>NC_136626.1:23527174-23539674 GCF_933228915.1 Telmatherina bonti
TGTATAGCAGTCAGATTTCTTTGCTGTAGGCCGTGTTTTTTCTCCAAATTCGCCATGCAGCAATCCATGTCAAGTGCAGAACCCTCATTTAAATAAGGAGTCTAAAACATGTTTGTGCCTGCTGCCCATTTACGCTATCACTCTTACTACATCTCCTGCAAACTGTGGGTCAGTCCACACGCACAATTCTAGATTGCACATCAAATTCCTACTCGCAAATTGGGATCTTAGTATATCTGGCCCTAAGGCTTCAGTAAATCTTTATTATATTGGGGCTTGATGCGAAGCTTTGAATATAAATACTAGTATTTCTAAAAAAAAAAATAGATATCCCACTTTTAAACTAATGGGGTATCTGTTTTAGGAAATCAAGACAGGAGCTATATGCAATCTCATGCATGTCTTCGTTAACAGCAGCTGCATCCTGACTATCCTTAGGTGGTGCTGAGTTGCATGTGTCACATGGACAACCGTTTCCAGTTTCTCAAAGAATATGAGAGACCTGACTCTAGCAATACTCCTAAGTCAACAAAAGCAGGAGCACACTATGTATTTATAGATTCAGGCTTAAACGCTTAGGTTTAAACATCAAGATTATACAAAGAAACTTATCTTTAGGTCAAAACTACCTGTAACAAGAGCCAACATGACAGTCTTTTCTGTATCAAGCTGAAAAAAGTTAAGTCATCCATTATTTTATGGGCTGTATGCAGAAAGACAGGTTTCTTTCAAACATCAACGGGCTTATAAAATATATGGCTGAATATCATCTGAATAGCTATGATGGGATATGCTTTTAAATACACATAACTGACCCTAAGAAAGCAAATGTACTGCGAACAGGTTCAGAATAGATTAAATTTAAACATTAACTGAGAAGCAGAGTGCATGTGAATTAATGTCATCCAGACGTGAATAAAAGGCATGGCATAATGGATAGCAAGGAAGAAATACTGTGTTCATACAATTAAAACAAATAATGAGAAGCATAACAAAACATTTAGACCAAATAACAGCCATATATTATTAGTTTTCAATCTCAACTTTAGCACTCAAATACATCTCAAGATGGTGTTTTTATAACAATAAAAAAAAAAAAACAATAAAATCCAATAATTATTTGCAAATGCATGTTGGAAAATGCCTCTCTCATTAATAAACTGCAAAACCTTTCGCAGCATTATGAACTTTGTCACATCCCTTTCTCTCAGATAGAAGATCTTCCACCAGGTGCTTCTTTTTAAGCATTGCACAACTTTTCTTTTCATGTTGTTGTCTCTCTTCTAGGTTTTTTTGAAAATATTTTGCTGGCTTCAACATAAAAAACGACCACAAATTTCTTTGAAGAAAAAACATTCTCAGTTTTAACATTGTCAAAGTTATCTTTGTGAATTAAATAGAATATGGGATTTGAATGCTTGTAATTTATGGCGGTCAGTTATTCTATTTTACTTGCTATACCATCACAAAATAAGTCTATTCTACATGTTAATCATTTGATCCAATATATATGATACATAAGAATTTGCTTTGATATGTCTCACAAAGATAATTTCTGTACATATATGCGTGTCTGTGTGTGGGAGTGTGTGTGAGCACATGTCTGTGTGTGTGGTGAAAATCTCACAAGCAGTGGTCGCACGCCAAATAGCACATGGAGGGGCTTCATCTGTATAAGTGGCCACAGTGGACAATGCTAAGTGTCCTGGAGTGTCTCCAAGGTCATTTCACACATATAAACACACATATAAACATGACACACACACACACACACACACACACACACACACACACACACACACACACACACACACACAAAATTCAGAACTAAATGTGCGTCCTGCAGGGACTTAAGGGTCGTTACTCTACTAATGGGGCCATATGGTCACAAAACAAACACAAACTGTTTCTCCTTTTTTTCTTTAATAAGGTCATGAAGACGCTGGTCTCATTCTGATGGAGAAACCAGCCGAGGAAAATGTGCCAGAGGATGTTGGGCTTACTAAAAGGGAGGAAGTTCAATAACCAGCAGCATCACTCCTTCACAGCAGCTGGAATATGGGAATTTTAGTTGCATTAGAAGTGGCTAATCAGTACATCATTTAATGTTTCTAAAATGTTTCTGGATTATGCATTCACATGCATAAAGTAGCCTGAGACTCAGCTTGTGGGGGTAACAAGGCTATTGTAGCAGTTTACAGTCTTGGTTGTTCTTATTTCCTTTTGCCAGGAAGCCTTCAAATGCAAAGGAACAAATTAGAATGAGATTTACTGTTTAGCTTCAGCTATGCCCCAATTCACACCAGCTGTATGTTCAAGTCTGTGATATAACAATACGTAACAGATAACAAATCAAGAGTAAATGTACTCAATCAAATTTGAAAAAAGATCTAAACAAAACAAAGTTAGTTATGGAAATGCACACATGTCCCAGAACACAATAATCCAACCTGCAAAAGAAATTTAAATGTAGATTTAAAAGGAGAGCTTGTTGAATTTCATAACAAGTTAAAGCTTGGGTAATCATTCATTTCCTTTTTATTGCTTTTTTTTTGCAGTCATCTCAATATTTTGTAATGCTATCGAAAGAAGATAGAATGTGTGGTCCTGGGACATTTGGATGGAGTAGCTTGTTGGGCAGTAATTTATATGACAGAATTATAAATCATATCAAAGGTGATAAACAAGAGTTATGATGATTTCAGTTTGAGGACCTGTTGTGGACATTAAAGTATTAATTTGCCTTTGTGTTTTCCTCTTGTTTCACCATAACCTGTCATGTAAGTGGATTTATTCTTTTTTCAATTCTCCCCAAAAACAGTCCAAGTTGGTGAAATACTGTAATACATGGGGGCAAAAGAAAGAATTAAAATGAATTCAACCTCCAGCAGTGGCAAACATCTGTCATGTAAGTGCAGGGCAGCCAGCTTTTCACTTCAACTTGAACTGAACTCGTTATGTTGAACTACTAAGATAGCAGATTTAACATATTGTTTTCATTGTAATTGCAAGGACGAGATAAATATGTGAGCCATGGTGTGAAAATAATGTGCTTAATGAGACATGATTAGTATGAGCATAGCAAATGATTTATAACACAAATTGCTAAAGGCATTAAGTACTAATTTGTTCGGGGAAAGAGTCTAAATTCACTTGCTACATCACAAAATGTTTACATTCATTGACTTGGTGCGTCCTTCTGGATGAACCCAGTTTCACCACAACTTTATTAACAAAGAGAGATTAGTGATTATTCATTATAAAAATGAACAGAGCAGGCTTATGGACCTAGATACAAATGATGACATGCACACTTCTTCCTTAAGCGCTCAGGACTGAGCTTTTACATGCATGCATGTTCAACAGCAGTTTTAAATGAATGCATTGTTTTCAGATCCATATACTGTTACTCGTCTGTGTCTTCCATCGTTTCAGTTCCATTTAACAGAACATCCTGCAGACAGTAAAAAAGGCATAAATCGGACTTGACCGTAGAAAGCAGTTTCTCTGCTGAATGAAATACACCAACACTCTTCTCATTAGTTTTTAAGAAATTACTGAGTGGTTATAGTTTTATATGATTCAGTAGGTCAATTTTTTTTTTTTTTTTTTTGTTGTTCTTTGAAGATATTACGTTTAATTCTTTAGATGGAAACCTTGCTTCTGTTCCTACACGACTATTCATGGACGGTTGAATTTTTTTTTCTTCTGCACCTACATGCCTCACCTGTATTTGCATTAAAGACGCACGACAAAACATTTGCTATTTTCCCAGTCACGCCCCCCGTCGGAAAATTTGGCATCCATCTTGCATCCTACCTGGCCTGTTATCTCTCTCCAGCCAACAAAATACGATCTTACAATGACTCCTGTTTTGTCCCTTTCTCTCTTTTAATGTTACTTTTTTTTTGTTGAAACAGCAACGTTGTATGTTAAAAAACAGCCGCTTCCTTATTATATTATTATACACTGCTCAAAAAAATAAAGGGAAAACTTAAACAACACAATGTAACTCCAAGTCAACCACATTTCTGTGAAATCAAACTGGTCACTTAGGAAGCAACACTGATTGACAACCAATTTCACATGCTGTTGTGCAAATGGAATAGACAACAGGTGAAAATTATAGGCAATTGGCAAGACACACCCAATAAAGGAGTGGTTCTGCAGGTGGTGACCACAAAACAGCCGCACAGCCCTCCATGTGATCGCCAGATGTAGCCTGACTGCCATTAGGTACCGAGATGAGATCCTCAGACCCCTTGTGTGCCATCAGGGTTGGGTTTTGACAAAGATTTGACCATATGCTGGTGCTGGTTCCTCCTAAAGCCTGTTACATACTCCACGAGAAGCACGAACTGAGTTCTTGCTCTCAAGGCTGCAAGAACAAGAAAAAAACTTCTTTGTCGTCAGGTCCATACATACTGCACGAGAAGCACGTCTGCAGCAGGGAGGGATCACTGCGGGGGGCGATGTCTGCTTTTATGTGCGATGAACCCAGTTGTTACCTCCGCCTAGGCGGTTATGTTTTTGCGTCTTTTTACTCAAGATAACTTAAAAGGTTATGGATGGATTTTTATAAAAATTTCAAGAGTTGTTGGAAATGTAAAAATGAAGAACTAATTAAATTTTGGTGGTGATCCAGATCACCGTTTGGATCCAGGAATTTTTTAAAAGGATTCTTTAACATTGTGCTTGGCGGAGGTTTCCGCTCTCCGAGTGCTTTTCTAGTTTCATATTTAACAAGCAACTTTGTCCGCGGCAAGGCGGGATGTGCACGCGGCTGGGTTCGAGTGTTTTACTGCCACATGTAAAAATGTTCGTAGGCTACTTTCTCACCACCTTGATCAGCTGTTTTATTAAAACAATCCATTTTACCTGCAACAGCAAAAACGCGGAAGCAGCTACTCCGCGTCATACTTTGTCTGTGTTAACCACGCCCACCTCAAATGTCCGACCAATCACACAATGCTTCTCGGAGCCCCGCAAGAAAAAAGTTCTGCCAGACCGACGGGTTGAGAACGGTCTTCAAACGTGTCTGCGAGAACAAAATAATGTCATTTTCTTCTCGGAGCCTCGAGAACAAGAAAAAAGTTCTTGCTCCTTGTGCCGTATGTAACAAGCTTAACGCAGGACAATGCTAGACCTCATGTGGCTGGAGTGTGTCAGCAGTTCCTGCAACACAAAGGCATTGATGTTATGGACTGGCCCGCCCGTTCCCCAGACCTGAATCCAATTGAGCACATCTGGGACATCATGTCTTGCTCCATCCACCAACACCAAGTTGCACCACAGACTGGTTGATTTTCATTGATAACTTTTGTGTGGTTTTGTTGTTAGCACTTTCAGCAATGGAAAGAACAAAGTATTTAATGAGAATATGTTATTCATTCAGATCTACAACGTATTTTTTAGTGTTCCCTTTATTTTTTCTGAGCAGTGTATATACTTCCTCTATGAAACCTTAAGGTGAACTCTGCTGCAATGTCACGTAGTGTCCCGGATGGAAAAGTTGTTTAATGCGATTGCTCAGCCTCAAGACGCTGCTGGCTAGCAGCGGATCCAGAAATAAACATGATCGATGTCACTGTATCCTCAATGATACAGTGTGTTAAAGTAAAAATGAACAGCATATTGTGCCATCAGGGTTGGGGTTTGACAAAGATTTGATCAGGACATATTCATGGGGAGAAAGGATATGTTCCTTCTGCTTTGAGTTTTTTTTACTTTTTATGATTTTTTAAGCACTAATGTGATGCAAGAGTAAAAGGCTGCACACTGGACAGGTCACAGATAACCAACCATGTATGTTAACACCTATCATAAAGATAAATTATTGTAACACATAAATTCTCTAAAGAGCAAAAACAATGTTAACATACATCTGATTTATATCAGGTTTGCAACATGTGGGAAACAACAAAAATGACAGTGCAAATAGGAAGAAATGATTAGGAAAAACTGTAAAATGAAAGTATAGCCACATAAATAAATGAACAGTGATGTTATTTCAAAAGTCATAATAAGCGGACTTTTTAAAGGAGCAAATTGAACAAAGTATTAGTTTGTCAACAGAGAAAATCATAGAAAAAGAAATTGTTACCCTCCCAAAAAAACCCATTGAAAGGATTTGCATATTTTTTTCATACACAGAGCAAAATAACATCTAAAGGAATGTATTTGTGCTCCATACCCATGATCTCTGAGTGTGGAAATGTTATTCTACATAAAACCAACCAGTAAAATCTGTGTTGATTACTAAAATAGTTGCATCTTTTAAAGACCACTTAAAACCTTGAAAAGTGAATGTTTGAAGGAATTTGCTAAAGTTCAGTAGGATCTGTCACATTTTTGGAAGACCAAAATCCACAAGTCTAAACAGACTGATAATATCAAGACTTTAATCCGCAATGAGTTCAAAACCCAGGATCTGTGATGATAGAGTCATGTTGGTTAAGGTCAGTTTGAGCTCATGGTAATGTATATACTGTAATGGCTGCTTTGGACAATTTGTCCATCAGTAGTTTACACACATTTTAAGTTTTTAATGAGAAACGTTATGCTCTAAACATTCAGTGTCCTAAAACAACATCTCAAAAGGTTAGGAATACACTAATTTGACTGGATGGAGTGTGATTCTTCTGCAGTATATATTAAATGGAAACTGAAATCCAACAACAAACAACATGACTTAATGTGTGGCACTATCACCTTTGCTGCAAATTTTACTTAAGTTTCTGTGGGGACAGGTCTAGAGGTACAATCAGATGTCCTGAAGGCAACGATAGATGCTTTTGCTGGACCGTCTTACCCGTTGCCCAACACAGAGTATGTAAAAAACTTTGTATGAAAGATATGATAATCCCTTAGTCCTGCAGGAAGAACTCCAGTTTTGCATCACTCCTTTATATCTTCCAGCAAGGTGTTTTTTTTTTAGTTTTTTTTAAAATGTTGTTTGAGGAGCATTATCACATGCAACAAATTGGAAACAGATTTTCCTTTCTGACAATTTTTGAAATGCACGGTAGGCCAAAAATGAACAACAAGTGCACATTAACATATGTGAGCATTAAATACAATTGATAAAAGAAATATAAAATAGCTTCACACTATCAGCAATGAGAAATCAGCCGTTTTGTTATTTATTTTTTGATCTTCAATACCGTACCATTTTTACTAATTTGACACTTAAATACCCTTTAAGCCTCCAAAAGGAACATTGCATTGTGCGTCAGCCTGCTGAGAGGGTGAATTCCTCCTGAAATGAGCATCCAAAGTAAATGACAAAATGTAAGTGCACAGTATAAAGAATTTGAATGAATTATTCAAAAGATTAGGCTTACATCAAACTCTGTTGCTCTTTATAGGTGGAGATGTGAGAGATTAAAATGGTAATAGCATGATCCAAGTGAAAGTGGTCTTTTTTTTACCCCTGGGGGTAGGAAATATGGTTTCTCTGTGAGAGATACTTTAGTATAGTTCTGATACTTTGAGGCTGTTTTCAACTTTGTGGTGAATTTTACAGGTGTATAAAAAAGATGTCTTATATTCTGCAAAGTACAATTTATTTCTTCCATTAGAGTAACACTGCAGAACATAAGGGTACTTAAGGTATGTTTTTTTATGCAAGTGTAATTGTCAGTTTTATTGCTTTGAGCTGCTTTTACAGTGTTAATAATCAGTCCTTACAATTTGCTTCTAAACGTGGGCAGGCTGCTTTTGTCTCTTCTCCCCGCAGTTTCACAAGGGTTATTCATATTATTGATTATTAATAAATTCTTGATTTATTTACAGAGTATATGAGCAGATGTTTGGAAATAGATATGACACACCTGACCACTTGGTGGGGTTGTTAGTCCAGCTATCTTGTGCCAGGTGAAAGGGTGACATGAATTTTGTAGATGTGTCCAGCACATACTGTTCAGCTGTAAATAGAAAACTGTATTTACAAGAATCTCAAGTGTTACTAAAGTGCTCATGTATAACCTAATGTAATCACATGCCCCCCCGTCCTTCAGCACTGCAGGGAGTCTCCAGCAGTGAGGTGGCGAAAAGCTGATTTCCCCCGTAATTATTTTGTTAAATCAATTCCCCTGACACAAAAGCTAGGTGACACCAGTTCATGTATATTAAGGATTCTGCATCAAAGAAACAACAGTGACATCCTCACAGGAATAATTATTTGACAGTATTTGTTACCATCTGTTTCTCAAAAACGCAGAGAGAATGTCCAGAAAGGACACATGAATACATTTAATATCAGTCATAGAGATTAGTAGTGATTAATGAAAGGTGACAGTAGATAATCATATCAATATTACTCTATTCATATTCAGATTTTGTACTGCTCCAGCCTGGGAAAACAAAGTGACTAATCATAACAATGTCATAGGCAGACTTTAATAGATGCATTAGGATTGATATACCCCTGGAGTGAATGGGTTATTGCTCATACAGCAGAATCATCTGCATGGACAATTAAATCAGATAACATTACAGGTTCATTTAGGAGACTTCTACCTAATGCAGCCATAAAGAAAATGGTCAAACACGCAGTAATTGCAACAAATTTAAGGATCTGAGCAAGAATACGTTAAAGGTATTATTGAAGTGGCGTCTGACTGGAGCAAGAGGAGCAGAAAGCTGTGCTACTTCTGGGATTTTTATCGATTTAAATTAGATTCACTTTATTCAGTGCAAAGAATTTGGCATTATGAAACATACCATGCACACACGGTTCATGGTTGCGCAGTGATGGGTCTGTTTGTGTGAGGTCTTGTAAAAATATTTACTTGATCAGTATTTGTACATACTGTATGTGGGAGAATGTGATTGACTGGACCTAATGGGATTGGATGGTTTGAGTGTTGAATGTTGAAGGGTCACTAAGTGACACAAAGGGTACAAGAGCTGGATTTGAGTCCATATAGGGCCTGCATCAAACAGGAATTTTAGTAATTCCGGTTATTGTTATTATTTTAAATTCTAATTTAAAAATCTGATGTGAAATACTTTTGTCTTATTAAAAAGTAATAATAACTGTCTAAAGAGAAAAAGGAAAGATCTCTGTGGTGGTGTGAATGACTCTGCCTCAGCTGTGGCAAGGAGGGGTGAAGCTACGGTTCAGAGAGCTGCAGGTGAGGCAGATTGGTGTAGCTGTAACGTGTCTAATCAAGATCTCTCTTTATATGCAGTAGTGTGCTGAGGCCCCGAAGGAGAAGACAGGGTGGAGAGCAGACGGCCAGGCTGGCTGTCTTGGTCTTCCTTTTGTATCACGTTCGGATAATGAAATCTTGTGAAATCAGAACCAAGTCAGTGTGGTTACTGTGCCAGGTGAACCCTTGTAGCTTTGCTGCTGCAGTCTCTAAAAGTTAATAAGTCATTTCATTTTAAAGAAATGCATCAATATTTGAATTACAAGCAAACAGGCTGGGAAAAGAAAAAAAAGCAATAAACTGGTAATACTTGTACAAGTTGGACAAGAGGTGAATTTCAGCTGGATTTAAGCATATATATGTGTGTGTGTATATGTATATATATATATATATATATATATATATATATATATATATATATATATATATATATATATATATATATATATATATATATAGTCTGGGAGGAAGCGTCGGGCGAGTTGCGCCACCACATGTGAGAAGATTGTGAATGCCTGGACTATCGTATCTCCATCCATTGTTGTCCGAGCTTTGGCAAAAACCAGTATCATCGTTGAACAGCCACCCAACAACGACACTGACTCTGACAACGAAGAGAGAGAACCCAGTATGCTTCATGGTGAAACGGCCCAGCTGTTCAATTCTAGAACAGAAAATGAGGACTTCGACAGATTTATTACAAGACTAATAAAAAAAAAAGCATGTGTATTTTAAAATAAGTACCAGTACTGTAGTTGAATAAGGTTCAACCTAACTCACTGTTTTGCTTTTGTTACTTTGTTTCACTTTCAGTTAGACATGCGCCCAATAATGCGATGCGCCTTATGTGTGACCCAAAGACAAAAATAGACTCTGTAATTGAGACTGAACCTTATAATGTAGTGTGCCTTGTAGCCTGAAAAATACGGTAACTACTTTATGTGACAGAGATCAGTGTGAAACATGGTGCCCATTGACAATAATAATATGAATGCAATAAAACAAGTGTAGGAGCCATATTATAAGTCAGAAATGTGCTGATGTGTGCATGCTTGATTGGCACTTGGGTGGAGGGTGTGTCACTTTGGGTGTGAACGCACACGTTAGAAATAGTTGCACTCACCTGAGCGCATCGTTTGGCTGTAAGGATGCAGAAGTGAGCTCGGGAGTAAACTTTTTGTTGACCAAAATTAGATGCTTTTGCTCTGCGTATTGTTTGTTAATTGTAATTTATTTAAAGTCATGATGAAAATAAACAAACGCAATAAGGAGAATATACATCTTAGTGCGCGTCACCAATATCTCCCATGTTTAGCCTGCAGCGGCTGAATGGCGATGGACAGTTAGCCGCAACAACAGGGCAAATAATATGCATCCAGGATATTTTGTATTTGAGTTAATTAATTTACTTCAGGGACCTTTTTAGCCTAGTCCATATCCAAAAACCTTTTTTCTGATTCCCTAATGCTAGTTGGGGCAACAAACCAAAAATCACTTGTCCTTTCTGGAGCTGTAAAAGTTGAAAGCCAAATATATATATATTTTTATTTAGAGCATTTTTCTAAACAGTAAGCTTTCCAAGCCAATGCACTTTTATCATAGAAATGTATGTCATTGTAACCCTTGTCCAGTTTTTGTAAACACATGCTGATGTTTTTATCTGCACAGACATGCACATATTGTTGCAAATAAGATAAATCTTTGGCTCTTTCCTTTTGGACTTGGGAAAATTTTATCCCATTATGCTCAGACTGCGAGCCTAAAGAGGATGCTGGCATGTGCATGTGCATGTGTAAGGGAAGAGATAGGGAGGGGGACAGATGTAGAGAAAAGGTGATATGTGTGTTTATCATGGGGAAGACTAAATGTTGAAATACACTACTGGCATGTGTGTAAGTGTGCTACTGCTGCTGTTTCACGGCAGATTAAAGCCTCCTGTGGTCAATTTGCTCTCCCTAATGTCAGGTCCCCTCCAAAGACTTGAATCACTCGTAGCCTAGCAACCGTGGCCACAGCTAAGGGAAGCGCAGCCATGCATGCAAAATTTCACCTGCTTAGGTGCGTGTTTGAATGTGTGTCTATATAATCTGTGCAAGTCTTTCCTTGTGTGCTCCTTTTATGTCTTTCAATCATAAGGACATATAACTTGCATAAATCACTATTTTAGGTTCATCCCAAAGGTTGAGGAAAACCGGCTTCATTTTTTTTTGTCTAGCAAGTTTTTTTTTCTTTATACATTTATTTATTTCCAAATCTAAAATGCTACTTTCCTTCAATTCTTGACTCAACCTTCCATCGCTTGTCCAACAATCTCCACATGTAGTCTGCCGCTCCTATAAAATCAGCTTTGTAGCAGCAGCAAACGTTCTCTAGTGTCTGTGGTTAAGATTTCAACTTTCCAAGACCTAGCCTGACTTATGGATTGGACTGCATGATAGCTCTGGGCAAAAATGGGGATACATATTCCCCAGAGAGCACAATGAATCAGAAATGAGAGAGCAGGAGAGTGGGAGATTTACCATCACCACAACATACCAGCTGGTCACCCACTTAAATATAAAACAGATGGGATGTCTTATTTCATGCACAATTTGCTCAAACACGGGAGCCCTTGCTGTAAATCTCTTGTTTATCATTAAGAAGCACAGTGAAAGAGGAGAAAATAAACCCATGCATGTATAAGACAACAAAACAAATAGAGGGGGGCATTTATACAAATATCTGTGCTTTATACTTTGACTGAGTCTAAGGATGATTCATACCAATGTGATTAGGTTTAACTCTATAAGTAGCAGAGCCTGAAGAGAAAATCCTAAAGCAGGTTCAGTTTCATCTCAGCTAAAACCAATGACACCTACTTTGTAATATTCTCTTATATAATGCCATTACAAACTGAGGTTTTCTCGGAAATCGCCAGAAAACAAAGAAAAGCAAGTTTTTGGTATGATCATAGTGTTGGTTGAAGAAATTGAAGCCTGGCAATGTGTATTATTGTGTATATTAACAGTGAATTGACAAACAAACCCAAACATATAGTTTATGAGTATGTCACTGCTATACTGTGAGGTGGTGTTAAAAAACAGAGCTGAGATCTATACTAAAAAGGAAATTACAGCTAATTCCTTCAAATCTGAAATGCTACAATGTGTTTGGCAATAAGCTTTTACTTATTTTTTCATACCTTACATCGAGAAGTCTGTTCAAATTTTCATAAAGCTTGGTCAGAGATCACCAAAGGCCAAACATGTTTGCAGCACCAGTAAGGAAACCACTTTCTCTTTATATTTAGCAAAAAAATATTGGGCAAAAATAATGAAACTGAGTCATTGGCCATTTTAAAATATG
>NC_136626.1:23544674-24019674 GCF_933228915.1 Telmatherina bonti
TTTGTGGCAGTTTCAGAAATTCTATTGAGAAATACCAAATTGGATGTTTTCATTTAAAATATGATTATTAAAACATGTCTTATATGAAAATGATTTTACCGGGGAAATACAGTTCTTCCTTTTATACCTTGGTAAGTAGTAGTTAGTCAGAAATTGGAGCACCATTGGAGGGTTTACCATCTTATTCCCCCATTATTTCGGCCCAAAACATTCTCCACTTCCACCTTCTTGACACTGCAGCCTTGTTAGTCCACCAAACCGGAACTCCATCCATCTGGAGCATCCAGTGTAGCAGAGCATTCATCAGTGAAGAGTCCACTGTAAACATTTTTCTTCATGAGCATTGGTTAAGGGTGACCGAAGTACAATTTTAAAGTACAGCAGGCCTCTGGATTATCAGGGATTGACAAATTCTTGGGATTATATGGATACTGGGAGCTTCAAAGACCTTCTTTTATGATCCTCAGTGACTTTTTAACAGCCTCAAAACAACCCAAATGTTTGATTACCTGAAATTCTACATGAAGAATGATTTGGAACACTGTACATCAATCCCATTTATATACTGTTTTGCTTGCGTGTTTGTTACATGTATGTGACTCTATAATATATACATTAGTTTCATACAGCTATTAAAGGCGCAAAAACACTAAATTGTTTCATGCCAGGGTTTGCTGTTGCATACTGCCTGTAGATCAAAACAAACTGTGTCCTGAGCCACACCTCACTCTATCTCTTGCACCTTGTCAGCAAACGAATGTGCAAAGTGCAAACACACTGATCAAAACAATATCATCACTTTGTGGAACATGTCGAAGTAACTTATAAGTTGTTTCAGTAGAATATGAGCTTGCACTGAGTCAGACTGTAGCCGTAGCTCCTTTATCACTGACAGTGCCCTCCTCCTTAGAAATACAAAACCTGTTTAAATCCAGTTCTGTCCCTTTCCTCATCTGACAACTTCTTCACCAATGACCGTCAAGGTTAGGGTCATGGTTGTCTTCAGATTAACATTTTGTTACTTTCTCTGTTATTTCGCCTTCAAAATATGTGATGCCCCTGTTTGCTTGCCAGAGCCTTTTATGGGAAGGGAGGGCTGAGGGACACAAGAGAAGAGAGGAGGCAGAGATACATATAAACATACAGGAACGCGTGGCTGGACTGCCTGGTCAACGCAGGGCTGGAGATCAACACAGAAAGACGGTGTGTGTTGTCATGCTATTGTCCTGATCAACTTATGCCTCCAATCTGGCTCATAGAAATTTACTATTTCTTTAAATCCAAAAATGATTTCCTGCTTATTGCCCCTTAAAGGTTGTCTGTGGCTTTAGACCAATGCCAGGATTTGCAGAAGTTTGTTATACCTGAAAATAATAGAACGTTCTGATTCAACCACAAACTGATTTTTTTGCTTCTGGAGTTTTTGATACAGTATCAGATTTTTTTTTATGATACCTTCCATAGAATATGAAAGAAATGTGCCATCTTAAACTTTTTGTCTCACAAAAATCAGACCATCTTTTCTTCTTATAGCCTTTTCTGAAAAAAAAAAAAAAAAAAAAAAAAAAGACCAGTGATGCTTACACATTTTAAGCCCCTTTATATTTTGTTGAGGCCAAAGGGCATTACTTAAGAACAGGTAATTTCTGAGCTAGATCAAATTCGTGAGAATTAGTCAGATTTACATCATGTTCTCTGTTCTGTATCTTGTCCTAGCCGAGTCATTGACGATAAAGCTGCTGTGAAACTAGTTTATTTTCTGTCTTTTTTAAATGACAAAGTAAAGCACTTATTAACTGCTGCAGGATTTCATTGTGTTCATCTTTCAGTCTGACATGAATTCACATGTGAACATGTTGGCTTTGTTTACTCACCCTCTGGATAAAGACACTGAGTGGTTGTTTTGACAGCATGGACAGATGTATCTTTACCAAGTCAGTTTCATGTATTTGAGACTTAGGAGACAAAGAATGTAGTATACACATCTATTTGTCAGGCCATGTTTACCAAACAGCACAGCTCTGAAGAGAAAGGAATACATTATTCAGGAGGATAGTGTTGTTATTGTGAAGGATGATGAGGATTTTGAGGGGAATTGAACATCTGACAGCAAAGGAGGTTATGGATGTTCATGTTAGGGGTTCATACATTTATGGTGGTTTGTTGCTGTTAACCACATAATCTGAGCGTGTGTTTATTAATGTTTCATGAATGGACTTATGAATTAAACTATTAAATATTTGAAATATGTAGCAGACCAGTAGTAGAGCTTTATCTGAACACAGAAGCATGGTTTTTACCTTCTGTGTCCAGGAAGCCTCTGTGGAGAAATGTTGGGGAAAAAAAAGAGTGAGATAGAAGCCCTGAAGGAACTGAGATAATTGTTTTTATTGTCCAAGGGAAATATCCTATGGGAATAACCTTTGACAAGTTATTTCACAAACAAAACACATTTTTGGCAGAGATAAATCAGCATGGGTGTTGACAGTTGTATTGAGGAATAAACTGTGTGGATGAGCATAACTTCAGAGAATATGTTGAAAATGGCTTAACTTTCTTTGTTTACCTGTAGGCGTTGGACGTTAGCTTCATCTATTATTTGGGAGACTCGGTACATTATTTGTGCTGTATGTATACACAAGAGACTTTGTCAACATTTTTCTCCACTGGCTGCTGCTGTTGGTTTGCTTCCTTCTCCTCCAGCAGTTTTTGACATTTACTGCCATTTCTGGTCAGTTCTACTCAAATCACATATTCTTGTTTTTCTACTCTGTGGCACCATGATTTGACATAGTATACTGTATATATTCAAGTTCTTGTCAGTTCACACTTGATCTCTGAATAGTCCTGTCACTGAGGTTCTGTTTATGGCAGCAATAGCATGCATCTTAGGTCACCTTACTGCTGCTTTTGACATGTGTCTTTATTTGTGTGAGTTACCAGACATATTGGGATTTTACTTTTACCTCGCTGTATTTAAATAAATACGGCGACCATGGGCTCTAATCGTTTAAAGGCCGGGCTGGATGAGGTGGTGTGGCCTGAGCCGGGGTGGTAGGCAGAGGTCGGTGAGCCCACGTCGGATTAGAATCTGGGAGCACAGCTCTGCAGACCCAGGCTATATGTCCTTGTTTCCCACACCGGTGACATATGACTGCTAGTGTCTGGGTTGGGGCTCCAGGGGGGTTGCTGGATTCTTGGTGGGTGGGGGGGGGGGGGCAATAATTCTTGATTCAAGGTGAGTCAGTTTGTCCATCTGCTCCTCTTGGCATCGGGCTAGTTTCTTGACCAGCTCAGTCAGCTCCGACCACTCTGATGTGTGTTTAGTTTTCTCAGCCCTCGTATTTAAATTACACTCCGATGCAACTTGGACCTGTGTATAGGCTTTTTTTTTGGCCTGTTGAGGGACTGGAACTTTTTTGTTTCTTTTGCCAGATTTCTAAGTTCATCTTGCAGCTCCCGGAAACTCAGAAGCCGGGGTTTCATTGGGGAGAGCCTCATGTACACCTCCTCGTCGTTTAGTCCATGTAAGAATTGCCGGGTGAGTTTGCTGTCACGATCGGGGAAGGGCTTACCACTTCTTTGAGTTTCTTCTACAGCTCTCAATGTTGCCTCCAGTGCGATGGCATAAGAGCAGGCGGACTCGCCGGGCCTCTGTCCACGCTCGTAGAAGTCGGCTAGAGGATCCAAGGAGCCCTGTGTGTCTCCGTACTCCGCCCTGAAATGCCTTTTCAGGGGTTTGGTCATGGGGGGTAGATTGAGAACCAGCTTTCTGGCCTCGCCACTCAGGTGCCGCACCACCGTGGAGAAGCGGAGGTGAGGGGGAAGCTCTATCGCCTCAAGGAGATACTGCATGTCGTGAATCCAGTCCTCTATAAGCATCCTGCTGTCTGCATTGCCAGTAAAGAGTTGGACATTCTTCACCTGGTGAGTCTGCAGGAAACCGCCATACGCTGTTGGTGGCAAGCTCTGGGTGGCTATGGCTTTGGCAGATGCGATTCGGGGCATGCACTGGATGGAGGATGGAGGCAGAGGGCTGGTTTGGGGAGCTGCATCTGGATGCCTGCTAGCTTGATGGGCCGAGGCGTGTGTCAGACGATATACTGGGGCTTGGGGGTGGGGAGACGGTATGTGATGAAAAACTGCATGAGTACCATTCGGGGTGTGGCGTGCAACAGCTTCCGACATGTGCAAATGGGAGGTTTGTCCATATTCTGGGCCTTGGGGGGTCAAGCCAGCTGCGGGGAGGTTCCACATGATGCTCGAGGTCCGTTGTGTTGGAAAATTCGTCATGGGGGCTTGGGGTGCGGGTGAGAAGTCAGTATAGCTGGTGGGGACCGGCGGGCTAGACTGATAGATCTGTGTTGGGTAAGACAGGATAGCTGCCTGGTTCATGGTGGGCTGCTGTGTCACATGTTGCTCTGTGGGGTTGGAGTGTGAAAGGCTTTGAGGTGACATGGTGGCTGTGGGTCTGTGTACACTTGGCTGGGGCTGGAGGCTAGGGTTCATGTTGATCTGCACCGCTGTCTGGGGCATAGGGGAGTCACACCTGAGAGCCCAGGGGCTGGTAGGGTGGACATGTGAGCTGGAGGAGGGTAAGGATCGGTATGGGGCGACAACATTGGTGGTGGTGGGGTGAGCTGCACGCCCAGTCCCGGGCCTGTGGGCTGCCGGACTGGAGTGTGGTAGAGTAGCTGTGTAGGGGACCTGGGGGACTGGGCGGTTAACTTTGACCTCACAGATGAAGGTTGGCTTCAAACTAACAATTTCCATGGAGAGACACAACTTCTGTTCATTAATAATCTTAATTTTTTTTTTTTTTTTTTTTTTTTTTTACAACATCATGACAAAAGAACGCCCTGAATGAAAACAATAACAACAAAGCAAAATGTCCATAAACTTCCAAAGGATATTTTCCACCGGATAAACCTCCAGGCGATGAGATATTTTCCAGCCAGATATTAACAGTTCAATACGGCGGTGAGGTTGAGAGCCGAGGCCGGCACCGCTCCTTCTCTTCGGTCTTGAAGCGCCACAAATCCGGGTCACGGCACCAAAGATGTAACCCTGCCTGCGTGGGGATTGCGCCTCTCCACGCGCGGTTATTCTGCGTTGTGTTTGTGGTGTTGCGGTATAAGGCGGAGAGACGAGTCAGACACAGGCGGCTGTCTATTTGTGGCTCAGACCGGGCCGTTTATTCGTCGCGTCGTATCGGCAGCCTCACCCTTATGACGGGACACAATACACATTAACTCAAGATGAAAATGTAATCATAACAAAGACTCACAGTGAGCCGACAGCCCAGCAACCTACAAGAGCTAATGTTATAACCAACATGAAGCTAGCGAGAGCCACAGCCAACACATTTATGCGAACACAAATAAAATTAACATTTTTTTTTTAACCCTGAACATCTTGCTGAACATCGCACATGCGTGTTTAAACACCGGAGCCGAGCAGGCTGCCAGGAGGATAGGCTACCCATCACAAAACATCCACATTTTAACAGAGCATTATGTCTGCTGCTCACCTTATGACGGGACACAATACACATTAACTCAAGATGGCGCTGCTACAGAAGCATACTAAACAGTCAGGACAAATGACTAGACAGAATCAGCGAGCCATCTACCGGCCTTCTCTGGCAACTGCCCTACATATATATGTATATGTACGTATGTATGTGCATATATATATATATATATATATATATATATATATATATATATATATATATATATATATATATATATATATATATAAATATATATATGTACACATTGTCTTCTACATATGCCAGTAAATTGGCTTTGATTCAGCTACTTGAATCAAAGATGAAACCAATGAGGAAAAGTGTCTTTAGATTTTTTTTAAAGGAAACCATTCATGTAATTTTTAGGTTTATGGTCCTATGTGCGTGTGTGTTTATGTGCACGCTGATAGAAGCATGTGGCAGACTTTGCCATTGTTTGTGTGTGAATATGTATTTGGACCACGGTTGGAAAGCAAAGCGAGAATCCTAGAAGCTGTTGGAAGGAGATGATTGGCTTCAGAACATGGTGGCCCCTTTGTGACAGATGGTTGGGTGCTGGGCTTGTGTGCTGAAATCACCCACTCACACATATGTGGACTCCCACAAGCAGACACATGTACACACACAGAACTGTAGTGGACACATATGGCAGGGAAATGAGGCCATTTTCCACTGCCGTTCCGTTAATTTCATGTTCATGTCACAGTCCCATGATGGTGTACCAGAGTGAGAGGTGTTGAGGTAGCTGATCACAAACAGGTATATACAACAAATACATCATCAGGGTGCAAGCTGTGAAGTGAAGGACTAGCTTCTTTATAAAGTCTCTAATCTTCGGAAGTGGTGGTTTGGCAAGTGGTATTTGGACAGAATGAAACAGAACCATTGTTTATGGCTCTTTTACTCTGATGATACAGATATTGTGCCAGACTGAATGGCAGGAGCATATTGGAAGGTTCAGAAATATGAACTGAGAGCAGTGTTTTCAGTATTAACAAACCTTCCTTAAAAGGTTGTTCCTGAGCTGGTTCCAACCTCTGTGACTCATAGATGACTACGCTTTCTTTATGTGCTCTAAGGATTTGTGTTAAAACTAGACATTTATAATCCCATATGCAGATATGAAAGTTGATAAACTGTCATGCAAAAGTTTTTTTTTTTTTTTCTTTTTTGGTCAATCTAATAATCAAAGGAAAATTTTGAAAGATTCAACTTCAGTGTTGTCAAAGTATTTGCAACCCATTATCAGTATCTTCCATTTCTAACATTTGTAGTTTTATGGATTGTACAGATGCCTATACATATTGTCTTAATACGTTTTGTTTTTTTTATGTTAAAATTACTGCTGTCTCATGATGACGTTTCCTAATTGTGACTCATCACATCGTGAATTCCAGCTCAAAGTCTTTTCATTCTTCTGTGCACAAATTAATGAAAAAGTGTTGTGTAAAAGCCTGTCATACCTTAGATTAAGTCAGTGGTTCCCAGACCTGTTTGGCAGGCCTCCCTTTCATCAACAACAAAAATGTCAAGCCCCCCCCCCCCGTCCCGTCACAGGAACCAAAGAAACATACTAAGAAATGCGTCATTAGTTTCGTGACTGTATTGTAGTTAAAACCATGTCAGTGTCAGTATTATGATCCATCCTTCTGCTTCAGCATGAAATGTTTTAAACAAGGAATTTTTTCAAACTTCTTCAGGTGAGTCGAATTTTCAATGAGACGGATACTTCTTTAGCAAAACAGCTCTGCCTGATATGATAGTTTATTTTCTGGTTTATTTCAAAAGTAACAGGATTTTCTTTGTATTCAGGATGAAAAGTCCCCAAGTGGTGTTGTCACCTGTTTGGTTTCATACTTCATAATGTTAGAATATTATATTTTGATACATGCTAAAAACTGTATCTCTGCATTACCCATCATTGATTATTACTATTAGTTGACTTTTACCTGGTCAAGCAGGGGCAAATATGCTGCATCATATTCTCTTTTTTTTTTGGTAGTAGTACTTGAAGTCTCCCTTGATGATTTATCCCTATTTATCATTTGTACTTTTACAAATTTGTCCAGTGCCAAAACTCCCAAGTTTTATTTAGCCTTGCTGTGCCCCCTTTGTGATAACCTTGTGCCCCCCCTTGGGGGCCGCCCCCCAGTTTGAGAGCCACTAATTAGAGAGCCAGTAATTATTCTTGAGATCGCCCATGACTGATGAAATAGCTCCATAGTTTTAACTTTGGCTCAAGTAAACAGATGTTAAAGTGAGATAAATGCGTTATAATAAAGCATACAGTGCAGTATTGTAAACATTGAACTTAGTTTGCACGCTAAACAAATGTAATACTTCATAAACTGTAAAAGAAATAAAAAGTGGGACCAACAAATGACTCTGGAATAGGTGCCACCCTTAAAATCTGATCTATTAATACTTAATGAAGCAGATGTAAAAGTCATAAAACCACTTAATGTGCAAAGTTATGTGGCCAATATTGATAAAGAAACAATGATAGAGATTAGAATTTGGCTTTAAACACGTTTTTGTTATTGTTATTGATAAAAATAAAAATGTTGAGCTGTAATTAAAGCTATTTAATGTAGGATAATACTAAGTAAACATTTGTTAGTTTTAATAATGAGTAAAAAAAATGTTCATTTCTATTTGTCACCCTTTCTTTGATCTGAGCCCCTGTCTGCCCTCCAGTCCATAATTTTCCAGACCCACCTCTGTATAAAATATATAAATATGTGAGATTTATAAACATACAACATTCCTATGGAAAAATAAAATTTTGGTCATAGTGGAAAGTATGTTTTTTTTGTCTAAACCCTCCAAATTTCCTAAACATTATTTAATATGTATCCAATTTCTCTAAATGTTTCTTAAAATGTCTGGTAAGATAAATTATGAAGGATACATTTTAATATGATTGTAATACTATTGAAGTTAAAAATTTAAGGATCAAAAGGCAATACTGTGTTAAAATGAAGAAGGTTGAGGAAAAAATAATCAAATAAAAATAACTTCAAAAGCTGCAGGAGTTTGAAGCTTTTGTGAGGGTCCAGGGTCCAGGGTCTGTGGAAGTTCCACTTAATACCAACACCAGGGAACCGTTCTGAACCTGAAAGTTCTGAGCAGTTCTAAACAGAAAAAAAATCCGTATAATTTCAGATAAGTTATTTTATAAAATTTATGTCATTAAGTCATGCCTGTGAAAAACAGAATGAGACAAATTGCATGCAAAAGTTACTTTTGGCTTGGATGGTGTAATCACTACATCATTCCATATCAGTTTATTCTAGTTTACCGAATGCAAAGAGGCTTCATAATCCGTAAACCTATGAAGTAAACAAACATGTTGTTTCATGTTTAAGAAAACCATGATTGATAGAAGCTGTTGCAGATGTAGATATACAATCAGCTTTAGACCAGAGGTTTCCCTAAATACACGTGCTGACCACTATGCAGTCTTAATATTCATGTTAGCCTCTCTAATAAAGTAAAAAGACAACGTAAGGTCTTAAAGATAAACTTATCTTATTATAAACAGCAGAACCCAAAATGCACAATGGATAGTTACAAAAGCTTCCAGATACATAAGCATAGAATAACTGCACTAAAAAAGAGAAGCAGATAGACACACAGCTTGACAGAAAGACAAATGCATGGACAAACATTCAAGCAGATGAGTGTGAATTTGGAAGATGGCATAAAAACATGTGCTCTATCCAGTGCCAGTGTTTTGGTTTTATTGGGTGTTTGCAGCCTTGGGTTGAACACAATAAAGCATTGCTGTGTGTCTCTCTGAACAAACAGGAGGGGATCTGGTGCCTGCTGTTTCTGCGAGCCAATACTGCTCTCACTGTCACTGCCACCATCATCACAGCCATCAGCGTCACAGCAACAAATAACACCACTCCGCTTGCCATAAAATGCACGATGTTAGCAGTGCCAAAGCGAAACATCCAGCCAGGGCTGGTGAGGCAGCAAGTTACTAAGTAACCAGGTAGCTTTTGGTGAAAACAAATATTTTCATGCGAGGAGACAGAACAGCGACTTCTACTGCAAGATATAGCAAAGTTACCATCAATGACAAAACCCCCCCCCAAAAAACTTGACCTACAAATTTAGGATCTTTATCTACAATAATGGCAATGCAAAGCTTAAAGAAGTGTTTCTCTGCATACATATTCTCAATGTTTTCCCACACCTGATTCAGATTAACTGAACTCCGTGGCAACCTCTTTGCAACCCTGATAGTGAGCCATTTTTTTTCAGCTATATATGTTTTTCCTGGAAAGATAAAATTAATTGATGTTTGGATTTATTTCAGTTCATTTACATGATTTTATTGGGATTTTTGCACACCTTTTAAATGATATCTTAATGCAATTTTGATTCTCTTTAAGTTCTTTATGCACAGTTTTAAGCATACTCTGCAGCCTGCTGAGATGCTTTTAATGTTTAATGTAAAGCATTTTGAGTTGTTTGGTACATGAAATGAACTTTATAACTAAACTTGCCTTGCCTTGGTCTCGGTGGCTATGCAATGATTTGGTACATTTCCACCACCAACTGGTAAGGACTGTGGACCAGAATGTCAGATGTGATGACTTAGTGGTTCATTGTGTAAAATATCAAAAGGGTAATGAAGACTTTGAAACTGCCAGAATCTTCATAAATAATGATGATAATGTGGTTTTTGGTCAGTTTGGTTTTCAGGCACCTACATGTCCAAATTCAGCTGCTCTGACTGAGATGATGCCAAATTCAGATTGTCAATATGGCATGATAATGACGTTGTTGTTTATGCCCTAAAAAAAATGAGTGAATTGATTCCACAGATTCATTTCTTAGCTTTAACAACAGCCCTACTAAAAATCTAATAAACCTAATAAAAATAAATGTAAATTTTTTTTTTTTAATTATTCTTTTTATGTTTATTTTTAAACATGATCTGCTACCCCCTAAACTTATCTGTGGACCCCTGACAGAGTTGGAACCTCTAATTTAAGAAATGTGTTAAGGTTCTTAAAAATCTAAAACATGCAGGGCTGTGGATCATGATGACCAGGACTGAGAAACACTCTCTTGATCAATAGATTTGATTCTCTGCATTGGTTGAAAGCTGACTGACCTCAAGCTTATAGAGGCCAACTTGATTTCTGTACAAAGATTACAAAGCACCAAAAAAACAACTAAGAACCAAGGTTGAAAAGCACATATAACAGCTGCACAATATAGTCTTATGATATTTGGTTTCACTCAGCCACAAAGCAGGACTTTGTCCACTTTTCTATGTTTTCCACAGCAGAACAAAGCTAATGCACCAATACCCCAACACTAAGAGTGGTCCACAGTTACATTTGTTACATACTTCTCATGCTGCTCCCATGTGGCAGCAAAATGCTGTAACAGGCTGAGTTGGATTTGTCCAAATGCAGGGAATGATTTTACACTTTTTTATGTTTTGTTTCTTGCTTCTTATACAATTCTTATTTCTGTAAAGCTGGATATTCTATGGATATTTACTCACTTATAGAAGCAACCTCCACCGACCATTGCAGGAACTATAGTTTTAAAACACAATAGCCCGAAATAACCTACTTTGTTTGAAGAATATACAAGTTATAATTCTAAAACCATGTGAAGCTGATGGTCAAACTGGTTTTCTTCCCAGTAAATATATTATTTTGACTCTAAAACCCTAACCAGTGATGTTAGTGTCAAACTTTAGCCAGGAAGTCAAAAGTTTTGGTCCCAATTTGTTCAAATTACCTGTAACCAAGGTAACCAGTAAAATGGTGTCCTTTGAAGGTAAAATTCACATTTTGAAAATAATGTGTTTTGGCTTTAACCCTGATTTTATTTTCATCTTTGTAACCCTAATTGTCATAGATGTGGACAAGGCGAGGACCCAGGTGCTGATCAAAATGAGGCAGGAGGCAGACAGAGTGCAGGAATCATGTTTAATCCAAAACATAAAGACAGACCAGGAAAAGATGACAGAACACAATTCAACTAACTTTGACAGGACAGAAAAAACTATCTGGCAAATGAATTAAAACTAAAACCAAGTAGTATATATACAGAGAAAACTAAAAAAGACACAGGTGGAGCACATGAAACTTGTTGAACTTGAGTCTGTCCTTAAAACCCACTTCTTTACCTGAGCTTTTTCTTGTGTGTTTTAATTTTTTTTAACTTATATTTCAGATTTTTGTTGTTTAATGTGCAGTGTTTAATTTTATATTGTGGGGTGTTGTTGTTTGTTGTTTTATTGTTCAGCACTTTGGGCAGCTGCTGCTGTAGAAATGTGCTATATAAATAAACTTGAACTTGAATTTACGAACAGGTCGCAACCACCAGAACGGGATACACATGGAAGGAAAAACTACAAAACAAGAAACAAGAACTAAGGAAGAAAAAACTACAAATGCCCCACACCAAAACTCCTAAAACATGACACTTTTGATTACTAATGACTAATTTTGGAATTGATTAAACCAAGCATGAAGTGACAATCGTGTTCAATAAGGTGTTGGCAGGATGTAACTCAAGAGAAAAAGTACTTTTTGACACACCTCATAATCATATAAATGTTAGAAATCACAGTTAGTTATCTGGCAGAAAGACACATACAGTTATTACAGAGATAATGAAGAGTTCCTTGTTGAATCAGTTTGTAGTAAGTGTATAGCATTGCCATTTGTTACTATGAAGCTGAAAGGGTCTTTCTCACATTAATAAAACAGCAGCAGAACTGCTCAAATAAATTTCAAATAATAGACTCTCTTTTGAAATTCAGTGCATAGAGACACCAGTTTGGGTCAGTTAATTATTATTAAGAATATCTTCTGTATAGCGCCCAGTTGTTTTTCTTCGCACAGTTTCCCTCTTTATACAATTTTCTCACATATTCTTGTCAGTGAGATTTCCATTAAGTATGAATAAATCCTGTTTGCTGGTATCAGTGTGTCGTCATCACATATATAAGCAACATTAACACAGTCATAACCTTTATGATAATAAAGTGTTTTATTTGACTTTAATTTTATCAGTTGCCTTGTTAAGCAGTCTGTAACATTGCTCAGAAAATTATAACACATAAAGTTGTATTCATTCATTCATTCATTCATTCATTCATTAATACGAGGGGCAGACAACACACACTTCACAATCATTCATAAGCTGGGAAGGGGGGGGATCAGGGTGAAAGAATTTAGGAAAGTGGGTGGCCGCTGGGATTGGACGAAGGGGGGGTGTGTATGCAGATGGGTGGGGGTGTGTATGTGGGGTTATGTTGGTGGTACGGGGAAGTGATGGGGTGGGTGTACAATGAGGAGTGTGAATGTGGATAGAGGGGTGTAGGGAGGTATGTGTGTGTGTGTAGAGTGGGGTATGCGTGTATGGAAGAATGGGTGATTATAGAGGGAGCAGGGATGTGTGTATGAGGGGGTGTGTGAGTATAAAGAACGGGGGTAGGAGAGTGTGAGTTTGAGCGTGTGTAAGAGAATGGGTGGATAGGATGTGCTTAAGGAGGAAGTGTGGATGCGTGTGGGTGTGGGTGTGGGTGGGGGTAGGTGGGTGGGTGCATGTGTGTGTGTGTGCACATGTGTGTGCGTATGTATGTGTGTGTGTGTGTGTGTGTGTGTGTGTGTGCGTGTGTGCGTGGGTGCGTGGAGGGTCTTGGTGCTCGGGGAGCGCTGCTGGTGCACTGGGGTGCGGCCTGGCTGCTGCTCGGTGGCGGTCTGGGGATCCCGGCCCTCCGTCGGTGTGGGCTGGGCCCTCTGCCTGCGGGGGTGGGGGGTTGCTTCTCGGCTCTTGGGGCCGTGGGGCCCGCGCTCTGTCTGCCCTGGGTGGCCGGTGCCCGGCAGGGCCGGTCCTCGCTGGTCCGGACCTGCTGGGGCCTGTTCCCCCTGACTGCGGGGGACTCTGGCTGGGACCCCCCTCTGCCTCCTCCTGGGTTGGTGCATGGCTGGCTCCGGGGTGGGGCGGTTGGGGTCTGCGCCTGGGGATGGCTGCCGATGGCCCTGGTCTCGGGGGTACTCCTGGCGTGCCTCTTGCCTTTGTGTGGGAGGGGTCACACTGGCATAATCACCTTTTCCGGAACACGTTCCACTCTGCATGTTCTGCATGTGACACAGTCACCGAGTCGTCACGCAGTTTTATTCACTAACAGCAACTAGTTTTCTCATTTCTGTTTGTTTCTCATTTATATTTAACTTTTTAGATTCATAGTTTAGTTACTATGATCTAAAGTTGGCTTGTATGTGTATGTATATGTGTTAATACTGGCAAGTGCGTATGTTTGTACGTATGTATGTGTGTGTGTATATGTATGTACGTGTATATGTATATGTGTACATATGTATATATATGGGTGTATATATATATATATACATATATATATATATATATATATATATATATATACATATATATGTGTATACATGTGTGTATATATGTATGTGTATGTATGCGTGTGTATGTGTGTGTATGTATGTGTGTGTAAATGTATATGTGTACATATGTATATATATGGGTGTATATGTATAGATACATATATATATATATATATATATATATATACATATATATGTGTATACATGTGTGTATATATGTATGTGTATGTGTGTGTATGTATGTGTGTGTATGTATACATCTGTAGGTTGTTTTCTTTCTTCTTGTTTTTGGGTTATTTTTTAGTTGTTTTTTTTCTCTCCCTTTTCTCTCCCTTTATCTCTTTCACTTTTCTTATGAGGTGTTTTTTCTCCTTTCTCTTTCTGTCTTTCATCTGTCCTCTCTGGTCCAGCAGTACAAACTCTACAATTCAAACAATAATACAAAATAAATATAGGAATAAAATAAAAATTCAGAAAGTCAAGGGGATCATTATATCTATGAAGCTTCCCTTGGCAGAGAAAACTTGCTCAACAGAACACAGCATCCAGACCATCATTCTGCTTGCCTAAATGCTGGACAAGACAAAAAAAAAAAAAAAAAAAAAAATTTAATACGAGGGGCAGGGTGCACCCTTCACCGGTCAGCAGTATATTACAGGGCTAAAGCTGTATTTTATTTTGCTATTACTTCACTGACAAAGCAAAAGGAAATTGTGTATTGTAAAACAATCAATAACAGACACTGTGTTTGAACAATGCCAGTTCCTATATCTGTAATTACTGATCTGGAATCTGGTGTAGTTTTTACTGCAGCAATCTTTGACATCTTCTCTGTAAAAGCTGGTTATCATCGTTACTGCTCAGAGTAGAGAAAGAGTTCTGGGATTTCCAGCTTCACAGTTTTCACATCCACTCAAGCTTTTTCTGAGGCCAAACCTCACAGTCAAACATGAGAGCCCATCTACTGCAGCTATGGTCTGCAGTGAGCTGGTAGTGTCTAGTTACTGGGTATAAAGGGAAAGAACATGTCGAGGATGTCATTATTGCTTCCACTATCTGTCCTGGTGGTTTGCTTTATTGAGAATTCACGCTGTGACTGGAGAATGCCCTCATGATGACAAGAACCTTCCCAGATGAAGTGCCCTTGAGAAAGACATTGAATCCCTGCCAGCTCCAGGCGGCAGGAGTGCTGCTCTGAACTGTAAATCTTTCCCTCAGCTCCCTTTGGAAGAGAGAAAATGAAAAGAGAATTTTCTACCAGATGTTGTCATTAAAATAAAAAAAAATTATGGAAATCTTAGATATAAATAAAATAGGATTTAATTTAAAACTGCTCTGAAGTCTAAACACACACAAATTTAACATTCAGTGTTAAAGTTTCCACCCTATGTGTGTGTGGAGGGTAAAAAAAAAACTAATCATGTAAAATAGGTGCAACATTCTGAATGTTTCCAAATTTGCAGAGGCTTATAATACAGCACAACTCAGCTTCTGTGTTTCCTGTTTATGATTTATGTTTCACCCCAGCCTTTGCTTAAAAACAGCAGTTTGGTTCCGTCTTCTCCATTGTAAGGGTCACTTTGTGTAAGAGAGCGGGGTTGATACATCAAACCAAATTGAGACAGACTCAGATGTTCCCATGAGAGCACGTACATTATTTACACACCATCTGCTGGTCCAGTCATCTACGGATGAAGTCCTGTCCTGTTCAGCTGCATGATGTACTAAACAGCTTATTAAATTTGACATTGCTGGTTAGTGCATGCTAATGAGGAAACAATGTAAAGATAGCCTAAAATATTCAAATATTTGTGTGCATTCGTATGCAGACCTTTATTTTTATACATTTTTTTCTTCAAATATCATATCTGTTTATCATACGCAAGACTGCAGATAATTAAATCTATCAAAATGTAATCAGTGACCATGATCTTGTCAGTAGGAAGCTTAGAGGACAGTTCATATAATACTCCTCATGTAGGAAAAAGCATGTCAACAAATGGAAAATACAAAATAACAGAACATTAAAAAATCTTGCAAACAAAATATCCAGCAGTCCAAGTAGCCAGAAATAGACTAAATGAAAATAAATCAAAGCACAACTTGAAGATATCTTATATTACAGAGCACAATTCTTGATTTTTCAACTAAAATATGATAATTTTCAGTACAGTAATGAAGCAAACAACAAGTACCTGGCAAATTTATGTCAATACAGACATTAGAAATCAATCATCCTACCAATCCTGGACTCTGATATGACTAAAAACACAAAAGATATAAATAATATACTTAGTGATTTTGACATTGATTCGTATTTCTCCTCTCACCAACCTACACCTCAAGAACCTGACGATTTCTTAAATAATGTGGAAGTACCGAAACTAACTACAGAACAAGCTCATTTTCCTCGATGCACCTCATATTCTCAGTGAAATGGCCACAGCACTTCACAGAAGACCAAATGATAAAACTCCTGGCCCAGAATGACTACCAGCTGAATTTTATAGACAGTTTTTGGAATATATTACCACCATAATTCATCAGAGTAACTACGGAAATTTACATCTATATCAACCGTATCTGCACACATGAATACCTCTGTCATGATGCTACTTTTCAAATTATATAAAGATCCCATCCAACCTTGTAGCTACCAACCCGTCTCTCTAATCAATACATACTTTTAAAAAAAGCAAAACATTAGAAATTGCAATAGAAGCAGTCACTTGGTCTCTCATTCATACAGACAGGCTTCAGAAAAACAGGTAAAACCATTACGCTGTCACTAAATACAGAAAAAGCTTTTGATAGAGTAAACATGTGCTTTTTTTTATTCAACAACCATTCCTAAATTTGTTTTTAGCAGTATTCCTCATTCACTGGATAAAAACACTTTACAAATCACCAAATCAAAATCAGTTCATCAACAATCCCTCTGCTGCACCATGGGGGACTAGACAGGAATGCTTACTCTTTTTTTTTTTTTTTTTTTTTTTTTTTTTTTTTTTTTTGCAATTTTCACACACACCACAAAATCACTTAACTTGCAGATGATTTCTTACTTTTTTGCAGAAGCCAAATACATCACTTAAAGAAACTTTCTGTATCATTAACACATCTCCAGTGATCTTGCATGTCACTATAAACTGGAACAAATCAATCATACCGCTTTTTAAAGATGCCTGAGACTCCTGTATTCAGAATTCCTCTCTCCCTCTTTACAGTGGCAACATCAAATACCAAGGTATCAGTATATACCACAGGCAGTCAGAGTTATTCAGTGTTAACTATACACCCCTCCTCAAGGAAATAGAAGAGATGTGTTGGACTAAACTTTCAAACTTATCGGAAGAATAGTTGCAGTCAAATAGAAGACTTTACCACAGTCTAATTACATGTCTTCTGATATCCCTCACAGTGACACAAATCACTAACAATACTTTTTTTTGGAAAAACAATGAAAATTCACATTCAACATTATGAAATATACTATCATATGGTGGACTCAAGTCACCAAATTTCCATAATTTCTTACTTGCAAATTAACTTCAAGTTCTAGTCAAATGGATCCACAAACAAACAAACAACAACAATAAAAAACAAAACAAAAAAGAAAAATACAATCTATAATTTAAACTGTTTACAGAATGCCTGTAACTATGATTGTCATGATCTGAAAACATAATCCAAGAAAGCATCTCCATTTCAGATATTCCTTTTCTCACATAATCAATCAATAAGTCAAATATCTGTGAACTCATCACTATTTCAACAACTCTGACAGCCCAGCGGCAAACTAATCAAATTTAACAAGTCATCACTCACATCAAATAAGTTCACTCCACTAAGGAAAAATCCAGCTTTTAAGTCCCAAAACATCCAACTTTGATATAACATTAACTCTCCCATCTTTCTAGTGGAAAAAGGAGCCGACTGTCTCCTGCAAACCTGATGTCTGGAAACAAACCTGGAAAAACACATTTTCCATGACTCCTAACACCAGCCTACAGCTTATAAAATATAAAGTTATTCATGCTCACACTCACTCACTTTAACCAAAGAAAAAGATTTAAACTGGCCACCTAAAATATCTTTTCATAATGAATTTTAGGACAGTCAGACTGGCTTCATGCTGTTGCAAGATCACAGAAACACTCAACCATCCTGCAGAGTTCCATCAACATCACTCGGTTTCCTTGGTGATATCTCTAAATTAATCGCCCCATCCAAATTTAGGACTCCTTGACTCATTTCACTAACTGTTGCTAAGAAAGTAATCCTCCCAGAACAGGAAATCAAGGAACTGATTCATCACTGGGCAAACTTTATCTCGGAAAATATTGAAAAGTTAAAAGGAAATGCCCAAACTAATAACTACATGTCTGCCTTTCAAAAAAATTTAAATACATTAACAATCTTTCTGCGTATTACAATAAACTATAACCGCCTCGTTCCCTCTTTTGACGCACATGTACACTGCCTCACTCACACACATATTGCTCATAATTCTTGGTAAAGCACACACACACACACACACACACACACAAACACACGCACGCACACACACACACACAAACACACGCACGCACACACACACACACACACACACACACACACACACACACACACACACACACACACACACACACACACACTTCATAATAAATCCCAAAAAATCTTGAGTACTTCCATTTACAGCTTTGAAAATTATTGCACACTTTTTGATTAATGTTGAATTTGAAGTAAACTTTAAGCAGCTCCTTAAGGAACCCTTTCACAAAGTTGCTCCACAGTGCTCAAGTCTAAACTGTGGCAAAGATTAAAGCACTTAATTTGGCCACACATAGGAGAAACATTTTGTGAAGATACTTTGAGGCACCTGCTGGGCATGAAGATCAAGCTATGAGTCAAAACAATAAACTATAATTGTTTGTTATATAATTCGCATCGTGGTCAGTCATGGCTGAGCATCTTAATATATCATCGTATTGTGACAAAGCTACACACAAGGTACATCACAACATCTCGACAGATTGTGTGTACATGGAAATGCTGCCCCTGAGCAAGAACACTGTGATCCCATGGTGCTGGGAATATTACCATAAAATTAAGAGACTTCACAGGAGAGCAGATTGCAAGTAGAGCCTTCAGGGACTGAAACTTGAAGAATGATATCCAGAGCTTAGACCCTGGTGAGCATCAGCTGCTCTCCAAGGAAGTCCCAGCACCAACAGTACACTCACACATTTTAGTTAAGAAAAGAACTTGTTAGATACAGAAATACGTATCTGCTGGTGCATCTTGTAGCAGTTTAACACAGCTTCACAAGCAAGGCAGAAATTATTTAAATTCCTGAGTGGGAATTCCTGAGTTGGGATTTTTTGTCTTTTGAGGCGGCAGAACTTATTATATATGTATGGAAAAGGAGGCCAATTAGTTGTTTATTAAAACACTATGCTCTTACATACTATGATACATATTGTTTATTATTAGTGAAGTTTTATAAATCTGGCAGCTATTGTTGATGAAAATGTCAATTAAAACAAAAAACAAAAAGCCTTACAAATGCAGAAACTCAAGGATGATGCATGAAGACTATGTAATTTGTAAGATCTGGTAAAATACACCAGTTTAAGGCAGTTAAAAAAAAAGATATGAAAATAATAGTACATTTGGCCAATATATCAATATGCCACTTCACACAACGTTCTGATATATTTAGATATTACCAGCAAGGCTCCAGCCATATGGAGAGCTATGAGTAAAAATCACCATTTTCAGAATATGTACTATTTATGAGGAACCGAAGCAACAAGTGACCTTTAAAAGGAGGTAAAATAGACCCTTCCTCCTATAGCAACTGACAGACTGTATTTCATTACTGGGACAATTATTGGACAAATATTGGAAAATTATTGGACAAATATTGGATGCTGGATCCACCACATCCAGCTTAATCCACCACTATTATCACTGTATTATGAAAGCTATGATGTTAGCATCTATGCTAGCAGCAAGCTTAGTGTTGCATATGCATAAACGTTAGCTTGTCACTACCTTCATATAAAAATGTTAAAACCCTTAGATTGACATACATTTTAAACTTTTTTTGTAACATATTCAGTTCATGAAAAAAACGGAATATGTTAAGAAAAGTTGAAAATCACGATGAGACATTTTCATACAAGAGTATGTTGTTTACCTAAAGTGTTGGATTTGCCATTACCCAGCCCAGATAACATTAAAAAGAAGCTAATAAACCAATAAACTTGTGTTAAACAATGTGGATTCCTGGGTCTGTTAACTAGATCAATGTGTGACAGCTGTTGGTGTTTTAGTAATGTCAACAATGCTAACATTTGACCGGTAGGTTTAGCATCCAAATAAATCCAAACAATAAGAAAGTTTTTTAAAAAAAATATAATTTAAAAATTTTAATGCTCATATTTTTTTATTTATCTTAGATTAAGCCATTTCAACCCATTAGTTATATATAATGTATGTGTGACCACAGTAAGATTATTTTTTAATATAAATAACTTTAGGACATCAACTGTACATGTATAAAATAAACAAAAAAAAAAAAAACCTATAAACTGTTTATTTAACATATTAGCATATTTACTGTTATGAATATATTCCCATATCTACAGGTTTTCTGAAATTAGTAAAGCAAATAAATTTGTTAGTTATGAAAGATAGAGCATTTGACAATTTAAAGTAATCATCATACCGGTAGATTGTTTTTGTAACATGCTGGCAGATAAAGGCCTTGAGCCTTGCAAAAAGTGACTGGTGAACAAGTTCTGCATTGTACACTTATGGTAGCTTAAAATGATGGTAAACTGACTGAATTTACACTTTTCATAATCCAAAATTAAGAATAAGAAAGCATCTTAATGATGAAAAGAAGTAGTTATCAAAAGAAGCCACATTTGCTCCTCCACAACAGTGATTCTCAGTCTTTGAACCCAATGACACAAGCCCAGCTTTATAGGTTTATATTTAAAAACTCAGCAAATTACAGCAGTTGTAAAAGACATCATGGTCGATAGACTGTGATATGTTCAGCTGCTCATCTTTCCTCTCTGTAGGAACTTAATGATCCCTAGCTGTTGCCAAGGCCAAAGTCAATGGGGACGCATGAATCTGCAGATACTTTTAGGTTCCCTTTGAAATCACTTATTTGAGTGTAAAGGGAGAACTTTCAATGCACAACTATTGGTGATTCGAACTTCAGTGTAATCTCAGTGAAGGAGGCAACAGTTTTGCTCCACTTGTACTCAGATGGGATAAAGCAAAATACAGCATGACTGAAAATATCTGATGCAAACAAGACGTCTAAATTGCAAAGAAAGTGAAAGTGCTCTCGTTACAGGGAGTTGTTGGGTTTAATATGGCTCAGTTCTCACCATATTCTATCACCAGGTGCAACCATATGAAACTGCCTCTCAGTTTCTATATAAACCACTTTTCATCTGCCTGGGTGAGAGCTGATCACACTTACTCCGTGGTGTGAATGTCAGCATCCTGCCGAGCTGTGATGTAGACGGCAGCTCTGCCAAGTGACAAGCATGAGCCTCACAGTCGGAAGTGTATTATTTCATAAGGAGCTACTTGTCTTTGACAAATCTTCCGCAGTCAAATTTGTGCAGTAGGGAAGCTGTTGTTGCCCTCTAGCTCTCCTTGGATCACACCCTGACATTAATGGGATAATTCCTCTCATCCCTTTGTCCATTTCCCAGATTTCACACTGTTTAATAAAAAGAGATGCATCCATACCACAAGTTCTTTAATAACTGAGCTGTACTCAGATGAATGTGGACACTTTACTTTCTACTTTGGCATTAACATGTCGATAAGGCTGATTGGACTGTATTTAATCATAAAGTTCATTTAATATGTTACTTTGTTGCCTGCCATATTCATTGCCCTAGTGTTTGAAAGCATCTTCGGCTATGATTAATGGTTTTAAATCATAATCTGATAGCTGCACCTCACTGTGGCGCTTCAAAGTCTCTGAGTCCTTTAGAATTTGCTATATTTCAGCATAAATTTCATCATATTTGGACACAAGTGCTTATCACTGATAAAGAGAAGCTAATTCAGGAAGACAGTCCCACCCAAAAACTGAAGCTACTGATTTCTGTTCACAAAATGAATCTGATCTGTTCCTTCTTGCTGGATACAGAAATAACAACACAGAGAAGTAAAATCTTAACGCATGTTGTGAGATTGTCTCAGACTCTTTATGAGATGTTTTGCACGAGTGTCATGTAAGGGGATGAACATTTTTGTATTAACTCTGAAAGCTTTCTGTTGTGTCTTTTTGTACTGAGTCCTAATCCAGGTGTAGGAGCACGGTGGCATGAGGGTGGATTTACAGATGGCAGTGTAATCACTGAATTCCTCCCTTTTGCCCTACAGCTGCTCCTCAGAGGGCTCACTAAGATCAGTGATGTGTTTTATGTCTGCAGTTATACTACCTCGTAGTGGTGACCGTCCCTTCAATAACTAAAAGGTCACAATGAAGGCAGATTAAATGTGTAATTTTGGGGTGAGATTCATGTTAGATGTCTGCATAATCTTGAGAGACAAAGATAGGGATTATTAAAAGGCAGGAAATCATTGTCATTGAGTCCTGATCAATTAATAAATACTCTTAAATTACTTCCCGTGAGTCCAATATTACTGCCAAGCCAGCTAGTGCCAATGTTTGTTATGAAAATTGAATTAATTGGTGACTAGTCTTTTATAAGGTAATCAACCGATCAAATCTATAACAAATCTAAAAAATCATTTAAATATTAATAACAATAATAATAATAATAATAACGATATGCATCAATTGTTTTTTTCTTCCCTTTCAGTCTAACCAGTACAATAAAGGAGGAGATAATGGAAAAACAAACATTTTAATGTAATTATGCAAATTACCGTTAAACTGAGTGAGATATCAGAAAGCTTCATTCTTAATAACGGGAATCATCCAAGCTCTTAACACCTCATTTTATTGTCCCAACATTCAAAAGTACAAATAATTCAAACACAACAGTTTTATGAAAAACAAAAAACAAACATTTACAGCAAGATTTTTATTTTGTTTCCAGTTTCAGAAATGACCTAAACTAGCAAGGATAACATGAAGTCATTCATCGCAGTAATTTGATTAATAATAAGAATAAGAATACTAAGAATAATAGCAATAATAATCATAATAATCATCATTGATAATTGTTAAGTAATAACATAAGCAGGAGAGAGTAGAGAGAGCCGCGGTCATGGGGCCCCGTGAGCATTTTTTCGTCTTTTTTGTCTTTAAAGATTTAGTTTATAGATTTTTCAGATAGTAAACAAACACGTCTCAGGAGGAAAATGAAAACTGACAAGAAGAGCCGAGTTCCTCTGTTCACGTTCCCTCCTCCACTACTGGCTGCGTTGTTCCTACTGGCAGGCTGCCACTATAAGGCGCTACAGGGGATGGTGTGAGCCATAGGGGTCGGGCATAGAGCGAGGTGACGCAGCCCCATGTTTCAAACACCCTGACATGCACACGCATTTACACACACTCAAACATTCACCCCTGCCAACTCGGTCACACACTCACATGCACTCAGGGAGACACATGCATACCTTTGTGTATGTGCACCAAAACAAACCCAAATGCACTTAAGTATGCTTACACTGCACGCACACACTGAAACATATAACGGCCAACACGCACATGGTCACATAAAGGAACATGCATACAACGTGCACACGCACACACATGTGCACACAGGGTTTGACACAGGCACACATCGAAAGAGTTTAAAAGTCATACAGTGTAGGAAATTCACACATCAGAACATTCTACTGGGGTCGTTGCATAATTCAAGCTCCCGACGGCAGTGGGGAGCATGAAGGGGTCTGGTTGGTTTGTTGCTGTTATGACGATAGAACACTTTGGGATTGGATGGGAGTAGATGATGATTGGAAATGGTGATGATGTCAGGTGACCTGGCTTGTCAGATGAGTGAGGTGTGAGAGAGAAGGATGTACTATGTAAGCATGCGTCTGAGCGTTTCAGATGCTCTCCACACACCTCCTTCATGTTTTCAAGTCTTAACAACTAACAAAAAAAATCCAATTTCTCATATTTATGGAACCATTTCCTTACCTTTCACCTTTCAAAATATATAATATATATCATGTTAGAGTATATAAAATATAGCATCGGTGCAATCCCCTTTTATATCTCCAGAGTACTTCTTAAATATACAGCTGCTGTAAATAGCAGCTTGTGTGCAATGGTAACAACTAATAATTTTTTTCTTTAAAGATTTGTTGGTATGTTATTTGAAAACATGAACATTCCTAAAAATAAGTTTTGATCGATTTAGTCCAGTGCAATGAACGACCCTCACACAACAATTTTAAAATTGATCTGCCCAAGCCTCCAAGAGCTGAATGTTGAATCAAAATGTTTACCAAAAACTGAAAACTATGCTTGCAGACCCACATTTTTGCATAAGGTTTCATCACAAAGCGGTAGTAAGTGGAGGGAGGGTGTGGACGGAGTGGCTTTTTCAGAACTACACAAACTTATCACAGGTTATATTGAACCAGAACGACTGTTTATAACATTCTATTAAGACTAAACTTTATTGAAAAAGATCTAAAGATTTCATTTTAACAAGACAAGAAAAAAGCAATAGCAAATTTAACTATTAACTAGGTTATGCATAGCGAGTAACTGCTTCTAGTAATAAGGGAAGAGCGTCCCCCAACCCTCCAGACATTTTTTTCAGTTTTCTTGACTTTTAGATTTTTTTATATTGTAATTTTGATATATTGGTACAAAGCACAAACGTACTAAAAGTTCTCTCAGTGCAGTGGACTACCGGAAGAGCCTCTCCACTAGTCGCTTTGTTCCCTTTTGCTCAGAAACGCCCCCTTCCCTGTACCAGAATCACGCAAATACACAGACAATGAAACAAATAAATACATAAATACACAGATAAATTAAGCAATCAATAAATACAGAATAAATATAAATAAATAGAAAAATAAATAGTTTAAAAAATAGATAAGTAAATAAACAAATAAATACAGTTATATTCTAAGCTTTTGTTCGGTTTCTTTTGCCGCGGTAGTTAACTGAAAGTTAATCCAATTTTTTTTTTCTCCACAAGCAACATGACAACAATTGAACAGTTTCCTCACAAGTTTTTCTAAGTAACTGAACCACCACTTCATAATAAATTGTCATATGAAAAAGACAAGCTCAAATAAAAAAACAGTGACAACTCAGATAATACAGTAGATATTATAAAACAAATGTAGACTATATATATATTTATATATATCATCTATTTGTACACAACAAATAAAGACACAGTTGTCATTGATCCTTTTTAAGGAAACAAATATCTAGACTAACGGAACTAGCTAATCATCGTTTAAAGTTTCTGACAAACGTTTCACGCTCAGCAAGTAACCTAAAAGTCAGCAAGCCAAATGAAAGAAACAAAGAAGCAAATAAAATAAACCGATAAAATTAGTTCAGTGATTCTTACAAGCCCCAAGTTCGTTACATCTGGTTGTTCAGCAAAGAAATAGTCTGACCAGATTTGTGGGGCGACATTAAACAAAGATCAAAACAAAGAACAGCAGCTCAATTTAATGCCAACATCAAAGTATTTTTTTCTTTAACACATAGAACAACAAACTTGGATATTTAAGATATGTGAATAATGTAGTATAGCACCTACTGTTGATCGCTAAAAGGAAGTTCTTTTCAAATGTAAATCCACAAACGCAGAGCAAAGAAAATGATATAATGTATAGTATGCTTTCTAAATGGATAGATGTGTATATATCTGTTTACTGATATCCCATATTGACTGATGACAAAAAGGAGAAAACAAGTGGACAAAGGGTCTTCTTGCTTTGGGCTCTGAACTATAAGGTTGGTTAGGCCTTGGACAGACCCCTTTCCCTTCCCTTTTGGGTATCGCTGTTGAATAATTACGCACTAGTACATATGTGAAAAATTACCAAAATCACCTGCCTCAGTTTGCATCCCTTTTCACAAAACCTTCCATCTACAAAATCACAATCGACTTGGATTCCCCAAAAAGCAAACAACCTCTGGTCCTATAAAGTACCACGGCAGAACGACAAGACAAGGTGGTGCCCCCTCCCACCCACCCCGGCCCCCCCAGTTAGCCAGTCAAAATATTTTTCTCTTTTTTTTTTCAAATCCAGATTCTTGTAAAAATTCTTCAATAATTATTATTTTAATTATCATTTATAAAAATAGATCTTTCTATTTATTTTTATTTTCTAAACACATTTTTTTTTCCAAGCAAAGAGATCTTCTCTTTGGCAACAGTGTTTTTTTTTTCTTAAATTACTGAACGTGTCATCAGGAAAGCTAACCCATCCCCTCCCTCGTCCCATATCCCCGAATACCAGTGAGGAAAGACATTATGCTTTGTTTGCGATACAAAACAAAAACAATGTTAGAAATTCTTTTTTTTTGTCTCTTTTTTTTCTACATCTGAGTTACTGGAATTATGTAATCCCATGTATAATCGACAAGGGGAAGTTATTTAAAACACACACAAAAAAAATGAATGAATGGTTTACCAATTTAAAAAAAGTAGAGCCTCTTCCCCTTTACCGGTAGGAAGGTTAATAATACTAACGACAGTGGATCCGGATTGTGAAAAAAACAAACAAACAAACAAACAAATGACAAATTTATCAAATCCTGATTCAATACAGAAAAAAATGTTTAAATCTAAAAAGGACATTCTCTTCTCTGAAATAAAGATATACAGGGATTTGCTACTGTTTACACAGAAGAGAAAAATCATTTTAACAACCACAACAAACAGAATATACAATAAAGAGAAGCCTGCATTATCACAGGAACTTCCAAAAACTTGTGAACATTTTCATCATTTAACTTTTGTAATACTTAGGCAACATTGGCTTATAGGTCCAAAGTTATAATATAAGCCATTTCTAGTTCAATTGGTTCGATGGTTGATTGGCTGCTTTGTGTTCCAGTTGTAGTTTGAGTTTGCTGTGTTGGATGGCTGTAGTAGGGTGGTGGTGGTAGTGACTGAAGGGGCTAAGGGACGAGTGGAGGTGGGGGGGTGGGGGCAACTTTTTGAGCAGACAAAGTCGCGGGGCAACTGCTTCTACCTGTCAGAGTTCAGGACTTGTGTGCCTTATTAGTCTTGAATGAGACTTGCAAGACACGGTCGCCCAACCTGTAGCCATTGAGGCTGGCAATGGCCATGGCCGCCTCGTCGTAATTTGTCATGGTGACGAAGCCAAAGCCTTTGCACTTGTTGGTGTTGAAGTCACGGATCACCTTGACATTGTTGACTGCACCGAACGGCCCGAACAGCTGCCAGAGCACACTCTCATCTGAATCTGGGGACAGGTTGTACACAAAGATGCACCAACCGGTGCCAGTGTGCCCAGGGATGTTCATGCCAACCAGGCTGGTCATGCTGTCAATGGTGATGGGCGAAAACCTGAGAGAGGGGGGAGAAAACACAACAGGTGTAAACTAAACAGCTTCAGGTATGGGTTGTGCATACATATACAACTACGCACATGAAATGACCAACAACTGGTGAAAAACCTGGTTGTTCTCCTTCTCACATTTACGCTTCCAACAAAATAAGCTGCTATGAGACTCACCTGTATAGAAACCTGCTCTGTAATGCCAACTGATTCATCAAACCATTAAAATACTGATCTCTAAGCCAAACTGCATCAAATCAGATGAATTTTAACTGTGTATGCAGGTTGTTAATGCCCATGCATACATGTGTAGTGTGTCTGCAAAGCTGCCACTAAATCCTGCCAGAGCTCCTCAACTCTGAAAGGTCTTCTGTCAGGACTGACAATTTTGCAGCCTGTGATGAGCTACGCTTCTGCTGAAGAAGATGCAAGCGAAGGTTCTGCCTTTGTGTCCTCAAGTGGCTCTTTTTGCAGCTAAATTGCAGGAAGTTGTTGAATCAAACTGTTGCTAAAAATTCCTCAAAGATCGTGCACAAGCCTGCTAAATCTGTCCTTATTTGCCTCATAATCTCTCTTTTTTCTTGTGATGCAAGAGATTTGAATCTTCAGTTGACTTCCCTAAATTGCCTTTCCGCTCAGAGTAAAGGGAAAAGGGGGGGGGAAAAATCCCACCACTGTTAAATAAAAGGTAGATGAGATTAAAAAAGGTAAACCCAATAAAAAAGGTTAATTTCTTATGCCAACTCTTTCCAAGAAACTACTATAGGCATTATTGGAAGTGCTTTAATTGAGATTTCCGCTTTGCTGCAGCTGTCTCAGAGAAGGCTGCTTTCTTAAGGCAAAGGAGGGAGGGAATGTGGAGCAAACTAAATGGAAAATGGAAGCACTTTACAGCCCAGTGGCATTAAGGTACAAAGTGTATTCCTCCCCTCCTCTCCCCTCTCCCTCCTGCAGTGTGTTCTGATCTATTCTATTTCAGAGCTTGTGGCACTGATCGATAGCGCTGCTTGCTGCTAGGGGCCTCAAGCCTTCTCTCTCCAGTGACTATATATGGTCGACAATCACTACGACCTTCCTGCATGACTTTGGTCATGCAGAGGCTGCCTCTGGCGCTTGTGGTTGTTTTGAATTCTAATTCAATCTTCCAGGATGGTTGGCTCATTGCTCAGATTTGAACCCTCAGTGGAGTTTTATGATATGTTTGATTTATAAGATAAACACATATTAGTATACACCTTTGCATAATGCAGCAGAGATTAAATACGGTCTAATTATAAATCTACGATACTGAGATACGGCATTTTTTCTCTTTACTGACACCCCACCACTAATATCATTGCAAACTATTTTACAACCAGAAATTATACGACATCAGTATTTTGTAGAGGTAATTGTAATGTTTTCTGCAAAATAAACTAAATTTGATGTCTTTTGTGTGTGTGTGTGTGTGTGTGTGTGTGGTTGGGGAGGTGTGTGTCGTTGGGGTGTGGAGGGGAGGTGATGGATTGGAGGTTAGGTAACACTGTGAGAATGTGGAAATGTTTGTACCTGCATGCTTGCTTTTATTTGTGTGTGTGTGTGTGTGTGTGTGTGTGTGTGTGTGTGTGTGTACGTGTGCAGGGTTGAAAACATGGATGTGAGTGCACCCATCAGAGCGGGACCAAACACTAACCAATGTTACAGACGAGACCAGGGGTTGCATAGCAACAGTGTAGCTGACCAGATATCTATTCTGTCCGTTCCGGAGCTCAACCATTTCCAGCTTTTAACGCCTTTCTCCTCTTTCCTTTCAAATAATAATCTCTTGATCAGATTTGATGCAATCAAGAGAACTGGCTCCACCACTTTCTCCACTTTTAGAACACCGTGTGGAGACTTTAAGTGAATGCAAATTGCAAACTGAAGGTTAATTATGTGAATCCAACATTGCACATTTATCCAAATGTTAGTAATATTTTTTACAAGACTGTTTGATTATATAATAAAATCCCAAGTTTTTAGGAGAACATTTCTCTCGCTAAAACTTTGCTGCTCAGCTCATGGTGTTCCCTATGCTTGCAACATGGAAGAGCTCACCATCAGATGCCATCTATCACTACAGTAGCTGCTGATCTCATGATACAAAACACCTATGGTAGCGGGAAAGCAAAATGAAACATGGAGGCAAAAGCAAGAGAATTCAGAAAAGCAGTGCCAAGCAAAGCTTGAGCTGTCTGCAGTGGAACAGCATTCCCTGTTTCCGGCAGGGATCCAGGTTCATCCAGTCTTATCTCAAGGCTCTCTTCCAAATTGTTTTGAGTAGGTATTAAGTTATTATGTATGCACTTAGCAAATAACTTATACTGCAAAGGTGTAGATCATACAGATGATTGTGTCCACACCTGATGGCTTATGTCCATTCTGTTTCATTTTTGGCATTAAATAGGAAATCTTTTAACTCCATTGAATGGGAAGTACTAAATTTGATGTCTTACTGACTGCTGCTGCAACATGACAAGGTAGGAGAACCTGAATCCCACACACACAAAAAAAAAACCCAACAGCAACAACAAAAAACAACATAAAGGCACACACCTAGAAATAAGAAGTCTTAGACCTGAGAACAAAATCTGTTCCGTACACAGAAAAACCCAAAACAATCCAAACAACACCATCACTTGTCATAATCAAAAGAAAGCAAATTTATCACCACTGAAAAAAAAACCTTTTTTTCTTCTAAACACCTGAAGTGATCGGTAGGGTTTGAAAGCCAACTCAAGCTGACGAGAAAAAAAAACAAATCAAAGAACCAAAGATGAAGTCGACCTTAAATAAATTGCCAAACTTAAAGTGACTGCAAAGATTCAAAAGAAATACAAAGTAAGGAAAAAGGATATTGAAAAATCATTGAGTCAACATGGACATCTGGCATTGGGTGAAGTTTTTAATTACCTCTTTACGCCATAGGCCATATTAAGCAAATTGTCCAGCCTGTAAAGAGAAGGAGGGTTCTGGGGTTAATGGTGGGCAGATGGTCGACTCACTCAATGGAACTAATGTTAAGTCCCTATAGAAACTGCATGGTCCTGCTCACTCAAGAACAAACAAACCCATCTATAGTTGGTCCATTACACTGAGGAGCCCCACCAGAAAATGCTATTATAAGTTAATGAATCTACAGTACAGTCAGTATGGTCTGCACATGCTTGTTCGCCCGCTAAGCTACTTTGTAGGCTCTGGAATTGCTCTGAATTTGCTAATGCCAGAGCAGTGTTACAGGAACACTGACAACAAGTGCAGCCAATTTAATAGTTATACAAAACTACAGCAGTAGACTGGTCACAGTTTAGCTTTGCAGGTAAACACAGAGCACTAATGGCAGGCAGGGTGGAAGCATAGCATTGCACCAGGCTTTACTAGCGCTATAGTCCAGTCACAATGCTACACAACTGCAAATATTTGTTTCATTTAGAAAATTGCATGTGTTTATCCATACAATTTATACCACCACATTGATTTTTTGGGTTTTTTTTAGGATGAAGGTAAATGATTTCTCTTTTTTTTTTTTTTTTTGTGGATAACCTATGGTCTTTAATTCTGTGTTAACTCAGCTGAGAGAACACCAGAGATGACAGGAAATGATCCAGAGTTCTGTCAGTGTAATGGTTTGGAATTTGAATGATGGTGAGTGAGATTGGTGATGATGATTAGTAGGTTTTCTATACTGTGGGAAAACAAAAACACAACTGAATGTTAAACTAGCCATGAAATCGTGGATGCCTGTCTTTGTGGATGGGGTCAAGCTGTTAAGTGCTTACAGGTCAGGTGGAATGACTGAGTGCTAGTCAGAGGGTGTCCTCTGTCTAAAAGTGTTAGCTTTTGGGAAATGCTCTGTTTTCAGAATAATTTCAGCCTGCGAGCTCCAGCCGTTGCAGTCAGCCAGGGTAAATTACAGTTTGTGCCTGTGTGCTGGGCTTCAGAAACCTGTGGGCTGTATGGAATGCTGGCCCTCATGGATGAATGCAGCCTGCTTGGTGACTCAATGACCTTCATTCCTCACTTGGGTCTGGCCTGTCTCATGTCTTATTAACTCCTCCAGCCTAATGGACAGAGGCCATGGCTTATTGAGCAACAGCTGGCCAGTGACGCCTCACTCCTCTTGAAAACACTACAAACTCTCTGACTTTGACTCAAGTATCAGGGTTGTGTCTCCTTGCCCCTTGCACTAGCCGAGCCTTTAGCTTTCTTTTAAACACACTTGCACATGTGTATCTTTACAGTGTTTATCAGAACCACCTCAGGAATGGCACAACAATGAGTGGATGTACTTCCTGACACACCACCGTCAAAATCTGGTGTCTAACTATATTAACATTAAATAATCTTCCTTCACTGTACGTTAGAGTTTATATGGAGACGGTTTCAGTGACAACCATTTATTAAATTGGACTTCAGGGAGTTAATTTAGCAGGTTTGCATTAAATGACTTGCACAATATCAACAATCATAATGTTATTTTCTGTTTCAATAAAAAATTTTTAAATTAAATTTCCATTGCCTGTTAGTGATAATAAATTAGTAATTTAATCAGGGACAATTTGCCACAAGGAGGCTTTCTGATAGTAGTGAAGTACCCTTTAAATTAGACTTCCCTATGGCAGGGTGAACTGCATTGATATTATAGCTAATGATTTAACATTGTATTTCGGTATTAGCTCATTAGTTACTTTGTTCAGGTAGTTTTAAAACAAAATGTTGATCATGTATTAAAATATGAATAAAGTCATTGTAAAAACAAATGGGATAGAATTCCCCCTTTTTTTTTTTTTTAATAGTTTACTTGAATCTTCTGTATATTTACATTATCTGGAATCAGAGTGTGCCTGCATGTTAGCAATTTTCTCACTTAAAATGATCATGAAGTATGAACGCAGACCGGAAACAAAGAACTACAGTGGAGGGAAGGATGTACAGAATCATTAAAACAGTAATTAGCCCATTACGTGGGAAGGGAACAAGGAGTCTGCTTTGTGGGTAAATGAGTCAATTGGAGAGGAAGCTCAGAGGAGAGGCACTCCAGACCCGGGAGCATGAAGACATCTGCTGGCCGCTGGGCTGTCGGGCCACAACAAAACAACCTGTTGCTCACACTTTCTCCCTCCCTTTGCCTATTACACATGTGCAAATGCACACTGATGCAAGCTCACCACGCAACCGCTTTGCCAGCTCTTCACACAGCCTCTCCAAGCTCAATATAAACAATAGGGCTTTGTGCTTCCTGTCAATGCACACTAACGGAGGAATGGGCGCTTTTTTCTTTTTTTTTTTTTTTTAAACAAAAAAAATCTGTTCAATTAAAATTGGCTCCTGCCCCGAATATAATAAGGCTAATTTGCTAATTACTACCATTAGTTAACGACAGGATCAGAAACAATCCAGGATCAAGGGCTTGGTGTACAGAGCTGGAGTTGATTATTTTTTCTGTCTTTAGGATGGCCCATATAAGCACATTATACATTAACTTGTGTGACAGCAGGCCCATGTGATTTAGTCACAAAGGATAAACGCTTTTATATCTGCAGCAGATTGTGTTTTTGTTATAATTTTTAAGCAGTAGCTTATGCTTTTTATGTAAAGCAAATTTTTGTTCTGTTGTTTCAGCTTTACAATATATCTCTTCATATTGCAATGTACTGATATTGTCAACATTATATGCGATACAATCTTGACTCTCAACAGGTCTCTCAATAACTGAGAGGTTGTACTATATAAAATGTTGTATTCAGGAAAAAAGTTATTTTGCAATGCTATTCTTTAAGATTCAGTAAAAAAAAAAAATCAGGGAAGCACTGCACATCAAGCACATTTCTAACTTCTAAAGTGTTGAGGTTTCAGTGAAGAGCTTGGGAGCAGAGAGCGGGAGCACAGGGACACAGCAAGGAAGTGTCCTGTGGTTGTGAGTTGTGATGGGAAGCGACAGCTCTCCTGCAGAGCCTGTAAATTGGCTTGGCGTATCACAGACACACAGCCACGCTACATCGCTCAGGTGTCACACCAGGGAAGCCGCTCCAGAAGAAAAATACCTTCCAAGCTCTGACTTTGATGGAGAGTAAACAGCACAACCAGCTTAGAGATATTGAAAGAGAGAAGAAATTATATAAACACATATTGTGTCTCCAACTCTGGAACTTCTCATTGAGATGATAGAGTGTAATACATTAGTACATGTTTCTGACATAACCTGGTGCTTCATGTGCTTCAACAAGTAAACTATAACTATCTAGAGGTATCATGTGATATTGACACTAAAGAAAAGGCTCTTAGTGTCATCAGTGAGTGACAGTAAATGATTGTGTAGGATGGCATAAATACATTAGCCAAGTATCAACTGTAAATAATGTTAAGTGATGGTTTGGTCCAAATGTTAAAGACCTGTGCAAAAACATCTATTAGAGACTTGGGTAACTTGACATGCTACTCATTCAGACTGAAACACTTTTAAATATGTTACATATTTTGTTACATAATGTTATCCTGCAAGGACTATTTTAAACTGCACATTTACACAGATATTTGCTGATATTCTTAAGCTAAATTGCAACATCATCTTCATCATCTTTCTACTTAACTGTGGCTGTGAAATAAATAAAAAAAACTTTTATATTCAAGCTTTTTATCCCTAATAATGTTTTTGCTCAGGCCTGACAGAGAATATACTGAGAAGCATCGACATGATGGCAGCAAGATGAAATGAGGGGACATGTGTAGTTGTGAACGACAGAACCCCACAGTCTCTTATGAACAGTTCCTCTCTGATCTGGGCGGACCCACCCAGAGCACTCACTGGTTTATCCAACACCTGCACCAGGTGCTGAGCTCACAGCTGCTGTTCAAACGGAGGATGTATTTGCCAAAATGACTTTTCACAGGAGAAAAAGGTGCCTCACTCTTGTAACACAGACAATGAGATGAGTAATGCTCTCAGTGTGTAGGCGTTACATCCTCTGTTTGAACAATCTATAAACTGCATTAGGTGCAAATGTTTTCCCGTTTCCCAAAATGTTTAGAGCAGACATGTTGACTGATAATAATCGCTGTGAAGTTTGACACTCGTCCTTGGTGTCAGTTTTGTGACAGCTAGACATAAGATCTCTCGTTTCACAGCTGCTCAATGTACATAAAATTACTGTTTGTAAGTCTTCTAAGTATGCATTGTTTGGTGTTAAAACATAAGCTAATCACATTAAAGTGGAGATTTCCAACCTTAAGGACAGACTGCAGCTAATCATGTCACATATTTAAATGTGTCTGGAAATGAGTTGAGAATAAGGAGGAGCCACTTGTTCCAAGAAGTACATCATTCTCTGAAAAATGATATTTTAGCTTTGTCTTAAGGAATAATGTGTTTTCATTCTTGTCAGGACACCGTGGCTGACATCACTGAGTTGCTTTAAAAATGCTTAATTTTGCTTTTGGGAAAAACATTTAGGATCTTCAGGTGTCTTCTTAGCAACATAGGAGCCATAATTAACAGCTCCCATTTCAGTTTTTATTGACTGGGGTTTACATGTTTTGAGGTTTTCTTTGTATCCAATGCAACTGTTGTAACAAAGCAGAACAGCTCTAAATCTCTTCATGGTTAAAATGTCTCCAATAATGAGTCTTTTGTCGTTGTTAAAGGGAAAAAAGGGATAGACAAGGTAAACCTTTGCATTTAGAACCAGGACTCCCTGGAATGGCTCCTTACACATTTATTGAACATGAACCAGCTGCTTTATTTTATCTAGAAATGTTGGTGTGATAAACTCAGTCATGCTTTTACACATACGTAGCTTTACAGTCATATATTCAAATTTAAAGATGCCATGACTACACTGTCTGAAGTTTTTCCCAGACCTATCTTATTTCTTTCACTTCCTGCTGCTTTACTCACCTGAATCTCTGAGCCTGGTGGTGAAGGGGGCCTGGGTATCGACGATTGGGGGACTGGTAGAGTTGTGACAGAAGGGCTTGGCTGGTCTTCTGGCTGGGGTTGTTGGCGAACTTGACTGTGATGGGCTCAGCGGCACCTGATGGCTTCTGGCCATTCAACCCTTTAATGGCCTCCTCAGCCTCTATCCTCTTATCAAAGCGGATGAAGCCCACACCTCGGGAGCCACCTGCGGGGCCAGCAGATCACAAACAACAGGGGCCCCTGTTACTTTACAGACTTCAGCCAAAGTTTTTGCTGTCTGTAACTTTTATTTTTTGTTTCCATGCGAAAAAGCTTCAAACGCAGTATTTTTACACAGTTACTGAACTCATTTAGAATTTCTTATATTTGGAAAAAAAACAATATTTTAGTTTAGAAATGGACAACATTTTCAGCAAAAGCCAAGAAAAGGACAAAACAAACCACAAGAGTAATAAGCACATAAACATGCACCAGCTACAGATGAATTTCTTGGTTTGGAGCCATATAATCCATTATTTTTTGATGCTCACTGCAGTCACAGTCACACAGTCTTCATCCATTGTTCTCATAACATTTGAGCCGTTTCCTTGGAGACGTTTTTTTTAAAACATTTTTTTTATTTTCACTGTCACCTAAGAGGAACATTTAGAAGTGTGCTTCCTGGGAAGTCCTTTATTGGTGCCTGTGAACACGTTGGGTGTGTTATTGACTGTATATGTATATATGTGTATGCGTATGTGTACATGAGCACTGGTATCTATTAATGAATGCTGTGGCTCATTTTAATGAGGCTGCCTGGATGGCCCAGAGGATGCTCGCTCAGTGACAGCAGCACTCTGCCGAGACTATTTACATAATACTGTGTGCACACAGGCATGTCTGTGTGACTGAGGCTGAATAAAAGAGAGGCAGTAAGTAGGAAGGGAATGTTGTGTTTGAGCAACACTGTGTGCAGCCTCCTTCTCACACTTAAAAGCCCTCCTTATTGTTATTCCAAGTTTTTGTCCATGGCTTTCCTCTCCTTATATGTTTTATTTATTTATATATATATATATATATATATATATATATATATATATATATATATATATATATATATATATATATATATATGTATATATATATTTATATATATATATATACTCCCTGTTGTTTTGTCTCTGAATCCTTCTTCAAAGAAATCCCAGAAACACCTTGCTCCCCCCTTTTGTTTTTTCCTCAGTAGGACACAAGCAACAAAAGGTTATTTATTTTCTACCAAGCAAAATTATATATCAAAAAAGCCTGTATAGATTCTTTAAAGCAAACCATTATTTAAAAGGAGTCTTATCTATTGTCATTAATTTATTATAATAAATAAACTGTTACCATTTGCAGTTTTTTTTGGGGGGGCAAAAATGTTTGCCTTTAGGAAATTCACTGGGTCGATTTATGTTATGAAGAAATGTCAATGTTGAATTCAGTATCATAGGAACAGTTTACATTTTAGAAATATGGTTTGCAACACATCAGTTTTTCCTATTTTCAAGTTGGATTAAGTAGCTCATATGCACTTGAGTTTTCTCACATCTTTTAAACAATGTGCTTCCTGGCAGATCTTGTAACTCAGCTGACAACAGTGCAAAAGGCCCACAATTACTGTAAACTGTGATGATCAGTGTCCTCCTGCAAGTATATAAACATTGCTCAACTAATTTATTGTATTTGTTGTGATTATTACATAATACTGTATTAATGTATTCTTTTCCACAAAACCATCAAACTTTCAAATCAAATCAAATCAAACTTTATTTCTTGAGCACTTTTCATGCCACGGGGAACACAAAGTGCTTTACAGGATAAAATCAAGTCATAAGGATTAAAACAAACAGTGGATAAAAAGGCATTTAAAAATAATAGACACAAGCTCTTTCCACACACTCACACACACACACACACACACAAGGACATAGAGCAAAGAACCCCCCCACACTCACACACACACCCACCCACATTCCCCGAAAAACATCATTCCCTGAATACTGTCTCTTTAACTGAATTCTGGTTAATAAAACAACTAAAAACATTAAGTAAGTGATAAAAATTCTGACTTGGTGCTGATGTGAGGAAACAAAACCTAGAGATCCATCCACACCAGGAGCCAGTCCCCCGCATAGGGGCTTTGAGTTTTTTTTAAACAGTAATGATGATGATGATGATGATGATGATGATAATAATAATAATAATAATAATAATAATAATATTAATATGGATAAGAATAAATAATAATAAGACATTTTACTAAAATGCCTTTCAAGAAACCTGACATCCTCTTACAAAATCAACAAAATAAAGTAAATAATTGCAAAACAAAATTAAAACAAAGCAGTTTAAATGTAAAAAAAAACAAAACATATTAGAGTCTAAAGAAATCTAGCTGAATAGCTCAAATGCAGATTCTTTATTGTCCACACCCACTACCCTAACCCAAACCTGAAAAACACAATATTCCTTCCACATACTAGATGATCATTAACTCTTAATGTAAATTATTCTGTTTCATTCCTTTTTAACCTCTCTAGCTCTCTCTCCCCTGACAAGTTGTACCCTCCCTTTACTTCCTGATGTGCCCATGCTGTACCTGTACATATTAATTAGCTTGTCAGAACCAGAAAAATAACAATTCTAATGGGACGTACACAATACAAACAACAACCAATGTCGGCTACTTCCTTTTTTTTTTATGACGATAATTGGCATGCATGTGCAGTATTGGAGGTGAAATAAGGGTCGCTGCTGTACAGCTGAACGACACTTGGACTCTCAGAGAGCTTTGCTCAACAGCACCACAGTGGTAGTTAAGTGAGTGCAGAGTACTGCTTACCCACTCAATTCCTCAAATGCAACGAGAGGAGAAGTGAGGACTCTATTTTGTCCTTTAATCCTCAAACTTGTTTGGCCTTGAGCTCCTCCTAAGCTGGTTCTTGCTGGAGGGCCTCAAGAGAAATGCTTAGCATACAGATGAAGGCCCAAAACAAACACACACATGCATAAACATCCTTACATGGTGCTTGAAGAGGTGATAATAAGAGTGAGAGACGTATGACCACGAGGTAGGTCCATGACTATCTGAAGCAGTGAATTAATGGAACTCGTTTTGTGAAAGTGCTTCCTCTTAGACAGCAAATGATGCAAATATCTTCTTCACAGAAGGAAAAAAAAAGCATGTCTGTCTTATTGTTAATACAAGTCTTCAACATCACTTGCTGTATTACTAAAGTTGTATAGACTTTATAAATTACAGCACAGAAAGCTAAAAGAGAGGCCATGTTGCTTTAAATAGCCAACCATCTGAGTTGTGGTATGAAAGGATGCTCGGGAACATATTGTGGCTCTGATTAATCTTAAACCCAGTTAATTGTGTCCAGGTGAACATTAGTTTGCGCATGTTCAATGTGTCTTCTGAAAACTAAAAACGAACTGAGAGATTGGTTTGGTTCTGTGCTTCTGTCTGGCTCTGCAAAGTTTTAATTTGTAGCTTTAAGGAAGTGTGATGACAGTATAAGATAAATATCTTAAGGAAAAACTTTTATTATTGATAAATGCACAGAGCTTTTGTGTGTCGAAAATAGTCTTTGTGGTCAGTCTTATCAAAATTAAAAATGTTCTTCATGAGGTTGTTTAGGGCATTTTAAAACTTCTTTATTGGACACACAATGAAGCATTGTTTGGTTGCTCTTTGACTTGTACACTGAACGTGACAGAGCAAATAATGACGAGGCTGTTTGTGGAGTCTGGAGCTTTGACACAAAAAAGCTGCAGACTCACCAGGTGTTGCAGCCCAAGTGACACACTACAAAGGAGTTGAGTGAAGTCACGTGTACAACATTGTTTGGCTGCATACTATTTTAGACTGAGTAGACCTCTCACCACCTGCTTGAAACAATGCCATCAGTTCATCTATTGGAATAGATCTGAACACACACTTGCCACTTCAAATTAGTTTCAGCTTGACATTTGGAAGAAGTGACAACGCCAATTTGAGATTTTCTTCTAAATTAACTGTCCGTTGACTATAAAAAAAGAAACATGTTTTGTATTACTTTTTTGCACATAAAATTGCCTTTAGTATAGAGTATAATGGAGTTTTATTGCCCGGGGGAACATATAGCAGCATCTGGCTTTAGCTGCACCGGTAACACCTGCCAAAATCAATTTATCGCTTGTTTTCTTTTTCAAAGGAATCATTGAAGCTATGTCTTATAAGCCTTAAATGTAAAAATAGAAAGACTTGCATAGCCCCAGGAAATTGTCTACAAGCAAAACAAGTTGCTGATATAATCAATTAATTGTTTTGACTGTGAAAAAAAATCAGCTTTGAGACTCCAGACAAAACTCAGTCTGTTGTCTACTGCCTTTTAATTACAACTCTGTCATGCCATATTAATGAAGAAGACCTTGCGAGGGGTTTATTTTTCTCCGGTTAAACATTGGAACAAAAGCAAATTTCCAATCTTTGAGGCAAGCTGTCATTTTAGGAGTTCCAACCAAATGAGTGTCCTTTCAAACAGCCCCAAAAGCGTGGACCTACTTATCAAGCACCAGCCAGCCTTACCTGAGACATTAGAGCACAATGTACTTACTAAGGTACAGCAATCTGTCTTTCTCACTCACTCTCTCCCCCCCTCACTCTCTTTTTCTGGTCTCCCTCTCTTCCACAGTAATCAACAGAGGCTTATGTAACTCTCTACCTGTGCTTATCTCTCTCTAACACACACCGACAGGCACTTTGGCTGCCTTACTAATAACGTGCCGCCTCAGTCTGGGGCGGGGAAACAGAAGGAGAGAAGATGGGGGACAAGAAGTGAGTGCTGGGGTTGGGGGTAGGTAAGGCTGAAAAGAAAAGGAGAAAAGGAAAAAGTGGAAAAGCTAAAAAAGGAAGGTAAGGACAAAAGGAGAGAAGGTGATAGAGAAGAATGTTAAGAGGTGACAGTATAAGGATGATGATGAAAGGAAACAGTGCTATTCTTGCTTGTTCCTTCCCGAACAAAGCCACACTTTCTCTAAAACCTACTATCATTTCTCCAAACACTGACTGACTGGTAAAGAGAAATGACTGCTCTTCTGTAAGCCCAGAAAGAAGAGAGGTGAGAAACCTGGTTGCTGGGTAATGAAAAGCACACACACTTCTCTCTTCCAAACACACAGAGTCTCATCCATCCAGTGAACTCTATGCATGTAAGCAGGCACATAAATGCAAGTAGACACACATGAACTAACACGTGCATATTTAAGCAAAATCTTGTTTTGGGCCACTTTGATACTTCACATCCTTTTAACTTTAGCAAAAGAACCTCAGCGTGCCAACTGTATGAAATGATTAGACCTGCCCTTCCAAAGGATTTATGATATGACACAGCGAGAAAGAAAAACCCTCTTCCCACTGGCTTCTTGTGAGAAGCAGAAATGCAATGTCCTTGTTTTAAGTAACATGAATGCACCTCGATACAGATGGTATTTGAAAAAGCAATGAAAGAAGAAGCCTAGACTTTGAAGCGTGGAGGTGCCCTGTGCTTTAGCCTCTGTCAGGGCAAAGCTCCAACCATCTGTCTGATGTAAGCACACGCATGTATCGATGTGCATAGCTGCGTGTGGTTTTTTTTGTGTGCATGTGTGCTGGTTATCACAGAAAGAGAATGCACACAAAAGATTGCAGAAAATAATAAACTAAGGGCAGAAAGATGTGAAATGATACAATGAGTCATGCCATCTAGTGGAAGCACCTCTCTGCTTGTATTACCTTGACCGCTCTTTGCTTTACTACTCAGCAGACAGCGATACAGTACTGTGTCATTATTCAAGTCAAAAGAGAGGAGAGCATACCGACTGTGATAGAAGGGTAAGTCTTTAAGAAAATTTTTTATAGAGTGATAAAGGTTTGAAAATAACACGAACATAGCATGTTTTTAAAGGCTAGATTTAGCCACAGATATCTTTGTCATTTAGACTACCATTTTGCTGATTTAGCCCAAGAAACTCAGATCTTACTACCTAATATACTACCTGTATATCACATTTCCAGCTGTAAATATGTAAGATGCACGATATGTCAAGGATGACACAACTCTAACATCCATATTTGGTTGTCAACTGAAAACAAAACTGTATTACCTAACATGGTCATATTTTCCAAGTACTTCTGCTGGAAGAAAGGTGGTGGTGGTGGTCTGAATGAAGATGTCATTAAAGCACATTCAGGAAACTGTATTTTGTAGCATGCCGCCACCTGGATGCTATTGGGACTTTGTAAAAGGGTGCAGTTAAATATATTAATGTAAAAAAACATTTAGCATGATTTAGGAATTATAAATTGAAGTACTACAGACAGCTGCGATGGCACTGTTTTGCTCAGTATGTCATGATCTGGTGTTTTTAAATATTGTTTCAATTTGTGTTTTGGTCCATTGCATAAGTTTGTTGCTTGGTTATCTGTACTTTCTGATTTTATTTTTTGTTTGGGCTTTTCCGCATTTAATCCAGTTAGTTTTGCTCTCTGCCTCACTACATTTCTGTTATTAAATGTCTCACCTATTCTGCATCAACTCATCATTTCCCCTGGGGTAAATATTTACTCGCTTTCTTTGTTTCTCACCATTTCTCTTCATAGCTTCATAGCTTAGTCAGTTGATCAATCACTTCAGAGTTTTTCAGCCTGTTTTGTTCTTTGTTAAGTACTCTGAGAGTCCTGCCTTTGCCTTTTGCCTTAAATGGCAGGTGGCCCGCATCAGACTTAGTTTTCAGTTCAGTACAGTACAATCCATTATATGTTTAATATCTCAACGCCATCGCATCTCGCTAATTGGACGGATGCTGTTCTTTTGCAGCACTTGCGACCAGCTAGGTTCATCTGTGGTATTTCCTGATCTAATAAAATCTACTGATTGTCAACTTGGGTTAAAGGACATAAACCTTTGCCCTGGGATGGACTGTGAGCTGTCCAGGGTGTACCCTGCCTTTCGCCCAAAGACTGCTGGGATAGCTCCAGCTTCGCCGCGACCCTTCATTGGATTAAGCGGTTAGGATAATGAATTAATAAATGAATGACATACACCTTTGATTAAACAAGCAGATCTGGCCTATTAGCTCTGATGCTAATAGGCCAATTAAGTTCCCGTTACAGCGATTGCTGCTTTAGTATCAAGGTTCTAAAAAGGCTTCAGGAAGTTTGTGCATAAACACACAAACGGTCAAAATGTTGACCATGGAACTGGTTCTGACTGTTATTTTATACTGCATATTAGGGAAGTGAAAATTTCATTATGTTAAAATCAGGTAAAATAGAAAATGGAAGAAAAATCTAGGCGAAGGACGCTGAGAGACTGTGGTGTGCATTGCTTTATTAGCAATGAATACATTGTTTTGTTGTGCAACATTGTTGAACATAAAGTTTAGCTAATTAGGCAACATAAAGCTGTGATTACATGGCTCTCTACTAACATGAGGGAAATAATTAATATAATAACGTGCCATATGCACAATACACAAAGCTATTGTGTAATTAATTAACCTTAAAGAGATTTCTGTGTTTAGAGTGTGCAACATTGAACTTGGCAAATAATAACGCCTGTCACGTCACCTGGATGCAGTAAGAGGGAAAGACTGGGATGAATTCATATCATTTTTACCGTGGTCACTGATAGTTGGGCAAGTTCAATTACTGTCTTGTCATTCTGTTACGTCAGCATAGCAACATGTTAATCATCTGGTTCAGATCAGCTGACTTTTGACAGGTGAATGAGAGAAACGTGTTACTTTACAACAGTTGTTTGGCACAAAAACTAAAAAGACCAACATGAAATAGTTCCTACAGCATACTTTAGCATATTTAGCGAGTTTTGTAATGGAAAAAGAAAAGAAACAGAAATAAACCTTTGATATAATATATTTACTGTTTGGGACCATGGTGATGAGGACGCTGTGTTGTGGCGTCTATGCCACGTTGTGGCGCATTTTACGGCACGATGCGTTCTTTATACTTACACATTGTAGTGTATCTGTTTGCTGCCTGCTTCATGACTTCAAGGGAAGTCATGTCATGACAGTTTAACAACACTTAAAATAGGCAAATTTATCTAATGATCACTTACACTTTCTTAAAAACTGACTTAAAAACATAAAGCTCTAAACATTTTAATGCAGTAAATGCATATAAAAATAAACGTTTCCCTATAGCTAGGCTATATATATTTTTGTATGTATTTATTAACTTTTAATCCATTGAAAATATGTTTTTAAAGGCTATATATAGTGTTTATATTGGCTAATATAATTATAATTATATGCCTACAGTATTTAAATAAATAATCCTGCTCTCCTGATGCTCTTAGATGTCAGATGTTCAGTCCACGATGCGCGACTGAACAGTCACAAACACGTTCTACAATTAGACTTACAAACATATTCACTGACGCTGCTGCTGCCCTTCTTCACGTCTGTTTTACATGCGCTTTTTATTGTCAGGAACTAGAATACCAGGTAGGCTACGGTAGTCATTTTTAAAAGGCGCGGGTCTTCTGAGAAGCATGAGTCATGTCTGTCTCTAGGCAACTGTGACTGTCCAACATACAGGCGCAGAGGGGATGAGGCTGGACCCACACAGATTCTGCACAAAAAGAACATTTTTGCTGGCTGTTGTATTTTCTGTGTTTTATTTAGTTAAAAAAGTGAGTGTTGATGTGTGTGACTGACATGTGTAGGCTGTTGGAAAGTTATGAAAATACAGAAAAAAGTGCGTCCCGTGTTGGTTCAATCCTGGAAAGCAACAGTTGTCTTTCAATGAAAGGAAGATTCTGTATTTTATGGGATGGGTGGCAACCATAGGGGTGACAGTAAAGAGGTTACGTAAAGTCTTTAATGAAGTCACCTGCCTGTAATCCTGAAATTGCATCATACTTGCTTTCTTTCAACCATGGATTTTGAAACAGTCAATTGTGAGAACCACTGGTAAACTAAAGCTTTGGAGTTGCCTCCCACCAAGGCAGTTTTCTTTGTTACCAATCCTGCTTCTTCAGCTAAGCTCGGACATCCAGAAAATTTTCACTTTAAAAATGTTTTTAGCCCCAAAGACCATTGGATCAAATTGTCCAATTTAAAAAAATATTCTGTATGAAAGCAAACCACAGAGGCATGCAGGAGACTGTTTTTACAGCAATGGGAAAAACTTTCATGACAACTTCAGAAAGGTAGCATTTTTCTAACATTGGGAGGCCTGTGGTTTTTTTTTCTTCCCACAGCAAAAGGATCAAGTTTTTGTGGCACAAAGCTGGAGAAGCAAAAAGTTTTATGCAGTTTAGATATAACAGACATGTCAGAGGTTTGTTGTAACACAAAGTTTTGATTGTTTTCTTTGCTGCCTCACCACCAAGGGCGTGACTTCGTTGTAAGCACAAACAATTCACAAACATGTGGAGTTACAGAAAGACTGACGGGGATAAATAAACAGTCTGATTCTGATCTGCTGATGCTGAAATTCCCATCTTCAGCATGGTTACACTCTACACTGTTTCCAATGAAGAGGTGTGAACTAGAGATTTGCTGCAGACTTCACCGTCTCTCCACGAGCACTCCAGTCTGTAGGACAGACCTCACTTCATATAACTAAATGGTTTGAGCTATCTGAAAGCAGCAGGACCAGTGTACTGTGTGAAGCTTCTTAAGTGAAATAACCCACATTAAAATGTTAGACACACATGCAGACGTTGTCTCTATCATGTGCATCCAACTCCAGGCCGAAGCAGGATAAAACCACAAGTGTCTAACATGGTGTGTTCAAAGGCTCAAAAACAGAAACTGACCTCAAAACAAAATAGACCAGGACTCCACCAAGCCAAGAAGGAAGAAGTCGAGGGGTAATTATTTACTCAGATTTTGACTTCAATTCTTCATCATTTGAACAGTGAGGTTGTTACCCTTCCCCGAACAGTACAGAGAGAAAGATGTAAGCTTTTAAAACTATTATATTTAAACTATTTCAAGATTATTTAACACTCTCCTCTCTGTTCTACTAAACAATACTCTAAATCATCTAAATCATTTTCTTTTATTCGAGATTTATTCCAGTGCACTTTGGTTGTATCATCGATTGAAAGCTGTAAGATTGATTGACTGATAATGTTGCAACTGCTATTAAAGCGGTCAGTTAAAACCTTCCTCCAACAACTTTGAACCAATAAAAAACTAATCATGAATTGTGAGATGATAGAAGTTATCATTCTTGTACATTTCCTGGATATGTAGGTGTTTCCCTAAAGATAGAGATGTTAACACTTGAAAGCGACAACATGTGTGAGGTTGCTGATGTTCTTTCCAAGGTAGGCAAGCGCAATGGTTTAGTTACAGATAACTTTGCTTTATTTTTTTTAATAATAATAATAATAATAATAATAATAATAATAATAATAATAATAATAATAATAATGACTCTATGGTAATTTATGGTATTTAGGCGTTTAAACAAAACATCTGATTAACAAGACTGTGGGATCCCAGCTGTGACAGCTGCCACACGCTGGAATGACCCAGATGTAGGTTTTGCGTGACTCCTTTTCACGACTCTAAATCCATCCTGAGTTCCCCAAACAGTTCCAAAATGGCAATGCTGGACAAGCGTTATGTTTGGATTATTGTTTCCTCATTCATACTATAAAATATTCACAAAAAGGTTGAAAATATGTTCTCTGCATCCCCTTGGTTAATTTCAATGCCTTCATCTTGCAAAAACAACTGAAGGGATGGTGTGTGCAATTGCGCACACAGACCATTTTCCCCTCCTTTTAAAACATTTTAAATTTAGGTGCAGTTTCTGCAAAATTGCTCTCAGGTTAGATAGATCACATGTGGGTGCTAAATTAATACATTTACATTTTCTCCTCCCAACAAAAAAAATTGCATGTGAATGCTCCATACTGCATATTAATTACAACACATGTACTAACTACATGCAGTGCTATTTTTCACCTCTGAAAGACGCAACCCTCAGTGCGCACTGTTAGTAAATCAGATTGTACTCTTATTTTTCATGCGCAATGACTTTGCACACGTTTCTGTTCATGTAAACCTTTAGTAGAGCTGGCTCTTGGTCTCCTAATGCTATTATACATTATTGGTTGCACATTTCAATTGCAGTAGCCCTAATAAAAAGCTTGGGCACGGCCTAAAATACACAGAAAAACTTCTAAACTTTATTACGGCAATATTTAAGAGCTTCCAATGGAAAAATATTGCAGTAATTAATACATTTCACTTGATAACACCTAATTTAATCCAATTCAAGCAGTGAGAAGCTTCTCATTCTTTGAGCAAGCATGTTGGGAACAACATGCTTGCTCAGCATTCCGGTTTTCCGGTTTTGTAATGAACCTGGATGGCATTATTTTAGCTTCCAGTGCGCCCTGAAAACCCTTCAGCTGATCCAGAATTCTGCAGCCAGAGTCCTGACCAGAACCAGCAGGAGAGATCATATTTCTCCAGTTTTAGCCTCTCTTCATTGGCTGCCTGTTGAATCTAGAATAGAATTTAAAATCCTTCTCCTTACATATAAAGCCCTCCACAACCAGGCACCACTATATATCAAAGACCTCATTGTTCCTTATATACCAAGTAGAGTACTTCGTTCGCAGACTGCAGGCTTACTTGTGGTTCCTAGAGTCTCAAAGAGCCGAGCAGGAGGCAGAGCCTTTGGTTATCAGGCCCCTCTCTTATGGAATAAGCTCCCAGTTAGTGTTAGGGAAGCAGACACCCTCCCCACCTTTAAGTCTAGGCTGAAGACTTATCTTTTTGATAAGTCCTATAGCTAGGGATGGTTAGCATCCCTTAGTTATGCTGCTATAGGTTTAGACTGCTGAGGGACATTTCCTGACACACTGAGCTTCTTTCTTTTTCTCTTTATCTCTTTCTTTTACCCCCCCCCCCCCCCCCCCCATAACAGTGTTGCATCATTAACATGTATGTCTCCTGTCTCAGCAGGTCTCCCTGGCCGGGAGTAGCAGTTCCTGTTGTCTGTTGTCTTTCTGTCCTCTTCCCCCGACACAGCAGAGGCAGATGGCTGCCTGTCCTGAGCCGGGTTCTGCCGGAGGTTTCCTTCCTGTTAAAAGGGAGTTTTTTCCTTCCCACTGTTGCCAGTGTGCTTGCTCAGGATGGGAGATTGAGTTGGACTCAACTCAATCTGTTGGTTTCCTTATATAGGCTATTATGAATTGGCCTTCATTATGTTTTCCCCTCTGTCTGTAAAGCGTCTTGAGATGGCATTGCCGTGATTTGACGCTATATAAATAAAGTTGAATTGAATTGAATTGGGAAACACTTCCTGTGATTATGGAGAAAATGCAACAAACAAAACAGCAAAATGCCGAAATGACTAAAACTAGGATAAGAACGATCTATCTAATTCCTTATTAAAGCTTGTACAAATAGCTGCAAACCATAATCTTAGAAAAGAACAATTTATCTATAACAGTAGAGTTCAACGTTTAAAGTACATTTCCATACTTGTAGTGTTAAATGAACTCATGTTATTGGAATTAAACAGCTGTCTAGCTTCAATAATATCACACCACTCAATGACAGCGTTTCCCTGTCAATAGATGTTTTCTTTTCTGATGACGTGCACATTCTAAGATGGCAATGCCTGGATTAATTAGTCTCAAATTCAAGAAAATATTGATTCAAGGAGAATGAGAATACAATAGCACACGTGGCCTGGCCAACATGGTCCAGGCCAGAACCCCACTAAGTCGCTTTAGATAAAAGCATCTGCTAAATGACTGTAGAATAAAATAAAATAGAATATGTGAGATGTGCTGGAGAAAGCTAATCAAATCAAACTTTATAGTACTTTTTATAAAACAAAAGTGTAACACAAAGTGCTTCACATGATGAAAGAAACTGAAAAACATAATAACAGCAAATAATGAAAACCCATCCCTCCCTCCCACTAAATATACACATATGTACACCCACATACAAATTATGCACACGGACACACACACACAGCACATCAGTGACATGGCAAGGTACCGAGGATCCAGGTGATGAAAACCACCTATAGGTGGCCATCCACACTGAGAGGTGTCACAGTCCATGTCCTTAGGGAGTGCCACCACAGAGACCACCCTGACCTGGATACACCAGGATAGGCTCCACACATGGAGCTGAGCCCATGTGTGGCGATTCCCAAGAAAATGTCCTCTTGAGCAGAATAAACACAACTCCCAGCGTGGAAAGCCCCCATGATGAGGCACTGGGGCTAAAAACTTAAAGATTGAAAGACTGTGAGAAAGGATAGAAACATGCAATACATACAGTAATGATGAAGTATATCAAAACTATGCATTTGCTTTAAGCATAAGTGTCACTCTCCCATCATCAAACCAAGTCATGTGAACTTTATTTATAAACACCACCAACCGCTGACATCATCTTGATTTCCATCCCATCCCCCTTCTGTTGATTTAATAGAAGAGGAATAACCTTAAATCTTTTAACCCTTTAATGCTGTATGTATAATATTTGATATACACACACACACACACACACACACACACACACACACACACACACACACACACACACACACACACATATATATATATATATATATATATATATATATATATATATATATATATATATATATATATATATATATATATATATATATATATATATATACATACAAACACACATTTTGTGAAATGGCTACATACAGACAACATCAGAATTTTCTTCCTTTGCTTAAATGGGTTAAGTATACAAATAAATAAAAAAATTTTTTTTTTTTAGCAAAATGTAGTTATTTCTAACTGTAGTAATCATCATCATGTGTTTTATGAAAGGATAAATGCTCGCAACTTGTTACCATGGGAATCTTTCCTCCTGACACTTTCCTTCCCACATAATGAAACAAGGCATCCGTCTTTTCGCAGTCAATTCATTCACAAACTGAGCAGCCATTTAGTTTCACATTACAGCTGCTGTTTGCAAAAGACATTCTCAGGGATCAATTGTATTTGCAGTCATTGATCAGGTAAGCATTGACCTCTGTGAACATACAGGTCCAGGAGCACGGACTAGGAATAGGCAGCTATTGATCAATGCTGTCTGATATTATGTCTGTTTCAAATTGGGGCTTGCCTAAAACAGTGACATGGGGAAAAAAAGCCTTCCCTGAAGGTTAGAGAGAAAGACGGGTGGGAACCTGGCACTATTTGCACTGATAAAGAGGAAAAATATGCTTATCCATTCAGAAGCAATCAATATGCAGAGGAAGGAAAAGTGGAGGGTGAGGAAGAGATGGAGAGATACCCTTGTCAAGTCGATGCTGTGTTCGCTCCCTGAGTCTCTGGAGCAATTTGGCAGTTTCAGTGGATTTAGTTTCAGCTGTGCATAACTAGGAATGATACTAACAGTCACGTTTTTTAAGTTGCTTCTTGTCTTGATGAACAGAAAAGTGACTGCAGGGTGCATCCCGTTGATGAGGAAGACATTCGGAGAACAGACTATAAGTTCCCAATTTAGCAGAGCAGGAGCTGTGGATCATCAGACCATCTGCCAGTTGGTCACTGGAGAAAATCCGTTACTTCAACAACTTTCAGAAAAACTGCTGTCATTATGTATTTCTGCATTGTTTACTCTGTGGCTCTCAGATCAGCTCCTAGTTAAGTCAGAGAAGTAAATCACAGGTTGAATTTAATTTTAGACAATGATTTGGTCTCTTATTTGATAAATATGTGGAAGCGAGCCAGGAAGCCATTTTAATAGCTGTTTCTTTTTCAAGAAATTTGCACAATGCTGACATTAGCTCATCCTGTGGATGTGTTCAAACCAGTCTGAGGCTGAGCACCAACTCATCTGTGATTCTCTCCTTTGTCTTTCTGTCTGATCTATTTCTTCTTCTGTGCTTACATTTCTAGGAGACACAGGAGAGTATTAATTTGCCCATTTCTTTCGTAATGGCATTGAGTGCGTGGGTGGAAGTGTTTCTTCTGTCCGTACAGTATCAGAGAGAAGAAAAAGATGAGTCAATGATGCCAGCATGCTACTCTCAGGGCCGCTCTAAAGTCCTCCATATTTTTAATCACCAGCAACTCGAACATCTAATTAATCATTAACATTTCTCCTGCTGATCCTCAGCCCTCTGGGGGCACCTTGCAGAACATCCCTCTCTTACATTATCTTTTTTTTGTGTATGTGCATAAACACTATGTGTGTTTGTTTCAGTTCTGAGGCAGGTGGCCAGAGTAGTTGTTAGGACAGCAATTAGTGTAGGCGAGGGTGTTAGTAGGCTGAAAAATATCTCCTGCTTTGTGTATTTACTGACCAATGCACCATTTTATGTCAGGGTTCTGTTCCTGCTACACTATATAGGAGGAAAAAGAAAGAGGAATTGTAGTAAGTGGAACCTATCAACGCTGATGTCACCTGCTCAGATATGCAGCATCATGACTGAGAGAACTGGGATAGTCTTCAAACTTAGGTTCTTCTTTTAAATGTATAATGTAGGATTAATCAAGTATTTGGTTTTTTTTTAAAAGTCACACTCTAAAACAGTGCAATTAGCCAATCCCAATTGCAAACCACAAAAGAGCTTGTTCATTTTTATTTTACACAACTTCCACAATCCAGGTTTTGCATCTGTGAAGCTGTTGCATAACTGTGAGGTTATGTTACTTATTTAAACTCAACAGGGACTAATTTTACAGAAATGAAAAGTGGCGGAAAAAAACTGCAGAAGATGGAAAACAGCCCAATCTCAGAAATGACATGAAAAGTAAATAAAGATGGTTTAACTGGGTGGAGTTGCTCTTTGTGTTCTTTTAGCTCATATGTTTGATAACTGTTGACATCAATTAAACCTACAAAGAATACTGGATCCATTTCAGGCTGTGATATAAATCAGAAATGACTACAGTGACGTTAGATAAAGCTTATTCAGTTGCATCTCCCACAATGGACGTGAAGTTCTCAGCATAACTAAAGTGTTTCTTTCCTCACCTCCCTGGCAGAGTTTTAAAAAAGCAGATGTTTGTCTGATTTTCAGGTGGCTGAAGTGAACTTTTTTGGCACTTCTGCACAGGTTTGGCTTTTAACTGCCTGAGGTTGCCGCTTGATTGACACGTGAAGCTGTTCATATCTCAAGTCGGCTCATGAAGTTTTCTTCCCTTTCACATAAAAACTGCATCAACGCTGAAAAGGAGCTCGAATTTAAAAGATTATTTCCAAATTCCAATTGCGAGATTTTTCAGAAAAAAATTGTAAATAGAATATTTTCTTTTTCAGATATTTCAGGCCATTTCTGTTGTAACAACCAAATGAAAACATTTATATGCAACAGGTTGGAGATATTTTACCTGCTGACATTACTTGCAACAATAATCTTAATATTATATTGTTTTATGTAATTCAGTTTTCTATAGCATGTCTCAACATCAGGTTTTCAGCGTCAGATTTTATGTTCTTTGTTGGCATATTTCTCCAGTTGTCTGATGAAAAACTGACAAAATAATGAAAGTAACTCATATATTATTCCTGGCTTTTTATTATGGAAGCATACTGCAGTCTAAGATCAATAGCTGAGAGTAAATGATATCATGCAAACAGCGATTCGAATTCATGATCTGGTGCCTTAATGCACCATATTTAAGTATTAAAGTGACAGCTTTAAATCACAGGGTAAGAAAGAAACCTGCATGTTCTGGTATATTATCTGTTTGATCTCCATAGTGCAGCATTTCATCTGGACATGTGATTCCCTCCACTTTAAAACTGACCTTGTGCTGGTGTAGAAATGAACACAATAAATTACTGAGCCTCTTGTGAGTCATATGTGCTGTGAATGCTTGAAAACTTTGCCTCGCTGTAACTACAACTGCCTGTGGTGAGCTGTTTTATTCATGGAAGAAGGCCTGAGTCTTAATGCAAAAAAAAAAAGAGTCAGAGATGGGTATGTGTTGTTTAGCTATCTCCTGATACAGTGAGTTGCATGGCAGTTCTATTTGTTTTAAGAGATAGGCAGGATAGTGTTTCTGCATATAGTATCTTTTTAGCCTTTACCATTCACTTATATCCACCTTTACTTTTTGTTCATAACCTTCATCCCCTCATTTGCTCTTCTTGCTACCTCCCTTTTCATCTTCACCCTCTTACTATTTCTTTTCCCTTCTCTCTCTTCTTCCCTTTGCTTTTCCTCTGCTCAGTGTGTACAGACAGCCGTGCACTTCACTGCCAGCAGTGATTTATACTGCTTAGGCAAATGAGTGGCTTACAGCATGTTGCTCCTTCTTTGCTTCATCAGTACACATTGCACATAATGCGGGAGCAGGTCGACGCCTGCAGGCACACACACAACTGCTGAAATTGATCTAAGAGACATGCTGGAGGGGTTCTACTGCAATACAACAGGCCAATGTGATTCATTTCTGTGATTGAGGTGTTATGGGCTGTGTAGTTGAGCATGTACATTTTTCAGCACATGCACCTCATGTAATCATTGTTTTCATAATGGCAAAATTGCCAATTGTCACTCACTGTTGAATGCGAAAGGGCACTACAGCTGGAATACATGAGCAAAAGCAGTGTTTTTCCCCTATAGGCAGATATCCCAGCAAGTATGAAAAATGCTTTTTTTTTCCCCCATCTTCTCGTGTTAGGGAGTGTGTGAAGAGATATTGGCTGTAGAGCTTGATTGATGGTAACTCAAATTGTGGTGCTTAAAATGCCCCAAAAACATTGGAAATATTAATAGCAATGTTGTTCAACATTTTATAAAGGTTATCGCTTATGAAATGGTCTTTTTTCGACTAAATTAAAAACATCACCTGTATGACTGATTTACAGTGGAGACCAAAGACATGGGTGCTACTACTGATGCTTACTGAAGACTTCTGACAGAGACTGCTGCAACTACATATAGCACGAAAAGAAATACTGTAAGTGTGGTTTTGCCTAAAGTGTCTTTAAATTTCATCTGATTAGATGAAATTTCATCTGTTTGGTGCCAAGAATGGGTTTCGTGATGCAATTTTCTAGAGGAGGGCATCTCACAAGATTTAGTGACATTAAAAATACTTGGAGAGGCTGATTAAAACCTACAAGATAAAAATACAATATTTCCTTTGTGTGGCTAATTAGCATTCTTAAGTATGCTTTCTTATTCATTTCACATAATTTGTCTATAAATTATTATTGTATATTACAAAAGCCAAACTGTATCCAATAAGGTTATCATTGAGCATAAATAAATAAATAAATAAGAAATTAATAAATCATTTCAACATGAAACTAGTTGCAAGGTTTCCAGAGTGACCAGTTCATGACAAAGAAATAGTCCTTTTCCCACTGGATTTCTTCTGTATTGTAATATTTCACAAAATTTGTGCAACCTATTTAGTATATATATTGCAAAGACGGTACATTGGCAGTAAACATTTACAAACCTCAGGAGATTTTAACCCCTTCTGTCCGTTTACAAATACCAGAACGGTTTAGGCTCAGAATACATCTGTGATATGTTCCAAGAATATAAACCAAACAGCGCTCTTAGAGCCAAAGAATGAGGTCAATTAGTCCGGACTAAACATGGAGAAGCAGCTTTTAGCTGTTTTGCTGCAGACAACTGGAACAAACTGCCAGTGGAGATTAAACTTTCTCCAAATGTAAACACTTTTAAATACGGGTTCAAACATTTCTTTTCTCAGGTGCCTTTGGGTGACATCAGCACAGCAACTTTTACCTTATCTTACTTTTAATCCCTTTAATTTAATTTACGATTTTATTGTGGTGTTTGTTATTTGTTCCTGACTTTCATGCTTTCTTTGAATTGTCTTGTACATGAAGTGTGCTTTACAAATAAACTTGCCTTGCCTTTGATATTACTTATAGGTGAATAATATATTTGATAAAGAGGTGAACTTGTCCTATTATTGATAATATTTGACATATCTACGCTGTGTCAGACAAATCTCTTTACTTATAGTACATATTTTCAGTTCATTTAATCTTACGATGATTTCCTTTAAAGTAATTCAAAATACACTTTTATGTGGAAGTTGTTGGAAAACAGAATTTACTTCCAAAAACAGATAGCCTGGTAGTCTCTAATTTTAAAAGATATTAGTTATTTGTAGTTTAAGTTCCCAGACATAAAGTTGCAATCTTGCATTCAGATGTTTTGTTTGTGTGTTGATCTGTAATTGTTCCTGGTTTTTAGAAGTGTTCATTAAAGTTCAGCAGAACAACATTTAATAAAACAGTTACATTGCTGGTCTTAACAAATTGAAATGCAGTGACAATAATATAAAAGCACATTGACTCTTCAGGAGATTTCATCTCCATGGGAACCTTGCAGAGTGCCCAGCTGAGTGACCTAGACTCTGCTGCCAGTAGGATTTCTAATTCAATTTTTTCCAATAAATATAAGAAAAATATATATGAAATAATCTATTTCTACTTAAGATAAAATAAAATAATGCAAAACTGATGAAATATAATTTTCTATATTAATGACAAAATGCTAAACCCAGTTTTCAGTCTATCTGATGGAAAACAGTCATCACTTTAGGATAAAGGAGGTGCTGCCCCATGGATACCTGTGACCTGGTCGACAAGGATGCGGGAGGTGATGATGCGTCCATACTGGGAAAAAAGCTGCTCCAGTTCCTTCTGGGTCATGGTCTTGGGCAGGCCACTCACATAAAGGTTAGCGTCACGGATGGAGGCTGAGCTGGGTCGTGCATATGACACCTGGGAGGGAAAAATAAACAGCCTCAGAGCTTGAAGACATAAATCCAGCCTGCAGTGCTTTTTACGCAATCTAAAAAGATTATAGCCTTAGATGTACAGAGCTGCCGTCAGTGTGTGTTGTGGATGAGAAAGCAGGAGAAATTTCAGCTCCATAGGGACGGAAACGAGACTGTATTTTTCTTCCTGGCTCTAGGGATTATTGTTAGGATAAGATTTAACAGTTTACCATACCATACGGAACCAACTTTATTTATAAAGCCCTGAAACAAAGGGCTGTACGTCGGTAATAAAATGTAACAACATACAACTTCAAACAGCTAAAACAATGGTACTTAGTTTGGTCCTATAAGCTCCAGAGTCCAGTAAGTTTCTAATGTATCATTGCTCCAACACAGCTGACTCAAAAACTGAGTCTTTTTGCATAACCTGATAGGGTGTTGGATCCATTTAACTTGACTCAGGTGTGTTGAAGCAGGAATATGTAGAAAACCCGCTGGATTGCGGCATTCGTACGATCGAACTGAGTAGCCTAAAGCGATAAAATACAACTAAAACATAAGCAAAAGAAAAAGTTTACCAATAACGGCCATAAAATGAATAAAACACTGGGGAGATATACCCTTAATATCTCATCGACTTGTTTGCTGGATGACATAAGAACCTCTGAGTGTGTTTTACAGTTCAGGATTCAGGCAGAAAAGCCATTTTATTGAAAAGAAAGATTTTCTGCAGCGTTTTAAATGACAACCTGACTAAATATTTAATTGGTCTGTTTTCTATAGATCATGGAGTTGACATAACAACAATCAGCTTTCAAAGCAAAATGCCAGTCGTTTGTTGTTGTTCTTAAAAGATGGATTAAAAGTTTGTGTCAGCTGTAACGGTCCAAATGACAGGAACTAATAATACTTGCTCAGAAGCTCCCATCAGTAAATCTTCTATAAACTTCCACAACATTTTCAGTTGTAGACACATTTTTCAGTGTTAAAAGTCAGTAAATCCCATTACGATTGCTGCTGACCAAAGCAGTTTTTTCTCCCGTTCCTTTCATGACCTCTGACAAATAAAGACGTAAGTCATCAAATAAGGTTAAAGTCAGGCAAATATCGTGGATATGCAGCCATATTCTCAAGTAACAGCATGGAAATCCTGGTTGTGAGAGAAGAGGATTGGGAGCAGCTGGCTTTCCCATGTCTCACTTCTCTTTCACACATTTCCCTCTTCATCCTATCTGTTCAGCTCCTCTGTCGTCTTCCTCCCCTCTGCAGATCCCTTCCCTTTTTGCTGCCTGGTTATTTTCCGTCTTCTTCCTTCCTGCATGCTGCTTCACTAAACCTTTCCAGAGTCTGCCTCTTTTGTGTGCCTCTTTTCTTCACTGTACAGCTCTCCCTCATTTTCTCTCCTTGTCAGCCAACTCCAGATGTCTAATCCATCAACACCTCCTCAAGCTGTGAGCAGTAGTGCGCACACGTGTGGTGTGGCGCTTGTGTGAAACAGGAGTGTGTGCTTGGTTGCAGGAAAAGTTAGAAAAACTTTGTGTGAAGATTAAAGTAATCACAAGAACACGCTGGATAAATGTGTCTCAGATTGTGTGTGCACATGTCACTGTGAGCTCCTCACACCTTTGGCATGCTGCTTCCCCTCACACCTCTGTAGGAGAAGCATCATCCCAACCAACACTGACAAAATCGGAGGTGTCACGACGGAGGAAACCGCAGCAGCGAAACCAAGTCAGAGACACTTCAGGAGACAGATCACCCGAGAGAATCTGAATCTCTGGGTCGAGTGTTTCCTCTTTAAGGATAGTGGCAGAGAGGGCGGAGGGTGTAACATGAAACAACCACAAACTTAATTTTAGAGTTACCGCACTGCTTTTTAATTTACCGTCAGACCTTTAGGGGTTTCAGTCTGCTATGAAAAGAGAATGCAAGTCAGGAAAGTATTCAGAGGAAGGAAATGAAGTGTGATAGAGCGCTAGTGTCAGACAAAGATGCAGTGTTGTCTTCTGCCATTACAAAGATGGCCTTCATCACAAGAACAACCTGAAGCAACCTCTTAAGTTAAGAAAGTGTTAAAGTAAAAGAATGTGGACCGCCACAGTGTTAACTATCTTAACCTCATTCTCTCTTGTAAATAGCTCATTTTGACTGTTCATTTCTAAATGCTTCGTTGACTTTCTGTCCAAAAGCTCTCATTTGCAAGCTTCACTTTTAAAAGGCTCTTTGAAACAGCCAATGATTATTGCTGAGATCCACAGAGATTTGCTGGGAAACTTTATGTTAAAAAATGTAATCAAAGCAAGAAATAAAAGCATACAAATTAGTATAAAGAGATATAATTGGGGGAAGGGATTTAATTAAAATATATAAAAGTAGAAAACAACTCATTTGATGCAGCATCATTGACTGAATGTAGATGTATGTACACACAACATGCTATTGGCTCATCCAAACACGTTTAGTTTTAGCGCAGCTATGGTACAATTCCAGCTCATATGGGTGACACACAAATACACTCATAAACCAACCATCTTTAACAATCATATCAAATCATTATGGATCTCACATTAGATAAACAGCAATGTTACACCAGAGGTGGAATCCTGTACTGGATCAACGCCAAACCATAGAGTATATACTGTCTAGGGAATACTGGGATTCTACGAGGGATTTCTCACTCGCAAACAGGCTAATCCTATCCTATTAGATTACATTAGAGTGGACTAGATCAGATTAAATCAGATGACAGAAAGCGAGAAGCATGGGATTGCCACAGAGCAACAGATTATGGCCCAGCTTAACAGCAACAACACAGCAGGCGGAGAGGAGAGAGAGAGGACAACAGCAGATGAATTGAGACAGAAAATGTGTATCTGCAAAAACAAGTGTTTAAAATTGTTTAGATGAAGGGCAGCGCACTGCGGGGACAGATTTATCCATCTTACTTCAATAAGACAAACAACTAAGCCTGGCTGTTAGTCATGCCATTTAAAAGGCAATAACAGAACCCTCAATTATTTGGGAAAATAGGATGATTGACATGTTTCTTGCCTTTCACTCTGTGATATCTATATAATTTCACCTTTAAATTTTGACATTTAGAAAAGTAATTAGCATATCAACCATAGTCAGAAGCTTTTAAATGTGTCTTTTCGATTTAGATGGTCTTTCATTTCTGTGGCTCATGCATGTTAATCCAATCTTGCCCTCTAGCACATTCAATAACAGCATCACTATCTAAATGGGCTCGTTTGACAGAAGAAAGCGGGTTCATAATTTAGCACAACGTTCAGAACTTTCTGAAATACATAAGTGGATTCTTTTTTAGTTTTTTTTCCCCTGATTTTGAGCTTTGAATTTATCTTGATGTTAATGAGTATGGTGTTGATTACCTTGATTGTTTTGGTCTGAAGTCTGAGTCCATTTAACGTGTTGATGGCTTTCTCTGCATCCTTTGGGTCGATGTAGTTGACAAAGCCGTATCCCAGACTCTGGCCTGAAATGCGAGAAAAAAGAAGAGACAAATATTTTAATGTGTTACTTTCAATCATTTATGCTGTTTTTTTTCTTTTTTTACAAACTTGTAATGGTATCAACAACAGTCTGAGGGATAAACAATAGTTTAATAAGACAGTGACAAAATAGTTGAATGCTTTAAAACCTAATGATGAACTTTGATTTGAACCAGTAAAACTCTTTTACTTCCAACCACCGATATCACTCGGAAAACATACATCTTAATCAGTTTATACAAGATACCAGCACGTTTCCCCCAGTTGAGCCAAGCTGGCTATGTAATTGGACTATTGTCCTTGTCCCAGTATACATGCATGGGAGGGGAAATGCATAATTCACTGCAATGCCAATACGCAGAGGACTGCGTGAAAAATGCCTGAGACATTCTGTTGCGTCTAACTTCCACTGTGAGAGATAATTGTGTACATGTAGCTGATAACGCCGCAATAATGTTGATTTTATATTACTTTAATGGTGATAGTCAGAGTACAAAGAAGCAGTCTGACAATGCTTTGAGGGGCTGATTGTTAATCACAAGTTCTGAAGTATTTAGCTGCCTGACAAAAGAAAAATAAATGGAACTGAAAACATTTTTATTTGGACTTTGGCTGTGCTAATGCAACATTAATTTGACCTACAAAGGCCATTGGAGGTGTGGACATGATGTGTTTGGCTAGTTTTAAGTGCAATAATATGATCAAGTGTTTCATATGATTTCATCTTACAAACAATACCTTGAAATACACTATAATTTGTTAATTTTTATTGTCCTGTACAGCAGCTCACCGACTCTTGCCCAAAAATTTAAAAGCATTGGTTTATCTTTTGAAACCATGATGAATATTAGCATATTTTATTAAATCTCAAAATGTCTGCAGTATCCAAAAGGAACATATTTTACACCTTTTAGTACTGCTTGTTTGTTACTGATGATCTGGAGTATTTACAGTTTATTACTGTTGAGCTGGGAATTACAGTGTGGCATATAAAATCTATTTTATTCCTGATAAATAGTTGATTTATAAGAGTTAAACTAACTAAACTTGTTATAGCAGGTACAAACAACATATTTGTTGATTTCGTTCCTATTGTGCAAGAAAGGAAAAATAGCATCTCCATTTCCTCAGAAACAGGCCTGACATCTTCCAGTGTTTCCCCAGTGGAACAAGCCTTTCAACAGGCTCAGGTCTATATGTGGATGCCCCCCGGCCATCAGGGCCTTCAGTCTGCTAGTTTTCAAAAACACCTTCTATCCACAAACGCCACACAAACCCCAAAAAATTCCAGACAGTTTTAGAGGAGCATTGCACACAGATTCATGCTAATGGGAATAGACGGCGGTTAGTCGGAGACAAAGTGAATCACAAAATATGGAGCATGGCTGTTTCACAAAACAAATACATTTGGGCTATGGATGTCCCAGCGCATAACAGCTCAGAAGCGAGTAGGGGAAGAGCCAGGAGGGGACTTGTAGTCCTAACATCAAACAGCTGATGATTTTCTCTTCTTCTTTCCTCTCCTCCCTCTTTTTTCCCAGGATTAACGGTGGATTATCAGACACTCTATTGTTAATTAAAAATCTGCCATCCCAAAGAGACGACTGCTATTTATATCTGGCTATTCTTTCTTCGTCATCCTCTTCTTCTCTGACTCTCAGCTGACATTAGGTGTTACGTTTGGCTGCTTGAATATAAACCAAAAAGCTCTTTTTCTATTAAATTGTACACATACCATAAATAACGAATGATGAAGAGGAGGGCATGTAGAAAAAGTGTTTTAGTGAATAAATTAAGGCTTTAATTTAGCAGCAGCATGCCAAAGAGAAAGACAACAATAACATCTATTCAATTTACTGTGAGATTCCTGATGAGCTAAGGTAATGCTTGGTATACATAATGCTCCTCTACTGCACTTGCTACTTCTTTAATTCATGCCTCCCACTTTCCCAGCACCTTCCTCACCCCTCTTCACCATCTTCAAATAGAAATGTGAGATTCAAAACGTACAGTGAATAGAAAGTCCAGGTAAAAAGCTCTCATGCATGGTCATGGAGACGGACTAGCCTTGTGATATAGTACTGAGACACTCAGTACTCATGAAGCTCTCTAAAAATGGGCCTCAACTGGCAACCTTTGACATAGTCACAGGTTATAGTATCTGTTTAGATATTTATGAATATGTGTGTACAAATGCATCACCAATGAATTACAATCTGAAAACAAAAATAAAACCGCGTTTGATTTGTTTACAGCTCTGATGAATGTGGTACTTAGCAGCTGTTATATGTATGTTATTTGGATGCGTATGCTTTAATTGGACGTGTATGTTCTATACGTGGAGATCTTGGGCTCATATTGGCATATTTTCGAGCCCCTACTCAGTCTTAGCTCCTGGTTTGGCACGTCTGACAGCCTCCAGGGCTAGAAAGAAGAGGGTAGAAGCGGGCTTTGCCGGCTGGCATAATTCCTCAGGTGAGCAGATGATGAGGGTAGACAGAGGAGGCTTCTGCCTACAGCAAGAGAGAAGCTCCAGGAGGGGATTCCTCCCACCACTCCCAGCCTGTTATGGAGCATCTAGCAGCAGGAAACCACCGGCAGACTGCCTGACTGCCTGGAATTTACAGGGAAAGGTGGGAAATGCCAAAACAGCGCAGATGTACGTGCTGTACATGTGTGCACACATGCATGTGAACACAATCGCTTAATCATAGTGCCACACGGCGATGAACACAAGGAGTAAAGCTTGCAGCTCGGAAGTGAGGAGTGAACAAGCTGTCATTAAGTCATTCTTCATTATGTTATATTTGTGAATTCACAAACTAAAATCTGATGAAGCGTACAGGATACTTTTATCCATTGCCATATGCATGCAATCATCATGCACTGTAAGCAGTGTTGACCCAGAGTTCACACATGCAGACACAACAGGCAGGCAGTTAGCTTCAGCCTATCACAGCACCCCCTGTGTCCACCTCAGTGCTCGCCAGCAGGATAAGCCTGCATGCTGCTTGAATTTGGATCACACCATCACAGTTCAACATACCATACTTTACCACAATCCTGGAGCAGTTTAACGTGGCTCAACATTACTTAACTTAGCATGGCGTCTTACTGGAATACAATGTCAGCTCAGACTCTTCTAAGGTTGTTAGAGACCAGAAAACTGAAAAACTTTGTGGAAAAAAAGGTTGAGGTTGGACCTTTTTTAAAAGCAGTGTTAACATTCTGCAGCACAGACGCTTATCAATTTTTAAAATGCATCATAGCTACCGAAAACCTTTAAAATCCTTTTAGAGAAGATCAAATAAAAGAGTATGTTTACCCTTTTAATTTTGTCCAAGGATGGAATGATTTTAACTAAGTTGTGTGCCTGACTAAAATATACAGATTTTGTAGAGATAAACTGTCCACTGATTGTTGGCACCATAAGAAAACACACTACTTTTTAAACCGTGCACAAAAACCTTTAAAATAACTTTTCTATCAGCTTCTCTGGTTTTAGCCTTTCTGGGAAACTCTACCTTGTGCCATCTGTTGGCTAAATTGATTAATTACAAATTAATTTAAACTAAAGAAGCAAACAAACACAAACCTTAATAATAGCCTTTTACCAACTTAAAATATTAATTTTTTTTCTTTAACTTTAGCAAATTTTCCAGCAGTGATATGAACTTAAGCAAATGCTTGGTAGCGTTAAGAAGCATCTACTTAAGATAAATGTATAAATCCTATAATGGAGATCCTCAAATGGAACATTAAGTATATAATAATGATAATATGCATTCACCACTCTGGTATCACTACAGCACCTCACAGAATGCTACGTATCTGCCGTCACTAAGAGGTGGCTTAGTGAAGAGGTGGGGGCTAATTTGAACCCACCTCCACTTGTTTGGCAGATGTTTTGTGCAATCGGACATAAATTGTATAGGGAGGTGGGCATGTTTTTCAGTGGTAAAATCACTGCTATTTTGAGTGAGTAGCTTTTTGGTGTGTTGGCGAGGAGTTATGACTAAGCCATATTTGTTTCCTGAGGAGCAGCAGGTTGCCCAATGTGTGAGATGAGAAAATGAGTGTACTTCAAGCTGGTGTCCTGCCTGCTGGCACCAGTATGTAATTTCATCTTTCCTTTCTCCCTTCTGTGAGCACACACACACACACCTTCACACATAAGAGGATGAAAGAGTATATTAACACTAACATAGCTCTGCAAAATTACATGGATATTTATCAGATAGGCACAAAAATCATGGTTGCACTGAATTTACGGGTATACAGTCAGTTACAGAATAGTAAGTATGACACTGTGATGTGCACAATATGGTATACAATCATATGCTATAAGGTGCGTAAATAAGAGACCCCGGTGCATATTGGCTGTCATCATTTTGTGCCTTTTGTTATATTATGCGACTTAAGAGCTGTGTACTACAGACATGAAAGCATCTTCATCTCCTGCTATCATCAGGCAGAGCTCACACAACACACTATACACTCTTTGATCTAAAGTGTTACCAAATGAAATGCATAGCTGCCAGAACCTTCTATTCTATTCAACTGTCTATGTTTCTGCAATCTATTTTTACTGCTAATATTCTCAGAACTTATTTAGTTTTTAATCAAAAGGTTAATTTCAACTGGTGACACTGTTATCAAAACAAGTATGATAATACTGCCGTTGCAACAGAAGCAAACTGTAAGGTCAATTTGTTCTAATTGAAATTACTTCCTGTTTAGTCTTCTGTCTCTGTGTCTTATGTTTCCATAAAAATAGTGATTATGCACAGGGAATATTGCCAATAAATAAACACAAATGTAATGACTAATTTTCAAAGAATAAACAAATAGCAATAGAAAACTTGGAACAGCTTTCTGTTTCTATTTATTGAAAATGAGAGAGAACATTTGATTACAAAACATCAGTGAGAATAAATCTTTATGTAGTTTCTAATTTTATTTCTTGTTTCTTTTTTCCCTTACACACTTTATTATGTAATTCAGAAGACATGACAAGACAATCAAATCAAATAGCAAGGTAGTGCTGTCATCTGTAGTGATCATCAGAACTATGAACCAGTGAGCCATCATCAGGACCAGTTTCTCTCCCCAGAAACTGCATGGTCTGTATTAAATTTAGCATCATTTTAGTGTGAGGACAAGGAAAGACAAAAGAAAAAAAAAAAAAAAAAAAAAAAAAAAATTGAATTTGTCTACATAAATGTGGCACATTCACTGCTTCTATGCTGTTCCTCTTCCCGACTTTTTGTCCCTTGCTGCTGCAGCAACTTGAGGTAGTGCTATTTTTGATCGGCTGGCACTCCCCAACATTTGAAAAGGTGCTCTGTACCAGCTACATGTCAAACCACACTTACCTCAAATACCCTCAGCCTCAAGGGATATGAGAAGGTTTTTGCAAAATAGGATAAACATGATGAAATTAAAAGACTACAGTGACTTAAACACCGGCAGTACAGTAAGAGAACATGTGACATATGAGTCCATTTAAATAACTAAATTCATAAACAGTGCTACATCTCCCACACACATGCATCTACAGTAATGTAGATCCATCTCCCACTCACTCATTCAACACATCTTTTCCTCCTGGGTTGCCAAGGTAGCAGCCACTGTTGCAGTCAGGAGGTTCCCACTCTCAGTTCCCAAGGCCCTGCTACCACCAACACACACAGAGACACACTTGCCCACGTAGAAGCTCAGGGACAAACACACATGTACACCACCCCCTCATGGTGGCTCCTAGAGCCTTGGGTCCAGCAGACTGCAGCCTGCAGTGTGTGGGCTTGTTGGTAAGCGCTGTATCTGAGGAACAGAAGGCAAGCTGACAGAAAGAGAGGCCCTCTTTTAGTCAGGATAACCCTGTTATGTCAGGACTGAGGAAACTAACGCACCGAGCCTGCTTGCATCCTTTGTGAGAGCATAACCCTTCAGAGGGAATACCCCACCTCACCTCCTTATGCCCCCAACCTTACTGTCTGGCTGCCCTCTTCCTCAGTTAAGCACAATTAGATGGGAAGGTTGGGGGAGGCAAGGAGCCAGCCTGGAGGCACACCGAGCCTCTGGATCTGAGGCCCGCACAGGGGACAGTCAAAACCCCTGTGTTCTACGTAAAGGCCACTCAGAATGAAATGAGAGGGGACAGAGACTGCCTGACGTAAGGGGCACAAGAGGACCAGTGCAGCCAAGCAAGCTGAAGACGTCCAGTTCTGGGTCTAAGCAGGGAGGAGGAGGAAATCAAATGACAGAGGGTACTAAGAGAGAAACAGGACATTCGAAGGACCTGGGACTCTGAAACTTTAATACGTCTGCCTGCTTGTGTATGCACCTCTGAGCCTGGCAGCTCTCTTAATACCTGGCTTTGGAGATGTCAAATCCTGTTTTCATCTCTTTCCCTGTCAGCTTTGTTCGCGCTCCAGCCTTCAACCCATTTCAGGTTCAGATAAATGCAGCCTGTATGTGGGATATGAACGCTACACAACATCTCACACAGCATGGTTTTAGTAAGGATTTGAACAGTTTGTAATGGTTTATTACCACACAGAAAAATATTACTCTTAGGTGTTTCAGAAAGTAAATGGCTTATAATAAGACATACCAAGTAATGGCAAGTTGTGTTATCAGTCGAGGAATGATGTGGGAAAGAGCTTGTTGGCAATTTGAGTTATGAAAAAGAATCAGTTTTGCTCCCAGGGGTATTGTCAATATATATTCCTGTAGCAAAAAAAGAGATGCGAGTAGACTAAAGCTGATATAGGGAATATTTGATTTGCTTCTTGTCAGACTAACAGGAGTAAAGTTCCACCCATCTGTCCTCACAGATCAAGGTTATACACGTGTTTTATGTATGCAGTAATTGGTTTTCTGATCATCTGGGTGAAATGTGCATATCCAGCTATACTAAAAACAACTATATCAAAGTGTTTTTGCAACTACATTCAAAGAATAAGGTGTGCCTGTCTTTCTGTAACAACTGGCTTCGCAGCATGCTTTTACATAGTTCTGAAGCTGCTGTCTGTCAAAGGTGCTCCAGCTTGAACTACTCCACATCTGACATCACAGTCCATCTATTTTTCATTGCCAACATCTGCTTGGCTTGCTTCATTGTCACTATGATTCGCATCAGCTCCCAAGATTCAATGTATTAAACCAACAGATGGAAGCTGACGAGTGAGGTGCACAAAGACTTCGATCAGTGTACTTTGAGACTATGTCTTTACAGAGTTTGATAAAGCAATACGAACTAATGCACTTCTATTAAAAGAAAAGATACAGTCCATGTTATTGGGCTATCTAAGAAGCAAAAGGGGTAATACAAGCAGCATGAAAGTGCCACCAACAACCTTTTTAACCAAGATGTGAATATCCGATCCAGCTTAAGAATGCTCCTGAGCTGTTGGCTACTACCAGTGACAGGACAAAATGGAATGCAGAAAAAGAGTTGCCCCCCCATTGCAGTCAATTGTTGTTTCAGCATGAAAAGCTATTTTCTTCTCCTCCATGTCATTATGAAAATAAATGCATTCATTTCTCCAGTAAAAAATGCAGCTGATGCAGAAAAGTGATCCCGTGAAATGAGTTACTGACAAGGATCAGTCAATTCCATTTCTGTTTGCATGGGCATATATAGATGTTCGGGAGTGCTGATTCAGTATACTGCAAAGGCACACAAACATTTTTCCTGGCTCTCACAAAAGGCTTGTATGATTTTACTTGTGTCTCAAAAAAATTTGGACCGAGCTTTTAGACTGGCAATTTTTAGCTTAAATTGAGTTTTTCTTCCTTCACGAAGTGATGTAAGTGGTAATATTTATAGCTCGCCGAGTCTCAAAGCCATTGTGGCTGTGACGTAAGCATTTCACCATGTAACGTTAAAAGGTTTGAAAAAGCTACAACCGTATACACACCTAATTGAGACAGGCAAATAATATATTCAATATCTTCTCTTCAAGTCTACACAGACAGATAATAAAATCACAGGTATAAGCCAAGAGCTTGTATGCAGGTGTGTGTGTGTGTGTGTGTGTGTGTGGGCTGCAGTGAGGTGCGTGTATGCTAGCTTTAAATAAAAGATTAACCTGCATGTCCCTGGTGTGTTAAGAGAGCACCAGGCAGAAGTAGTTGTGCAAGCAGGCAAGAAGGTAGGCGAGCAGGCAGGCATGTGGGGAGCAAGAAAGACACCCAGAGGTGGCTTTTCTACCAGCTGAAGTCAGCCAAGGTGACAGACGGAGCAGAAGTGTCTTCGCCTGCCCACATTCGCCTGAGCCTCACGCCATCCTGGCGTCATTGGAGCTGACAGGATCGAGTCCACAGGAAGCAGAGAGAATGCCGAGAACCTGTCTGTCTCACATACCTCTGAGATGTTCAAGTGCTAGCACCTTGTCAGCAGGTTAGTCAAGATGGAAACACTGATGGGAAAGAGAGATGCAAACAAACAAATGGGGATGACTGTTTTCACTGCATTTATTTGCAGTTGATATATTTTAGCTAAAATGTGGCATAAAAAGTGAATCTGTTGATGGGATATTTGCGTCGTGTAAATATTAGATATTTAAAATGTTATCCAAGTGCATAATTTCTGAATGTATTCATTTAATAAACTCCCTTTTCATACAGAATATGAAAGAAGAGAAGTCTAATTATGCCCTTTGGTATGAATAATATGTATCTACAAAACTCCCAAACTCTGAAATCTCAAGTTTCTATTTCTCCTCAAAATCTTGCTGCTATAAAATCTTGATTAAAATCCCTAAAGTGCCTGAGAACGGACTTCCTCAGAATCCATTTGCAGATATTCATGATAGACGAAGAAGAACGCAGTTGTGTTTATTGGCCTGAAAAAGTGGGCTCTTTACTTTTTACACCGTTCCTCTTAAAAATCTGGCTTCATCCATTAACGATTTGGATGACTGTTAGAGAGCATGAAGCCTCTTGGCGTTTCCTGCTGGCAGGAATCAGCGCTTTGTTAGCCTAAAAGTTTGCATGGGAAAATTGCACCCATGGGAGACGGAAACAGGCATGTACCGCAGGGAAGATGGAGGGAGGGTAGGAACTATTTATAACTTTTTGCGTTGATGTTAAGTCATCAGACAGACCTTGTAGTAGAGAGTAGAGAGGAACCTTAAATGGATCGGAAGCGAGAGAACAAAGATTTCTACCTCTCCCAGTCCCAATATTGGGTCCTGAGCAGGTTTACAGCATTTCTGTTCATTTCTAAACTCTTTCCAAAAATCTGTTGCTTACTTAGTTCTTCACTGCTGCTGCTTGGCAAATCACACTTAAAGGGGAAAATCAGGTGGAGAGAACATGATGATTGTGATGATGATAGTATACGGTATACCAGTGTTATTTTTGTACACACCATCCACCATTATCCTGGTGTGGTGGACTCTCAGGCTCCATTTTGAGGCCTATTACAGCAGAAGAGGAAGATAGTCCTAAAGAGGAATTGTGGAGCAGCAGAAATATACTCCAAACTGTGAGAACACAGCAAACACTGGTCCGGCCACCATCTCTGGTTAACAGCCAAATTGTCAGTTTTATCGGCCTTTTAGTTGCAGAGGAAATCAGATTTGATGCTTCTGATCACAAACGCATTTGCGTATGTGTGTGTTTACCCTCTTCTTCTGTGTCTGCCTGCTTGCTATCCAACAACGGCATGGTGATCCTGACTGCCTGCCTGGTGCTCTTTAATGAGATTATCAGAAGAGTGTCAGTAAGTAGGATCTAAAATGAAAGCCATTATGGAGCATTATCACAGAGCAATACCCCCCCAATCCATCTGCTGCATGGCCACCCACACAGTCACTACGCCCAGATTACAGCCGTGATTAGCACCGCAAAGTGCTGCTTAATTTAAACACCTCTGGAGAACATGTGGCACTTTGCTGCATTGCTGAGTCGCCGTGCTTCAACACCCAGAGCAAAGGCAGATCCCTCCTTGAAGATACTGCGAACAACAAACCCTCTCAAACATTTGGATCATTTGGAGAGATGTGGAACTGTAAGGCTTGTGTACATGTCTGGTTGGTGTCAGATTTAATTTCTTACATGTGTGTATGCACATTCAGTATATTTCTTATGACATGAATGTTGTTTTTCAACTATCCTTGATCTTCCAGAGTGTGATCACAGATGCAAGCTGACTGCTTTGAAATGTCTGCTTTTTTTTTAAACAATTACTATTGCAGACCCAATTTTCTGACAGTAAAAACAAATATGAGGAAAGGCGAAACAAAGTAATGAAAACAGGAAATATTTTAAGATATGCTGTTTGAGTTGGATGTCTTGAACAAGACCTAAATCATCACACACTGATTTCATCTACGTACACATATTTCTGTTAATTTCTGTTAAAACCCCACAAACAAACACACACAGCTTTTGTCCTGCTTACAGCTAATATTTACAGCATTATGGTTACTGATAGCTGAGTTAGTGTTTTTTTATCCACCTTTCATTGATTTGTGTTTGTAGTCAGCAGAACTGGAAAATTGCCAGGTGTATTGGCATATTATTCTTCTTTGTTACTAACAGTATCCATTTTATACCTGTGATCTTATCACGAACCAGCTTGCACGACTCGATCTCGCCAATGCTACCAAACAGGCTGCGGAACTCCTCCTGGGTCATGTTCTGGGGCAGGTAGTTCACGATGAGGTTTGTCTTGCTGTCGTCATTTGTTGGGCCAGTCTGCATGGGCGAGGGGCAGCCACGGCTGTTGTTGCTGGGCCCGTTCACTGTGGTTCCTCCACCACTGGGGCCATTTGTCACCGGAGCCTCCATGTTACTGATGATCTGGAGAGGAATACAGACGAGGCAGGGAAGAGAAGAATAAGGCAAGGTAAAGAGAAGCATAGTGGACAGAAAATGGAAAGAAATGTTCTTCTTTAACAGAAGTTTCTCGATAGTAAATAAGTCCCTGGACAAAAAAATTATTTTAGTATTCTTTTTAATTAAGAGTAAAAATGATCTTTAATAGTAGCGTGTCAACAGATTTTCCACTAAGTAAATATATACCATACTTTTTTTTTTCTCTTCCTAGTTTTTTTTTTCCCCACAAAAGTGTACAAAAAACAATGTATATTTCTATGAAATACTATCTCTAGATGACATAATCATCATAATGTAATGAGCCATCTGAAAATGACTTTAGGTAAAACATATTAACATTCTTGGTACACCTGGGTTAGACTAATTTTGCCCTCTTTGGTAGAAATCATACCTTATGTCCATTTTACGTAATTGTACTTGAACGTGGGAATTCCAATATAATTCCAATAAAGATTGTATAATCCATTTTTTAATCTAATCCACCTCTTAGTAGAACATACAATCGTACTAAGGGTCATCTCACATTAATTTTCAACATTCAAACCAAATGTCTCATGTTTTTTCATCAGCATATTTACATAGGATACAAATTTTTAGCTGATTCAATTACAGTAAACCAGCCACTTGGAGCAGCTAAGATTTTGCAGGTTGCATTACTAATCTAATATACATTTAGGCCAAATATGTTAATGTTCTTTCTAATTACTTACACGTGCACTCTGCACAGGTACCTGCAGATGCAGTGATGAAGCTTTTTAAAACTTTTTGACTATTTGCTGTCCAGGACTTGCTACTGTTTAACATCTATGCCATATGATTTTGCTCAGAAAAGAAAAAAAAAAATCCTCCTTTTGAACACTACGTACTTTTTTATGTCTACATTGTAATTATTGACAGCTAATATGGAGCTCATTTAAATAAAATGTTATGAATTTGATGCTGTGTAAGACTTTTTCTTTTAAACTGAAATATTTAAAATGATCTCAAAATGTGAATACCATCACTCACTAGTCAAAAATATTACCTCATTGTTGGTTTAAAAAATTTCCAAAACTTTTCTTGGTGAAATAAGTTAATAAGTGGAAAAAACCAGCAGGATGTACCATTATACCAGTATGGCATATGATGAATGAAATGAAACCATGTCTTCACATCAAACAATACTCATTACTAAATCAATGTAATAAAGGTACTTGATATGTTCCTTCATTCCTTAAAATTTACAGAGAGCAGCTTTTAGAAAATAGTTTTGATAAGATGGTATTTGATCCTAATCTAAACATGTAGTGACACATTGTACACAATACGTTCATCATTTTGTAAACATTTAGAATACAAAAAAACACAGAGAGGATGAAGATCTAAATGTCCATGATGATATTAAAGCCTCTGCAAAAAGTGCAGTGGTAGCTGCTAAGGTCTGTGGGAGGGGAAAGTAAATTGGGCGGCCCCCTGACTGCTGATGATGCTGCGACAGAGGAAAGTTTGCATTTTTATCTGTGGGTTTTGCAGAGCATATTCAGATCAAAGCATTAAATAAGAAATGTGAGCTTAAATTGGAAAACAAAGGAATCGAGAAAACTTCGCTGTTCTACCTTGCCATCCTGATATTTACTCAACGTTGACACTGATTAAGAGTAAAAAGTATTCTGTAGCAAATGCAATATGTGAAGAGAGATTATCTAGACATTAGCATAGCAAATATTTAATTGTTTAAATGAAACACTTGTGTTTGAGTGTGTGAGTGTTTGTATGTGTTCAGGGTGGATGGATTCGTGGTTTACCAGGGGAAAGAGTGGAAACAACTAATCTGCATCACTTAATGAGGGAGAGTGAACCAGAAAGAAGACAGAGGGTATTTACTTATTTAATTGTGTGTGCTATGTACTGAACTGTTTTATTAAAATAAGTTATGCTTATTCTGTGTGAAAAGTCATGAAAAATTCATCTAGAAACAAAGTCTGTGTTCTGTCCATTTGAGCCAGCCTTATGACATGCTTACTTGTGGGGTAAATGCAGTTTACCGGCCTAATCAGTTGACAAAACTGAGATCCAAACATTCTCTGATCTGATTCAGTAACATTTTTAATCTTTCACTTCATCACTCGGAGCTTTCCTTTCTCTTATTCAACCATTCAGCTTTTGGTCTATTTTTAACTATTCTTAAGTACATGCAGACAAGCTGCAAGGCTGGTTTTAGCAAAGGCGAAGAGAAGCACGAGTCCTATTTCACTCTATTTCTGGATTATCAAAAGCTGGGGCCGGTGTTCTAATAATATAGCTCAAAGATAAATTTAAAAATTTTCCCAGTTAGTCCAGAAATAGTTTTTTAAAACAAATTTAGACATTTGTAATGTGTGTGCTTCTTAGCTTCAATCATCTTACTTTCATCTATTTTACATTTGACAATAAATGAAACAATAGAGAATTGTTTTGCAAATACCAATCACCAGTATGTCGACTATCAGGGCACTGTGTGATAAAATATGAATTATGTTAGTAGTATAATAATATTAGTGCAATAATAGGTTTATTTCCGTTACACAAAAAAACTTGTTGTGATATCAGTACAAGGGAGAGACCAGTTGGCCGATGTGACTGAAAGGGTGTAGGCGGAAGCAGAAGCTTATGGTATACACCTAACTCTTTTACCTTAAGATATTAAACACACGCATTGGAAAAATGTTTCCATCACAACAAAACAAAGAACAAAAGAAAGAACACTGCATAATACAAAAATAATAATAATGGCACAATTTTATATACTATAACACAGCATCATGTTGTTTTTATAAAGTCTCATAAAACTGACTAAAGTGCAACATCATTTTACATTATTGGGACAGATGTTCTAGATGTTTGCCTTTTTTAACAGAGGCACAGCAATCCTTTACTGTAGTTCAAGTTTTTAATTTATCACATAAAGTTCCTCTCAAGTTATAACTGGATTCCAACATAAACAGGTTTTGGACTTGTTGAGACAGAAGGTTGTGTTTTGCTTTGTAGATGGTTTGTTATTATAATATCAACTAAGTCTTAGAATTTCAAAATATTTCAACAAATAAATAGGAGGTTTGTTGGTTTACGGTAAGGTTTGTTACTGATAATTCTTATGGCTTTCTTTTGCAATAAAAACATTGAGTTAGTCCTTTTGTATGTATTTCCCCATATCACAATGCAATAAGTCATATATAGGGTTATTATTGAATGATATAAGCTGGTAAGCGAATACTGGGAGAAAAACTTTACAGAAAATTGCAATGGATTTTGACTTTTTTTTAAAAAAATTTTTATTTAACATGATCTATGTGTGATTTCCAGCTCAATTTATCATCGATAATTACTCCAAGAAATTTGATTTCAGTTACAATTTCACTTTCAGAATAATTTATTTTCAAAATTTTGACATGAACTACTGAGCAGATATATTATATTATATTATATTATATTATATTATATTATATTATATTATATTATATTATATTATATTATATTATATTATATTATATTATATTATATTTTTAAAAATTTTAGTACATTTTAAATTTACATGAAAAACAATGAAAAAAGCTGTTGGTCTTCATTTAAATATGCAAAATGATGTCTATCTCCTCCCTCTCATAATTGACATTAAATGATAGCATACCAAGAGTTAAAACATCCATATACTCTGTAGCTTTAGGAGGACTTTTAAGAGTCTCTAATTCCAATAGCTTTTTTCCCCATCCACTTAAGTGTTTAGGAGCAGCTCTAAAAAAAAAATGCCAGTCTTAAATCTGCATTCATCATCTCATTTAAAACACACACATGCACACACTCTTCCATTCATTCACTGTCTGCGGCGTCTGCAGTGAGAAGACGAGTGCACACTCAAAAGGCTCACACATACAGAGAGAGAACAATGGCTCAAGCCACAGCAGAAAACAAACAGACAGGGAGATGTCGAAAAGCTCTCAAGATGAGAGCTGCATGCAAATTGTTCTTTTGACAGTATTCTTCCCTGCTCACTCACCACTCCACCACAACAGAGATACCGAGACAGGCTTAGAAAGACAAACGAAGAGCTAACAGGGAGGAGAGAATAGCATCTACAGTAGCCATAACAGAGTTGATTGGAGTGGGCCTTATTAAATCTGTTTACATTCCCTGCTGGGCTCCATTCTGTCAGAGAAGCTTTCAACTCCGTGGGATGTATTCTGAGGAGTTTTTACACCAAAATGGCTGCCTCTAATTAACAGGGACCTGCCGAGTCTCAGTTTCCAGTTCTGTTCCTCTCTAAGTCCCTGCCCACCAGCGTTCGTGCTGCTCAGCGGTCCACTTCATGTTGGTTGTGAACACTCTGGCTGCCCCTTCCCTCCCACTGTGGAGCCTGGTGCTGAGGACAGAACTTGCTGCAAGTCCCGCTGATTTGGTACAACACATAGCCCTCTTTAGCAATTAGTCTCTAGAGTTCATATTCAATCTGTGCATGGAGAACAGCCAGCACAGGCTTTTGGTTTTAAAGTAAAAGAAACAAAAAGTTGATAGCTGTTCGAAAGATACTGTGCAAACATAAGAGGATGCTGGATAAAAATGCAAATAATAAGTGCCAGTATGTAGCGGTCATTGTTGAAGCTAGCATCTTCAGAAACGTACAACTTCTTTTAAAGATTTAAGCTGCAGTTATACAGTAGTTTAATTAAAGCTATAAAGCAAAGTGCATGGGAGAGACATATTACTTTACAAGATTTAAAGAGTATGTGAGTGGTTGCTGCCAAAGTAAAAGAGCAATTAAAAACTGGGTAGCAACTTAGGCAAATCTCGGTGTCTTCAGATGAGTCCACAGTTGAAAAGCACAACAGACTTGTGCCTGATAAATGGTGAAACTAAAGCACAAATCTTCTTGCACACTTCTAGCTGAATTTCTCATTTATCTACAAGTGATGCACAGCTCAGCTTTTCACTCCTGTCTGCAGGCTTCTTCACCAATCCTCTCTGCTGCCCTCCGTCTACGGCCTCATCCATCAATCTCTGCTCCTTTCCCAACTGTCTCTGTCAGCAGCATCACCAACCAGTGCGTTTTTATGTAAACACAGGACAATATCAGATCATATTACTTCATGGGTGTGTAAAATGGCTGGGCCATCCATTTGGCAGCAGTAGTCTCCTTACCATCTTTGGCTGTGTCAGCAATCCCTTCTCTGCCCAGCCCTGGAGCTGCGGGAGCTCTGCCTGACGCCACTGTGTCTCTGTCGACCCCTATGGAGCAGAGCACAGGGAGGGAGGGATGCACAGCCCGCCGTCAGCATCATACACTCACTTTGCAAGGTTAGGGTTGTGGTGGGATTTGGGGAGTAGAGGGATTGAGGGTGTTGAGGAAAATGGCAGCTTGCTAGAAAAATGCAGTTACACCTTTGCAGACATCACCAGTCAAACTAAAACAAACACAGATGGCTCAGGAGTTTTTTTAGTTAGAGGAGGGGCTAATGTAATTGGTTGAGATGGATAGAATGACATGAGAAATGATGAAATTATAAGAATGACTTAAAAAGGTTAGACAGATATCACCTGTTTTTTTTTTTTTGTTTGTTTTTTTGTCAAAAGAAGAAAACTGCATGTGTGCTGAAGCTGGCAGATTGGTGTGGTGACTGGAATGACCTTGGCAGGGTTTATAATGAGGGTTTCCCTCATGCTCTCTGTGGGTAAACACGCCTCTGGTTGAAGAGACAGAAATGCCACAAATGAGCAGGAAGTCTGTTTTGCTGGCTCTCCAGAGCAGGGGGCTTAAATGCCTGCAGCCATCTATAGATACTACAACAGCCAATTTAGCAGGAGGGGAGGTAGAGAGGAGGTATGACCTCTGCCTTCATTTACTCCTTCAGAGAGATGAGGAGATGGAGTGAGAGATCAGTTGGGAGGAAGAATAAAAGGCAAGGACTGAGTAATGGGGAAGACACTTCCAATTGTTCAAAGGAAGGGAGAAGCAGAGGTGGGAAAGGAGAGACAGAGGCTGTACATGTTCTGTTGTCAATGTGTCTTGTAAACTAAGGCAGGAATGCATAATGGAGGTCTAAATGAGAGTGAACTGTCAGCTTGAAAGGGAATAAAGAAGACACTGAGGATCTAGAGGTCAAGGTAGAAGGCAAGACAATGCATAAAGCATATACCTCTCTTTGCTGACAGGTAGAGATAAATGATGAGATATTTTTGGGTTTTATTATATAGAAAACTTGTTTAAGCCACTTTTTGTTTTAGTATGGTGAGATCAAAGGGTTACTGCTTCATTGTGCTTCAATAAATTTATAAATCTGACTGTGACAAAAAGCTTGAAAACATCACATTTGGTTTTAATTTCACTAGTATTTTCAAGTATTTATCAGTGCTAGTAAGATAATTTTGAAAAGCTTTACATCAAATCGAGAGAGGCCAGTGCCATGGAAAAGTAAGATACCCGGGCTAGTGGGAATTAAAAGACAATAACCAGAACAACATTCATCTTATTTAGCAGGTAATAGAGTGCATAGTCTCCATATTAAGATTAGTCCCTTTCATTCAATGTAAAGTTGAAAAGCTGCCCTGAAAAAAGGAAATGTTAGACAGAGGTGAAACATCAAAATCATTTTTCACCCATTCTGCAAGGCGTCACTTTGCATACTACGTCAGTGTGGAAGTGGATGGTGTGCCGCAGCAAGCAGACAGTGCGGTGTGTTCGAAGCATGTACAAAATGTTGGTGATAAAAATGTAGGAAGCAGGAAGCAGATGCACATGGGTCTCTATTTCCACATTTAATGCAGTGCGAGGGAGGAAAATGGCCGCAAAATGAATCTTACTTTTCTTAGGAGTGACATTCTAGTCTGAATTGAAAAACCATTCAATGCTCAACCATTCGATAAAACTGACACAGTAGCAGATGCCACACACACATCACACACATACAACTTATTCTTTGATACATAAATATATATATATATATATATATATATATATATATGTAAATAACATCTTGGCTGGTCTATGTTTATTACATGTACACACACACACACACATATGCACGTCTTCTGATAAAATCTCACATAACACCAGGATAAGGCTGCAGTGCAATTACATTCTCCAACCATTGAGATGAAAACCGCTCATGGATACATTTTCAATTATTCAGGGAATACATTTCAGTCAGCTCTCAGATGCTGGGAAAAGTTATTATATAATCAATACACTCTATAACACCATTAATATTTGATGCCACAAAAGTGCTTCCTGTCTCCTTGGGCTCCTGGCCAGTTGTATCTGGGCACTGCAGTTGAAACAGAACGAGCCTTATTTGCCTTCAGCAAGGAAGAAGAGTATACATTTGCTTTTCTCTAATGTTAGAAAGTACAACAGACATAAGAAGAACTGCATCAAAGGCTACCTCATTTTTCTTCCTCAGCAGCCAGAATATTTACACGACAGAATTTTTTTGGTCTTTCTTTCAAGCCTGTTCATTTTCATCACTCCCCTTCTGCTTTTAGCCAATAAAACAACCACTTTATTGTTGCTGGTCTGGTGCAAGTTTCCCCGCCTCTTCCCTTACAGAGCTTAGACAATCAATTCACCCTGACTTGGTCAGGATAGATGGATGCTGTACAGACTGCGGAGTAGACAGTGTGCTGCAGGATCACTCCACTGATAGGCCCACTGCCTGGCAGCTACAAAATGGAGCCAGAATGCAACCATCTGACTTGTCAGACTTGGCCTCACCGTCTAGTTTTACTTCTTATGGTTTTCTTTTTTCTTTTTCTCTTTTTTTTTCAAAAATCATTTTGTGAATTTTTTTTAAGGATGGATGAAGCAAAGTTAAACTCACTGCAAATGTTTTCTGATCCCTCATTTATCGTCAGCCGTTGAGATATTTATAATCAATGAGTCCTTCTTCTTGCTTCCACAGAGCTGACTCAAAACTCCCCTTCAGTCCCACAAAGTGAAACTGAATTGCATCAAACCAACTGAGACACAAAGAGATTAATACAACTTTACTATCTCAGCTTCTTGCCCTGTCGAGTTCTGTGTAATGCTCTCTGCGATATTGATTTTTATTTTTCTCTCTCCTCTGCCTTTCTTCCTGGCCATCTCCCTCTTACCATCTCCCTGCCTTCACCAGCCTCTCCTGAGCTGTGAAATGTCCTGCAGGTCAGACGGGTGCTGGGCCGGATCAATCAGGGAAAGTAATCTGGGACGCCTCATGCACGCAAGTAGACACGTAGACACATTACAGATCCACACCGGCATAAACATATATATACATCCACACTCACACACACACACACACACACACACACACTTCCTCTGATGCACTCTGGCCTGCCTGCCTCCAGTCTCATCGATCTGCATCTACTTTACCAAATGGATTTCTCTCTTCTTCTATCCTTCTCCACTTTTTTTCTCTCAGTGACTCAGAATAATAAATGTTCCAGACCGTAAGAAACGTGTATGTAAGCAATTTTTCATTTAACTTTGGCTTGACTCTCCATTCCCTTTTTCTTTCTCTTTTGTCATGTTTTGGTGTTTCCGTGGAAATCGATGCAGCTTTCCCACCAACTCCTGCACAGCCTCTGCTTCATCGGCACATATTGTGTAAGGTCAGAGGTCAGGAGATGACAGGGTGGGGCACATTTTACAGGCTAAGCAATAAACAACAAACAGGAAACAATATGATCACAAGACTTGGACTTTACAGCCACTTGTATGATGTACAAACATACTTTTTTGATGAAAAGTAAAAAGAAAAAGATGCATTTCCATTTAAATGTTCAAAAGGGATGTTGTGTAACTCACTCTACTCTTTTAAAATTTACTTCTGTGGTGTCAAAAAACAGATCATCCTTCAATTACAATGACCTGCGGTGCTCTATACAGTAAAGAGTCACATTCTCTCTGTCCCACACACACACAGACACACAGACACACACCACTGTCTCCTTTGCTCAGCCAAACTGTAGGCGGAACTGGAGCCATTTGTCCACTGGCTGAATCCCAACTCTGCACCAACGCATGCAGAAAATTGGTGAGCATCTTGACTCTAGAGATGACACTTCAATTTGTGCAGCTCCAGTGACTGGTGCTCTCCAGTTCCTCCCTTGTGGGAGTGTGAGATCAGCTGGACACCTGCCTAGCTCTTTGGCTAAAGCCTGGAGCACAAGGGACTGGGCCTTGGAATTGAAGGCCTGGCCTTGCCTGTCAGCCCAAGTCCCCGTCCCTTAGCCCCAGCCCCGGCCTGGCTCCTTCAGTCCCCATAACACTTCCTCTAGTTCCACTGCCGTGCCAATAGCAGTCACTCCCTCTAGGCCCCTGACCCCTATTTCTCAATCCAACTGTCAGCTGCAAGTCAGCGCAACACCATCCCTTGCCTCCAACAACATCAAATCCCCATCAACAGCTTGCCAGACTTTTTTTTACCTCCCAGCCACTGCAGCATCTCAACTTCCAGCTCAGTCAAATCAGAAAGACGCATCTCAGCTGCGCAACGCCTGTCCTGTTGTAATCCTATGGTGTGGCGGATGGGAGGGATCAGTTGAGGCACTTAAGTATGGCATTTTGGTGGATTAAAGAGACTAAATCATTGTCTCATTCCCTGCATTTCCATTCTTAGATAAATTTAAATGTGGTTATGGAGATTTGATCTAGCATGAGTGGATTTTGCAGTAAGTATAATGCTGAATGGTATAGATGAGAAAAGGCACCATGGACAACACAGCAGAATTAACTAAAGGAGCCTGCATCAAAGGTGTTATTTAGTGACGAATGAGAGTCTCGAACTCACATGGTTCAGATTTGGATAAAATTACTGTATCTGTCCCTAAATGAATAAACTATAAAGGGCATACAAAGTTCACAGTGTGATGACACAGGCCTGCACCTCTTTGGATTGTATTTCAGGTTATGGTTTCCACTTTTGTCTGGGGCTTGTTTCTATGTTGAGCTGAGGTTGCTTTTAGTGCTGGGACAGAGGCTAGAGGATGCAAAAAAACACACAGTGAGGCAGAGAAAAGGCAAGGGAAGCTGATCCAACTGAGTCAGCACCATGTGTCATGAGCGAGGACATTGCATCCAGAAGTAGCTGGCAGGTAAATGCGGCTGCACACCTGTGCAGGCAACCGGCCACAATAGTTAAGCTGCCTCCTATCTTTAGCAAAATACTCTAAGACACAACTGTGCATACAGTGCATCGACAAACATTTTCAACCGTGCACATATTCAGCTCCACAACTCAACTGCATACCTGTTACTGTGCCCACCTGTATGTGTTGGGTCAGAAATAAGCAATTCAGCATTGTTTTAAGGCTGCAGTTGTGCGTGTGTCCTCGCTGGCTAAAGAAATCTTCCCTAAGATGAGAGTAGCAAAATGAGAAACCTGTAAACCCTCCTAACCTAACTCAATTTCCACTATAATTCAAAGCAAGGGCTCTAGTTGAAATTTGTTTGAGGCTGGAAGTGATAATATTGGCTTTGTTGAACAGGTATTTAAAAAGCTATAAACAGCCTGCAGGTACGACAAGAACAAAACCCTACAGCACAGCACTTCCAAAGGCAGGAACACCAAGCAGAGGCAGAGCTCTACCTAATCAAATCACTGTTTCCCCATCAGCTACATCTCGGACAATCCACTTGTGCATGCCTGTGTGTGTATACATGTGTGTGCATGTGTGTCTGCCTTGTAGCAAAGACATAGAGCTAAATCACATAGACACCAACTGACCATTGTACTGGAGAATTCATTTTACGGCCTTGGGTCCTGTGTGAGTGTGTGTCCTTGTATTTGTGCACGTGTCTGTTTAATGCGGTTATTGATTTGCTTCTGAACTGGACCTCGCATAATCAAATAGCTGCGAGGGGAAAGGACAGCTGTCTGTCATTTGTCTTAATGACTTAACAGTTTGATGGAGGCCATGAATAACTCACATCCACATGTAGCTGCAGAGGAGGAAAATGCTTTGCTGATAGAGCAACAAGCTGAAACTTCACGCCCATCTTCTGGCAAATCACTTGTCAACAGTCTTATGCTGAGTTCCATTATGAAATATCAACGTATCTAAGTCTTATCTTAACACGGCAGTCACTGCGTGTTTCTTTTGGCTTTGGTATGTCGTGTAATCTAATAATGCACACGAGTGCGACTGTTCTGGTGCATGGGTCTTATTTTGGCCATTATCACATTAACACCTGTACACATCTCATTTGGGGGTTTCCTGCTGTATACCTGCGTTGCACAACTGACGTCATCACAAGAGATCTGTGTACGTTCTTAAAGGCATACACTTATAACAATGCCATAAACCACATGGCGTGAATGTAAAATTGATAAGTGAATTTCAAGTCCTGGTGTGTACAAATCAGATGTTTATTGGCACCCAGAACCCCATTTCTTCAGCTTACTGTCTCAGTCACATTTAAAAAAGCTGCTAAGTTGCCTTGGAACTATCATTACAGTCTATTTGGAGTTTAACTTTCATGTTAAGTTAGACTGAGGTGATCATTTCAACAAAAGATGGCTTCTACTGCAGCAGTAGGAGAGTGAGACACAAAAGCCTAAAGTACACTGTATAACAGCACAGCTAACGGCCGAGACCTGCGGCACACCAGCTAAACCATTAAGTGTGGCGTGCATTCAAATGAGCAGATAAATCCCCCCTACTGCTGTATAGTGCAGAGTAATTGAAAATGCCCACAGGAGGCTATCCCTGTTCATATACTGTGGCGCATGCCAAGGAGACAGCATAGAAAAGGTGGCAGTTGATTGCTATAAAAAATTCAGCTAAGGTCTTTGAGTCTGACAGCATGTGCCGAAGAGCTGTGCATCAATGAGATTGCACAACTCTCTTCAGCGTTTCCATTTTCTCATTCCCCATCTTTACCCCCAATATCAACTTGACAGGTGCTGATCAAGCCTGCTGGTGATGTTTATCTGGCTTGATAAGGATTGCATATCATTTTCCCTGCTTTTCCATCTGGTGATACTGCAGACGAAAGCATTCTCCACGGCGGGAAGGGAATAGTATCATTGACTATGATGATACATATTCCTTTTAGGATAAAAAAAATTACTATTATCGGAAGTACCTGTTGTATGACAACTGGGACTTAGCTTAGAAACTATCTCTGTTCTAATATGTACAAAATAGGAAAAGGCAAGTCAAACCTCTGACTGACAAGCAAAACTAGTCACGTACTGTATTATGTACCTCCTTCTCATGAATTTTTTGTATGCATGAGAAGTTACAGCAAATTTCCCATTTTAAACCGTGTCAACTCAAGCATTACAATATTAATACCAGGTGGCCTGTATCTTTTTGAGTCACTGGCTACAACTAGCTGGCAAATTAACCTTCCACATCCCTGCGAGAGCCACTCGCTAGATCCCATGCTTCTGCTATTTGTGAAGGTCAGCAGATTTTTTAAGTTGTTTGCTTCGTAGTAAAGTCATTTTGTGTGCTTGCAGCACATTTTTGCGATTTTTAGATATTATGGAACTCATCACCTAATTCATTCTAAAAATAATCTATTCTCGTCCGAGCTATCATGTTTTCCTATAACCTAATCAACAGTTTATGCTGTTTGAACCATCCATCCATCCATCCATTTTCTTAACCACTTATTTAAGGGTCGCAGGGAATCTGGGGCTTATTACTCATCGGGCGAGAGGCAGGATACACCCTGGACAGGCTGCCAGTCCACTGCAGGGCATTTTCTGCTTTTAGCTAAACATTTTATGCCATCAAAATAACACACCAAATAATCTAAGTCAGGGTTAAGTTGTTGGGCTTGGTTACGTCTCTTAATACATATAATGTAAAATGCTATGTAAAAACACAAAAAGACATAATAACACGTTACATCAATTATTGTGTTAAAGCTATTCTTCTTTGAATACCAGCTAAACTATGGTGGAAATAAATAAAGTACTTTCTGTCCGCATTTTCAAATCATTATTGATTAGCTTCTGTATATTCAGACCTTAATTTTTAGCCACCATACATCATCATCAACATGACATGTCAGATGATTTATCATCACAGAACCATCAAGAAAGCCCTCCATAAAATAGTTTTTGATCAGGCCTTTTAAACAAAAACACTATTTAAGTGTTGTGTAAAAATCACAAGTTTGATCATGATAGAATATTACATCAGTTCAGTGGATAATGATTCCGTGATTGCTCTACCATAATACAAGTTTGGTTGAATTTGATTCAGGAGTCAGCAATTAATATGAAACACTATCATGAACTGATTAAGATAATTATTTTTCATCAAATGAAATTACAAAAAGGAACTAGAATAGAAAAACATAATTTAATTTCTGATGTCAGATATTTAAATGAAAAACAGTCTGCTTAACCAAAAATAGGCAGTATCTTTCATATTTTTAGAACCTACTTGATAAGAAAAACAGACTGACTTCATCATACTTGAAAAACTAACGTCTGGATATCTGCATTATTTTTCATTAAGTTGGATTTTTTTCTTCTTTAAACAATGTAAACAATTCCATATCTTTTATTAAATCGCTGATTGCTTGATGTTGGATATTTTCAATTTGGATAGGGACCCTGATCCCTGAATTGATGTACTGATGCTCAACCCCAATTGAAAGAAAGTTGGGACATTGTATAAGTCGTAAATGAAAACAGAATATTTAATTTGCAAATCTTTTTTTTTTTTTTAACATATATTTAACTGAATATACTACAGATACAAGATATTTAATGTTCAAACTGATAAACTTTATTGCTTTTTTGCTATAATTTGACTCACTTTGAATTTGATGCCTGCAACAGGTTCCGAACAAGCTGGAACAGGGACATGTTTATCACTGTGTCACATCTCACTTCCTTTTAAAGGTAGAGTATGTAAGATTTTCAATATTTGCAAAATTAATTAACTAAAAAAATAACTACAATCACAATTAGATAGTTTTTTTTAAACATGTAGGTTCCGGTCTGTCCATATTTGATGTGTTATTAAATTACAAGTTTAATTAATGACAAAGACCTTTCTTAAACGTTTGCCTACCAGTAAAAAAAAGTGCTTTTTGTCATTTGTCATTAATTTAACTTGTAATTTAATAACGCATCAAATATGAACAGACTGGAACCTACATGTTCAAAAAACTATCTAATTATGATTGTAGTTATTTTATTAGTTCATTTATTTTGAAAATATTGAAAATCTTACATACTCCACCTTTAACGACGCTCAAGAATCATTTGGTAACTGAGGACTGTTGAAGCTTGGTAGGTGTAATTCTTTTCTATTCTTTCCAGGATGTTCTTTGTCATAGTTTGTACTTTATAATGCATCACACATTTTCAATGGGAGACAGGTCTGGACAGCAGGTGGGACCGTCTGTTACCTGCACCGTCTTACTTTGAAGCCACATTGTTGTAGCATGTGGCTTGGGATTGTCTTGCAGAAATAAGCAGGGACATCCCAGAACATCAAATATCTTATCTTGGTAGTTTATTCAGCAGAAAATAGGTTAAAAATCATTTGCAAATACATTTTTTTCTTGCGTTTTACACAACATCCCAACTTAATTGGAATCGAGATTGTAGATGGATGCGCTGTTACACTCCCTTCTCAACAGGTGACTAGATGAAGCAAAGTCACAAACTCTGACTGCGCTGTCCTCCCAGTTCTCCAACATGGCCGAAACGAAAACCACATCTGAGTTCATGAACTTGTGTTGCAGTTAAACACGAGATTGAACTTTTCATCCTATCGTTCTATCAATAAATGACATGAATTTGTGAAAATGTGTATCACAAAATTCCGCCTGAGTTGTTACACACCAATCTCACCAACTTTGTGAGAGATGCCATGTTTGTCAGATTAAATGTGTCTATTCCCAACCACAACAGTGCCATTTTGTGGTATGTTCAGTTGCATGTTCAATTTATAATTTATCCCGCAACAGAAGTGTATGAATGTTTAATATGTCAGAGGCGGAGCGGCCTGTTGAAAGCTTGACCTTGACACATCCTTTAAACATCACACAGCAATAGCATGGGGCCAGTTAAGCTGCTGAAGCTAAACAACAAGCAATGCGCACACGCGCCTTTGCTTGTGCGCATACACACAGCCAGTCTGCCTGCTGATGCTCTCCGCTGCTTTCTGTTCCCTTTTTTCCTGGGATGCAAAATGCAGATGAGACGAGTCAGCCGCTTGTGCACAGTCTCAGGAGAAAGTGCCAGTCAAATCCAAACATCTGTATGAATACCACAACACACACAGTACAGAGGAGGATGTGACACAGAGAGGAAAGAAAGGGGAGTGAAAGACAGATAGAAGATGAGGGAGAGAGTGGATTGCAGGGAGTGAGGAGTAAAGTAGCTGGGAAAGCTAGTGTTCCTCTCTCATTCCGTATTTTTGACTGAACAAAGAGCTATATACACATGAATACCTCTTTCCTTCCACTGTATTTTCCATCGGGATATTCATTCTGAAAAGCAGCGATGCACAACAAGGGCTCGGTCTTGTGTTTGCTAGTGGGCTGAGGCGTTAATACTCCCCAGCTGATTATGTGTCTGTCTGTAGCAGTTTGAGCTGCTGCCAAAGGAATTAGGTCTAGTATTTGTGAATGCTGCTCCCCTCGCAGCAGAATGCCTCAGCGTGCCTCTCAGATTTCTAGCTTTTTAAAAGGAGAGGGAGGGAAAAAAAACATTTTAAATAAATGAAGGAAATCACTGTGGAAGCCTATTAAATTTTTAACGTAACCATTTTGTGAGTCTTCATGTGTGTTTAGGCTTCACACAAAAGGAATATTTAAAAACCAAAGCATGCTAATTGGGACAGAGATTGTTACAGCAGCTTCTTATTCAAACAGGCTTTTGGCTTATTAAATGCTTCCATCTAGCTTTTGTTCAAAGAGAAGTGTAAAAGACATTTAAAGACAAAAAATATTTTGCTTTATCTATACTGACATTGCACCACTAAAAACACAGGCATACACAATGTAATGAACTCTCAAAACATGCTGAAATGCTGAGAGAAGCTTCTGTTTAGAGAGACATTTTGGCAGATCCTTATTCATTTCCATTAAACAAAAAAATCTATCATTTGTAAACAGTTATCTCTAATTACGAATGAATATGTCATTAAATATAAATACATATTTGACATGAAAATAGTGACTTTTTTATTTTACTGTCCTATTTTCAGTTGATATAACCAATTAAACATTTTTCTTATATTACTGCAGATTAAGTAGGTTGGAATTTTCACTTTAAGAATTTTAGTGTCGTAATGTTGACTCAAAAACCACTAAAGAAGAGAAAAAGTTATATGCACTCCTGAAGGAGTTCCTAAATCACATTACATATGTAATCCAACTAAATGACCTTAGAGTCATGTCTCTGGCTCATATATCATTATCACCTCTATCTTTTAATCCACTTTAAACCTCTCTACAGTGCTCAAAGTTGCTGCTGCGAACTGATGAGGGCCTGTTGGTGCTAGTTGTTTAGCTCTGTTTAAATGCTGTCTAAATGAAGCTACAAACACAGACAATTGTGACACACACACACACACACACACACACACACACACACACACACACACACACACACACAGCTACTACAAACAAAATGTGACCACCGAATAAAAAAAAAAAACCAAAACACTGACTATGCACTCTCAACATAAAACAGAAGATTGCTAAAGGCCTTTTGCTGCACTGGTGTTTACAACTTGTCCCAGTTTAAAGTACACCTTATGAAAGTCATCATTACATATTAACCTACTGAGGAACAAGAAACATTTGGCTGCAAAAAGCAAACAACAAATATAATTATTTACCACTTTGCGCAGACCACCAGGTTAGCCATACAGCATTTCAAAAACTCCTTCTAAAAGTAAATAAAGTAAGTTTAGGTAGTCAAGGACAGCAGCTTAAACAGGAAGAGCAAAGGAACTTTTTTATCTGTTCAGAGATTTATATTAAAGCAGAGCACTAGTCTGAGCAATTAGCTCTACTTTGTTAGTAAACTACAGTAGTTTTATTGTGAAAGGCCTCACGTATTTTAAAAGAAAACAAAATTTTTGAATATAATTTTTAAAAAAGTCAAGTTATTTCATACCTACAGGTACACTGTGTTAATTATGAGTGTTGGCCATGTAAAACATTTGTACTATCACAACTACAAAAACCACCGTGTAGGCCAGTCAGTGTCATAAAAAACAAACAACAAAGTATACACTGTGATTTTTTTACTTGCAGCATTGTGGGACAATTACCCAACACAAAGCAAGAATAAAAAGCAGAGTTTAGGAACTATTGCACAAGCCATTGTTGAGTTTCCAAATTTTAGATATTTAGTTTAATGTTGGATGCAATTATGTGTGGGCCAATGCACTGTTCAAATAAAAACATGGAACGTGACAGTCAAAATGAATACAAAACAAATAAAACAAAATAACAAAATAAAATTGATTGCATGCCTACTGTCGAATATTGTAAGTAAACCGCAGAGAGCAAATGAAGACAGAATGGGAAAGATTAAGAGGCAACTGCTCACCTGCCTGAACCAATTCACATCTCTTCCTTTTCTTTCACTCAATGTATTAACTTGGTGTTTAATCAGCTTCTTTTTAACTGTGTCACACCGTATCTGGACACACATCAGCTGCTCCTCTGACACAAGTCAGAGTAAACTACACAAAGAAAATATATATTTCAAGATGTCAGATTGTGGAATGCTATAAGCTCATCTTTCCTGATTTAATGTTTTCTTTCTCTACATGGTCTTTATTTCTCTTCAAATTTATAGTTACCAAAGAACCATACAACCGAGCATCCATTGCATCTTTATTTCATGTTTCTTTGATCTTCGTTTATGTTTAAATCTCGCAGCACACGGCTGGTGCACTGTAGCTAATAAATTCCTAACACACCCCACCTTATTAGCATTGATATGTAACCTTGGAGCATATGGTGTTCTACCTGAGGGTAAAAAAGTCACTGTGTGTGTGTGTGTGAGTGTGTACCATTCACACACCAAAGGGAAAAAAATAAAAAAAAAAAAAATAATGTGTGTATATATATATATATATATATATATATATATACATATATATATATATATATATATATATATATATATATATATATATATATATATATATATATATATATATATATATATATATATATATATATTTTTTTTTTTTTTTTTTTTTTTTTTTTTTAATTTGATTAAATATAATATAAATATAAAATATGGGTGTGGGTGTGTAATATGATGATGGCCTGCATAAAATCAGGTTGTCTACTGGTTCCCATCAGGAGGCCTTATGGTGGACACAACTTTTTTGCACCATTTTCCACTCTTCTTTTTCAGTCTGCTTTCGGGTCAAAATCTTTCTGTAGTTCCGTTATGATACAAAACCTTTCTCTAGTCATACTGTCTTGTACCGCTGACAAGTTACACCTATACTGACACAAGGCTTTGGTCCTAAATGTTCAGGGAGACAGGATATTGAAGATGATGGACCCATTGGCCACATCAACAAACAGAGGAATCACTGCTGTTTCAGTAACATTTTTGATGCCATCTGATTAAAAGCAGCTGGCAAACAATGAAATATTTACTTTCTTTCAAATACATAAAGCTTCATTTGTTAGTAATGGTATACAAAAGTGAGTCAAGGCAAGGTTGAGGATGGCAAGGAAACAAATAAAGGCAAAATAATATAACTAAACGTGTTCAGAATGATTTTAGCATTGAAATATGAACCTGTCTTGCTGTCTACAACAGGTGAGAAGGTTGGATGAAATAACTGCTAGTTTTATTTGTCATCTCTCTCTGTCATTTGGATGTGATGGAGGGATGGATGCTATAGAGAAATCTCAGGAATGCAAGTAACGCAGAACACTTAGCTTAAAATCACAGCTATCATCTTGTCACTTCAGTGAGTACACACACACACCTTCATATACTAGTAAGACAAGTAGGATTTAAGAATCAGAGTATGCACAGCATTAAATCTAGTCATCCAGGGATGGGCAAAACTCAAGCATATCTACTGGGACTCCTATGGCACAACACATGGAAACAAATAACACAGTGGTTACATGTGTGGCTTTTTACATGTGTGGTACAGCTACTCATGTAACTTACATGCACTACTTTACACACACTCACATATGATACATCCACCTCTGCAGCAGAATTCTATAAAAGTAAAGAGTAGTGTGAAGGCAAAAGGGGCAGGGCAATAACTATTCCCCAGTTCCCCACACCTTTTTTTTCCACACATCTTTTAGCGTGATATCTGTCCCTGTCCCTGTGTTCCTCCATTTCTTATTCTGCCCACAAGTCCTCCATCTAACCCCTGCTGTAGCCTTCTTCTGAGAAAGAACTTAACATTCTGCACATGAAATAGTTTAAAAGCATCACTGCACTGCTTGTGAAATAAAAGTATAACACAGACTGACTGCAGGCATCAATATAATTACAACTACAGCCCGTTCTAGCCCCCTGCAGAATGCTGAAAATGAAGTGACATATAGTGGCAGGCTGCTTGTAGTCTTCCTTACCATCTTAAACCCATTCCACTCCATTTGGGAGAAGCCGGCCGTTGTCTCACGTTTCGTCTCTCCTCACACAACAGCTACAGCAACGCCTCAGAAAAGAAACCCCCTGACTCAGTGTAACTCTCCCTTTCTCAGTCTTCTCTGACGCTGTCTCTTAATTCTTTTTCTTTCTCTCTTCTTCCGGAGTCTTAGCTGAGAGTAGAGAACTGCGCACCAGAGGTGTTGGGAGCAAGCATCGCCTTCTTCCACAGATGCTGTGAGGAGAATGATGAGTCTGGATGAGAGAGCTGGGCTGCCGCAAGGCTCTTTCTCTCTCTTTCTCGCTCTCTCTCTCCCCCGTACCGTTCCCCTTCTCTGCCCCCCCTCCCCACTCTCCTCCTCCCTGCAACCACCCGTCTCCTGCTCAGCTGGAAGGTCAGAACCCGCCCACACTCTCTCTTGTCGAGTCTGTGATTGGCTACTTGGCTTGCTTGTCAGCCCTTGGCCTTCCCTCCCCTCCCTCAGCGTTAACACCTTCGCTCTCTGGCTGGCTCCGAGCCCCAGTCGGCACACGCCAACCTCTGGCTGATTTGGCAGAGAAAAGGCTCTCTGAATCCCAGCAAAGCAATCAATCGCGGCTGAAGTCTGTGCTTGAGTGAGCCGGGGCAGAGCAGCGCGGAGCGGAGTGATTGCAGCCTCGGGCGTTATGGTAATAGGATGCCTGCGCGGCACAGTGTATATAAATGAGCTATTACCGTGTGCATGTTAAATCCTTTGTACATTACATGACTATGTCTACAGAGAACATCTTCCTCATTTACTTCGTAGATCTCTAGGGACTTATAAATGCGTCAAAAAGGTTGTTTTTTGGTTTACAAAACAATTTGAAGTCAAGAAATAGTCCGCATTAATTCCTTAGTCGTTTCAATCGTTTTAAAAATAATGACACTTAAAAAAAACATCAGAATTTGGCACAAAACTACATGTTACTTTCATGATTTGGAATCAAACTGAAAATTTAAATTTCTAACACGTCTTTGAACTGTTATAATATAGCATAATGAATCTCTATAATCTAAGCTACTCTTGATATTTTACTCACCATGACCATTCTCGGCTGGAGCTGCTCGTTGTACGGACTGTGAGGTGACAAAAAGGATAAAGAAAATGAAAGAATAAAAGCCAGTGAAGTCAGTGACAACCAGCTGCGTGCTGGAAAGTAGCCTAATGAGCTGAGGAAGTGGTGAAAAGAGCCAAAAACAAGCAAACAAAAAAGAAAGAAAAAAAAGCGCGTGGAAGCGTGGTTGTGGAAGACCCGCCGCTTAGTCCCGTCCCCTGAATACAAACACACTTTCCTTCAGTTTACATATGAGTAAATAACTGGAACTAAAGCACGTGCAGCGACTAGAGACGCGGTCCAGTGAGGAGGAAAAAAAAGAGTCAGACAGGACACTCTAAACCTTTTCCAAAGAAGCCAATTATGGAAAGTCCAGCCGCCTCGCGCGCGATTTCCCATTGGCTGAACAGGTGCGGACGGGGCGGTGCGTGTGCGGATGAGAGTGGAGGAGGCTGTCTTGTAGTGGTCCACGACGTGGGTTGCAGGGAAGCACCGTGTGGGGAGAGCAATTAAAACGGTTTTATATTTGTGTGTATGCACAAAATGATCTGTCCGCTCACTTATAATTATGCACGAGATCAGCATACGCTGGGCTTTTAGTTTATGGCCGCGTGCCTCCGCGCCCCGACTTTGTCATAAAGATGGGGGGGGGGGAGATAAGTTATCTTTGTTATTGCTGTTGTGTTTTATGCATGGTCTCCGTTGTAAAGGCTCGTGTACATCTCTGCTCAGCTGGAAAAATCTGCAACAGCTCCTCATATGGAGCTGTATGGTTTGTTTGCACCATTAGCAACTTGACAAACAATCTGCTGACTGATAAAATGCTGTGAAATTAGTATTTACTGATGCTGCAACTTACTTTGATAAGTTTTGATAATATCACAAGATACAATACAGTATGTTTATTTGCAAATAATAATTTAAAAAGCAATTTTTCTGTGCCCAGCAGTAAACCCACCTTATATTGATATCATCCACCTGTCCCCAATCTCAGGCAGACAAGAAGAGGGAGCTCTTGCCTCCTTTATCTCAGTTACCTGGCAGGCAGCAGTACTTGTCTCACATACATTTACACCAATGCATAAACACCCAGAATGCACATAAGCTACTGGGGTTCATGTTATTTTACCCTGACAAATATATATAAACAGATCTCATCATTCAATATTACTGTTTAGATCCTAATGCAGGTCCAAATATTCTCAAGTCTGAAGTACAGTTTTCCTTTGTGTTTCATACAATAGTAAGAGAGGTCTACAGGACTCCTTTGTTTCAGCTAATCTCCAGCAGTAATTGTAACCAACTGGTGGACATGTATTCACTCAGTTGATTTATCTTCCATATTCAGCTAAAAGTGCATCTGGGTCTGAGAAAACAGACTGAGAAGTATGAAAGGCGGTTGATGTAAACTTCCCTGGTTAAGGTTATGTGATTATTTTTAATCCTTACTTACAAGCAGACGAAAACTCACAATTATTGAGAACCTGCAATAAAAACAAAGGAAAAGCCATTTGTTTTTTTCTCTGAGTTAACTAACAGTGTCAACTACAATAAAAAACCATATCAAACAGCTGATTAACACAGTTAGGAATCAACAATATGATTGACATGTTAAACTATATACGATTTTAACACTTTAACATCTTTTAGCTCTTTGAGCGCAACATCGAGCTAATGATGTAGTCTCAAGGTAAACCATCTACTTCACATACCATCACTGTAACTGTAAATCATTGAAGGATCTACTGTGTACATGTTTCATCAAATAACATCCTATGTGAACTGTGTGCACATTATACATATATCGCATCATATAATAATAATAGAATTTAATATAATTTAATTTTAGCCATACAATCTAAAGTGTAGGTACACAAATTAGCTCCCAAATAAACACACAAAGGGAAAAAGCTAATTCTTTCAGACAAAAAGGCAACACTGAACCTCAGGTCCCCTGTTTCTCTGCTTCATCTCTAACCTCTTCACCTGTCTAGTTAGCAACATCTAGCTAGCTAGCCTAGCAGAACCATGTGCCTGACATACTAATGAGAATCCTTGCTATGCCCTCAATTAGGACTTAGTACTATATGCACACACACACACACACAGGGGAAGAGGGGCTGAACAAGTCCCCTTTTGTTTTAGATGGAATAAAATATGCTGGCACTTGCAGTCTTGAGCTTCGTACTTCACATAACCAAACAGAATGAGTGTAATGTAGGATGAAACACAATGGATTCAACCAGAAGGGCATCTTTGCCTTTCTTCCTTTGTCATGAGCTTCTTTATCTCCTGAGCTGAGGAAGAAAGCTAAATTTGAAGCTGAATGGTACAGGCAACAAAATCTTCGTCTTCCATCCGTCTTTTCCTCTCCTGTTCTGACCTTTGAGTTTAATAAAGACTCACAAAAAGACATCATTCGTCCCACAACCTCCAACAAGCCTGTCCAAACTGTGTTTTTATTGTTGTTTTTTAATGCCCTTAAATAAGAAATAGAATATTGGTAGTGACTTACTCGCAAAACAAATTTTTTCTGATATTCAGTCCTTTGTGCTCTGCTTTTACAGTGACATAAAGTGGATGATCATTTTTGTGTTTCATTGTGGACAATGTTTTGCGGTTGTTTTCTCTCTCTGTAATGTGATCCAAATAACCTTTTCTCCAAATGAGAATGTGATTTGAAAGTGGAAATAGTCTCTCACAGTTGTCTTGCATGGGGTGTCATTTCACTAGATTGCTCTATGGGGCTACGATTTGAGAAAGCAATGACAATTACTACCACTGCTCAGTAAATTAGCTATAAACACATCTGTTCTTTCCAGTGTGTAGTGTTTGGAAGTTTATAGCTGCAACATGCAGACAAAGCTGTGAGCGTGTTGTTACATTGAACTAGTATGAACAGACTGAAGGGGTGTTTTACTTATTCAGTTAAAGGCATCCAGGATGTGATGCTGCATTGTGGATTTTTTTTCTTATGGACACATCAATTTTAATATGGCAACAAATAAATGCAAAAATGTCAAGTAATTAGGGTTGATGATTAAAAGCACTTCTTTTTTAGTGGCATTTCCACTTTGTCAGACTTTGAATAAAAAAAAAAAAAGTGCATAATGTTGATTGGATGCATTATTTGGCCTTTTAGATGATGACTGATGCTAAATGATTTTTGAGGAGATAAATTATATTTCTTTCTTTTTTTTTTTTCATTTTCCCTTACATCATTCTGAAAGTTTAAAAGCTTTTGTGGCTATAGCCCAGGAGGTCCAGCTACATTGTCAGCACTTACTGGCCCTGGCTCATATCCATAAACACCAGCATGCATGAGCAGATCTCACAAAAAACAAACAACCTTATGCATGCACAGATGCAATGCCATAAAAACAGACCAAAAGAAACCAAAACAAAAAATCCCAAACACAGCCGGACACCACTGACTGCCACAGAAGTGTGCTCAAACCATGCGTCCAAGCTTCTAATTCTGATAGCTGAGAGCTGGCTAATTGTCATGAACTCATTCTGCCCTCCATTCTGTCCAGCTTCCCTAAACTCCTCCCAGCCACAGACCGTAATGGATTAACTGCAGGCTGTGGTGCTCCCTTGGTGCATTATCATTCTCTTGCACATTACATTTCTGCCACTCCCTGCAATATTTGATTGTGGACGCTGAATCTGTAAGTTTGACCTGTGGATACTCCGGCAGCATCCAGTACATGCTGTTCTTATAAATTTTTAAGAACCACTGACGAGTTGCATATCCAATATGTTGCAGAGCTGGTTTGAAAATGCACAGTGTAGACAGTGATAATTGTAGCTGCTATCGGTTTGAATCTTGTTAACTGTCAAACGCAGCGTTTTAACACCTGTCTTGTATTTCACTCTGCATAATAGCACTTCTATTTAAAGGAGGAAAAGTGAAGATGCTGGCTGAGGTGTTACCTCAAAGTGCTGAAAGAAAATACCTCAATTATTAACAGGGGAAGGAAAACTTTTTATGTTCACCTGGAAAACTCATCTTCGCAGCTGTAAGTGAGGGTTCAAATGTAAACAACAGCGGTGATTTTCACAGTTACAAAGTGAGGCAACAACAATGTCATTGGAGATAATACTGGATTTAAATAGATTTCTTATAATAATAATAATTAAAAAAATTCAATGCTTAAGTCATGGCTGCAGATGAGGTGAAACTTTTTACATTTTATGCTACAGAATCTACTTCCTTTGCTTTGCTTCACTTGCACTGTTTTTGATTTGCCCTTGGATGATAGATTTTGTTGCTCTCTTGAAGTTCTGGCAGAAGTAGGATCTTGCTGTGCTACTCAGACTGATGACTGCCCTTCTCCTGGCAGGTGTCCACCCTCTGCCGGTAACAATCAGCAAATGAGGATCGCAGTCTGCAACGTGTCCCTCAACAACCACAAACTCAGCATCACTGAACTCCAGTTATCAAACAGCTTTTCACATGATAACATGGGGCAGTCTTTGGAAGAAATGGTGGACTTTTGTACACAGTATGGTAAGTATAGATGGGTTTTGATCATTTCATGGTCAAGAGATGCACCTGCTTTGCTGCTTCATATGCAGTCAGAGCTCTCTGTGTTATGGTTGCCCGACAGGGGCAATTTTGCCACAAAATATGCTCCTCTAGGGAAATCCATGACACACAGAAAGACAGTGGCACCAGACTCAAACGGCTGAGAGCAGATAAGGGGGATGGGTCTCTTTTGAGTGCTGCTTATTAAAGAGAAAGATCCATAAAGGAGTAAAAAAATAAAACCCAACTTGTAAATGGTAAAATTCCCCAGCTCGTTGTTACATAGACATCAAGCATGTCTGCCATGTTTGAACTCCTAATCTCATTTCATCCTGATTACATCTGCTGTGTTCCAGTTAAATCAAATTACTTGATCAACATTTCAAAGCGATTAATGTCCAGTTTATGCAGTTGTTGCGTCTTGCTGACTAAATCAGATAAAAACATGTAAAAGTATTCCTGAAAAATCCGCTTTAACTAAATCGTACTCCTGCCTGTCATATTGGAAAAGTAATATACCTCTAGTTTGACTTAGATATAGACTATACTTCCTGTAGGGTTTATTCCGTAAAAAATCCAACTTATCTAGTTGGAGCTTTCCTCCTACATCCTATTTCCTTCATGTCAGTGGGCACGATACACAGCCAGCTTCACCCCTGCCTGTATCACTCTCTCTAGTGGAAACTCCTAAGATCAGAAATGAACTCTTCATGCTGATCCCACAACAAGGCTTTGCTGCATTTGTCACAGCCACTTCCTTCAACTTTAACTCCAAGCTGTTTAGTATGGCTGGAGCTTTGCAGACTGCAGAGATGTGACTGAGGGGATGTTGGAAATCCCCAACTTGAACTTGGGTACTTTTTATTCCACCTTCTATTTTCTGTTTTGATTTGTGAGATTCTTTTTCAAACTTTCTCTGAACAAAAAGAGAACAGAGGAGCATTCAATGCACACATTACTGTAAAGAAATTAAAGGTACACACCAGCACACACTTGCTCAAAACTTAGCAAGAACATTGTTGTTTTTCTTTTTTTTTTTCTTTTTTTTTTATGGAACAGAAGGTGGTAATAATGGCGACATATTTGAGGCTATAACCTCACACAAAGAGAGAAAGTTTGTGTAGGAGTCCAGGAAGGCTTAGCTATGCATTTGCCGTTGAGTCTGGCATGTGTTCTCAATAGGACTGTGGTGGATTAGTGTCCATTTGGACAACAGAGTGGTCCACAGCTTGGGGTGACATTCAACTTCAGTGGGCCAGCAGCCCTCACACCGATCATTAAGTTTAGTCTTGCTGCTATCTGTTAATTAGGGAACGCAAATGTAAAGTAATGCACGGTGTTTGTGTTATACTGCAAGCCAGAGATGAGGGAGATAAAACTTACTTACAGTCTGCTAAAGTGTTGTTTTATGGTGTGAGCCGTGGGGGTGATATGAAGCGGTGAACACGCCACAGTGTGGTGGGTCGGTGGATCATGGGGGTTTACTTGTGGGCTTTGGGGCTGTGAGGACAGCAGCTCGTTTTGTGTTTGATCCCGGTCGGGGTACATCCATGCTCACAGGGCGACTGCTGCGGTCCATCTGGTGCAGACTTTAATCACAACCACCCCCTCTTCCACACATACAAACACACTACAATAACACAAAGCACACAGAGATTCCCACTCGAGGTTCTTAGGCTGATGCTGTTATCAAGCCTCTTTATTTACATTATTTGTCTTCGCTATCTTTCCAGTAATATATTTCCCTGCAGAAATGAACCCCATTTTCCTCTTTAACAAAATCGACTACTCAGACCTCAGGTGGAAAAATGTTAGTCCTGCTATCTGTCACGCCGTTTTAAACCTCATCAAAAATCTCACACTATCAGATCTGCATAAATGGCTGCACTGTGGTTTCTGATAAGGAATAACCTTTCAGAAATTAGACACATCCAGAGTCCTTTACATGGCTGGCCATCGGCGCTGTGGACCAAACCAAACCCACACGGCATAAATCCTTCTTTGAAAATGTCACTTCATGCTTGAGGAAAAGCAAGTGTGTAATGCACAAAAAACCCCCCGATGGGTTTCAGCTTTAATGCCTAAATGCTTAGAGACATGTTTCACTTATTTAGCGTTGCTGCGACTTTTGGTAGATTAAATGAAGAAAAAAAAAAAAACTCAGTAGAAGAAAAACACAACTAATGAAAGAACAAAGCAAACACAAGAAAATCCCAAATGTGATATACTGTACGTGTATTCCTATAAAGCTGAACACTTACAATTCATGTCCTTAATGAAGCTGTTAGAATAAATATTATTATTACTGGAAATCAGAGGTTGGCAGATAATGGTGTTGATTTTAGGTTCAGTAAGGAAACTGTAAAGTGTTACCTTTCTAGTATTTTAATCATTTCCCAATATATCCTTATTTAATTTGCCTGTCAGTGAAGCTGCTTTATTTTCTGTATGCAGCGGTCCACATCTAATACAGCTGCTAGATATGTTGGTGGGCTCCAGTAACTTTAATGGTCACGGTGCGTTTTTACTGATGTTAAAGTCTGCCATACATCATTTATTCATGGTGACAGCAGATACTTTGCCTCATCCTCGGCAATTAGCAAATCAATAAAAACGCACCGGCTTTGAAACTATCAATTTTGAGAAGAGACAAAGTAGTGTTGTTCATCAACATGCCAGGAGCCCAGACACAGACAATTACTCAGTATTGGCAGTGTCAGATCAGCATCAACAGGCGCTGAGCTGTCAATAACAATGTCATGGTAAATTGTCTGGTCTGAGACGCTCACCTAAAAGAAAAAACAATGTCACAATCTTTGAAAAAATAAAGGCCACGTTATGTTCTTAATGTCAGAAGTTTGTGTTTAAATTATGAATGTTTCTCCATATTGCGAAGGAAAGGACTGAGCAGAGGTCATATGAGTGAGATTATCACAGATGGAGACGGGTCAGTAAAGGCCTTGTTTGGGCTAATACGTCTTTTGTTAAGGTTTACAAGGCTGACATAATCCACAATGCTGTCAGTTTCATAATTAATTCAGTAAAGCTGAATGATCCAACACATACACCTCAAACTCATCTTCCAGGAGGACAATATGTCCGTTTAAAATTACATCAAACAGTAGCACAAAAAATATTTCCATCTTTTTTATGTTAATATTTTGGAAATGACAAAATGCCTCACCAGATTTGCAAACACAACACTTCCCTCTCTCCAGACGTGCCTGTTTTATTATTCTCTCTGTATTTATTCTTCCTAAGCCAAATGAAATAACTGCAGCTAGATGTAAAAACATTGTCCTGCAGAGGCAAAAAAAATTCTCTGAAATTAAATGTTTTTGTTATTATTATTATTATTATTTCCAAGCAAAAGTGCAGCCTGGGACTCTTTACATAAGTGAAATGAGCAGCAAAAATTCTTTTTTTTTTTTTCCCAACCTACGTAACTACAGCAAGCGAATGCTCTACAATAATACACTGACACACAATGGATATTTAATCCACTATGACATAAACCTTGATAATTATGATTTACTTATGTTAATCTGTATTAAACAACCTGTCAATCAGTCAGGGAATAATAGCAGACAGAAATCTTCTGCTTTGACTTTTGGTGGTGTGTGTGACCTTGTGTTTATATTCTAATTACAGGTTATTCTCTATAATAACAGCTCAGTGTTTGATGATTAAAGAGACATTATCAGATGCTTTTTTTCACAAATGTGAGGAGATGTTTACTAATGCACAGACAATTAAAGAAAACAAAACCGAGCGCCACTGGTGCCGCGATACTGATGCCGCGATGTAAGTGATATGGCTGGGTACTTTCGGCTGGGGATGTTGTTTTATGAGAAATAAGTAATAATCAATCAGGAGTAATGCTTCTGTGCTGCTATGATCCAACACACTGCAAATTTGTCACATTGTGCTTAAAAGGAGAAGTTGTAGATGGAAAAAGAGGCAAAAAGGAGAAAGAGTACCATTAGCTCAAAGCGTTTGTGTACAGTATGTGTAAGGGGTGGGGTGTATGGGTGGGTGGGCTTGGATGTGCATGAGCCTGCAGACACCTGCTTCATTCTGCAGTGATGGCTCCCAGCGGGACACAGGCTCAGCTGCTGATCACTAGGCCCTCCCAGCAGTACCGGTGGCCAACACACACACACATACACACACACACACCTCAGGGCCCCCCTTGCAGTACATCTCTCTGTGTCCCTTGTAACTGACACACCACATGTGCTTATATCAACTGCATACATGACAAGTTGCGCACACACACACACACACACACACACACCCAAGTCTGTGCTCACATGACGCTGAATATAAATTCTATGATGCGGCACGGTCATAACTTGTTCTGCTGTAGCTTTAGGTGTGCTACAGGGGTGACACCACTGAGCAGCATGTCTTTTTTCCCCCACATCCCCAAAGCTAAAAAGCTTTGCTGAAAAGGACTGGATCAAACTAACACTATAAAAGTGACATAAAACAAGTAAACTGTCTATTTTCCTTTTTGTCTCCATCATATTTCAGCCTGCTGCTAGTTTTATTTTTTTTTAGCCAATTACTAAACCTTTCAAAATATTACACAAAAGACACATTTCATGTTGTCAGACTTGTGTTAATCAACCGCGATTGTATTTGTGGCGCGATTATTACTTTTGATACTACAATTTAACATATCGCCATCTCTGTGTTTTCCGTCTATGAGCATCTTTTCCCCTCTTTCTTTTGTGTCTTTTAGTCGGCTGCACCTGTTTGTGCCTCAGTGACAGCAGGGTTGTGGAGCATAAACGAACTAATTTCCTGAATATAGAGAACACTGCAATCAAGGAAAGGGGAAATGCAGTGAGCGGCAGATGGAAGGAGATAATTATTGTTATGAAATAGAGATGACCTCTAACTATCGCTTGGCTGCTTATATTCTGTGGCGATAGATATTTGCCAACTTCTACGCCACCCCCACCCCACCTCTTTCACCCCTCTATGGTTGTTGTAGTGGGGGTGATGATAAATGACTTCAGGAAGGTTTAAAACATAAACCTTTCTTTTCTTTTCTTTTACTTCCCTTTCTTTTCTTTTCTGAATGGTCAAACAAAAAGGACGAGTTGTCAAACAAAGCCCCGTGTCACACAGAGAAAAGCAGCTGCCTGCAGTGGGTAATCAGAGGAGCTTTCTCCAAATTAACAGCATTCAGCTCTGAAGTATGTCGCACAGTGTGCTGTTATATGTTGGCTTTTGAAATGAGATCTCAGAGACAGAAAACCAGGATCATTTGTAACTCTTTTGTTGCCCACAATCTTAGCCTTTCAGTCTAAAGGTGGTCACTCCGCTCGACTTGTGCTGCTAACTGCAGGTGCTCATCCTCAAAATAGGAATGTATGTCTTTATATCCTCAATCATATGAGTCGCTGTGTGCTTTAGGTTCTATTAGCTGAATTCTTTAAATGCTCTTCTAAAGGCACTGCCCTTAAGCTTTAAACACAGGATACACAGCTGAGAACATGCACACATGCTAGCAAGCACAGAAGCATCGAATGTAACACAAACGCACACAAAAATGCTTTACAGTTGTGAACTCATCGTGATGCTAAGAGCAATAAAAGGTAAACTTAATCACAGTCGCACAAGTGTTAGAAGATAAAATGAGTCAGCACATAAAATGATAAAAATGTGTGTTAAATCATCATACACATTCACATAGATGGTACGTTAAAAAACAAATACAATATTATATCTTAGTTTTTAAGGAGTAATATCTGATTTATAGATCAAATTATTGCTTCGATACAGAATGAATTTTCTATCTATCTATGTCGATAAGCTGTAGAATATCATTTCCTTTTGATAAACCCAGCATAAAAAAGGCAGTGCTGCTTTTTAAGCTTTACACACCAAAGCCAGAATCTTCCACCACATTTATCTAATGTATGCAAATGATCTTGCTGTGCTTAATGAAGGCGCCATTAATCACTTTAACGATGGTCTTTTTTAACCAGGGTAATCATGCACAGACACACACAGATACACAAGTGTGCATTTACAAATAAATACAAAAGCATTTGCACTCATGCACTTCGGCAAAAACCCACACAAGAGTAGGCTTCATCACCAGCAATGTAGTGATGACAGATGTGCAAAATCCAAAGAATAAACCGTTACTACAAGCGTTTCGCCAGAAATGATTTAATGGTATAATGATATTTTTTTTTTAAATAATAGCGTCAATAGTTTAACGAATACATTCTCGATTTGTAGGATTTATTGTTAGCTACTCTTCCGTTCATCAGGCTCCAGCCTTGCAGTGAGGCGGTAAGTCGAAAAGATTCCCCAAAAATATCAACATGCCAATTGTTTTTATGTCATAAATGCAGCTTATTAGTTCTAATGGTCTTGCAGTCTGGCAGCTTTATGCAAACACGCTGATAAGAGTGTTGTGGGTATAAATAGGCAGAGAAAAGAAAGGTGTTCTCTGTAACACCAGCATAACTTTAATTTGTACTTGTGTACAAATGTAGCCTGGCTCCTCACGGACATATCCCACCTCTTATCCTTGCCATGCATATGCATACAGATGATGGAAACCCCTGGGTACAGTCAGCAGCATGACAGTGGGTTACGAAGGCTTCCGGGAGGCTCAGGGGTGTGGATCTGAGCCAGTTTGAAGGGGAGCTGAACCAATGAAGAGCCCACAGCAGATTAGACACCCACAGCTTCATGTCGCTTTAATTCGGCGAGTCTGGGATTTTCTTACAACGCTTTTGCCTAAACGCTCAGGGCTTCCTCATGCCCCTTTTTCTCTCTCATTCCCTTTTCCCTCAAGTAATCTTTACTATTTAAATTGCAGAGTAATGTTGACTCCAGTGGAAAATGTCTATCTAAAACATTTTTAAATACTCTGCTACCGTAGCAAGACGTAGAAGCGGATTTGGATTTAATTGATGTGCTAGTTCCAGTCATATGTATTTTAAAATCACAGTCATCTTACACAAACGAGCATCTCTCATCGAAGCGAGTTTATGACAATTTCAAGGTTGGCACGCAAAGTTCTGAAGAAAAACGGGAAGAAAATGTAGTGGTACTGCACCTCCATTAATGTACGAGAAAAGTGAACGAATTATCATCAAGGAGCAATTGCAAAAATTAGTGTTAAATACTTTTCATTTGTATAGAATTCACAAAAGTAAAACAAGCATTTAACATGTCACTGAGATGCACATTAACACATGCGTGCACACACAAACATCTCAAATTCCCTTGACAACAGTCTGACTGGCAGAGGCTAAAGACAGAGTAGGCGTCCGTAATTGAACAAATATAACAATGCAAATATTTACTAATACAACCCACTGGGGATACAGGCAGAAGCCGAAACGTGATTTGCTCTCTTTTTTTTTTCCTCTTTCACGCTTTTTCCTCAACACACACAAAACACTGTTTTCATACACACTAACTGCTGCTATTTTCCCTGTTTCATGTCTTGGTACAATGCCTTAATGTTCATTAAAAGGGTGGGAGATAAATTGTTCTGTCTATCCTCTTACCAGGGGTGACCTGAAGCCCATCTGGGCTGGCGATGACAGGAGATCCCTGGGAAATAGCGGCGAGTGCGTCTCGGGGACGGAGCCCACGCCACTGGCTGCTAGTCCCGAGAGCTGCCCGTACCTCGCCATCATCTTGAGATGCTGCTCACAGAACACACACGCTCATACACAGACACGGGAGGAGAAGGGAGGAGAGAGACAGAGAGAGGGAAGAGGGGAAAAAAAAAGGGGGGGAGAGGGAAGGGGTGTGAGAGAAGGGAAGGAGAGCAGATAACAGCAGGTAGGAAGGACAGTGGGAATGGTAAAGGACAGAGGAGGGAGTTGGGGGGGGGGGGGGGGGGGCACATGAAGAAAGAGGGAGGTAGAGGGGTTTTACAGAACACTTTGCTCTCACACAAATGCATGTGTGAACATGCAGACAGATGCACTCGCACTAACATTCGTACTATGCTTGCACATGGAAGGCAAATATACAATTTTAGCCCCAGGTGGGCAATTTCACAAGCAAGCCTATGTTTGATGGGTTGAATACAATGGGGGGGGGGGGGGGGGGGGGGGGGGGGGGGGGTAGGGGGGGACATCGAGGTATTGGTTCTCCATTTATGATTACAAGGCAGGATGATCAAGAGAAGCACAGCGGTCCCTTTTCTGTACCAAACAGTGTGGCGGGGAAAATATCACAAACAGCTGTTGTTATCAATCATCCCCTAGGTCTTCTGGCTACGAGCATACAGAGGTGTACAGAAACACACACACGCGCGCGGACATACAATAACACACATGACAGAATGGTTGGCAGCAGACATACACAGGTGAGGTGTGGACAAAAAAGCAAATCCAGATCTCTTTACCTCATTGCTCAACAAAGCGGCGTTGAGTGTTCGGCTTATTTCGAACATGTTCAGATTCGATGCTGTTTTTTTTTTTTTTGTTTTGTTTTTTTTGTTCTGTCCTTTAATATTCAGATTCTCTTCAGTAATTTGCTCCCCTTTTTTTTTCTAGGGACGGGAGTCTCTCAGTCAGTCAGTCCCAGGAACACAGAAAAAGAAAGAAAAAAATTAAACTAATTGAAAAAAGAAGAGGATTAAAAAAAAAAAAAAAAAATCCTCTTTAGTTTCTGATTTGGAGTTGTGAATTTTGAGTCTTCTGCTCTTTTTTTTTCTCTTGCTCCCCTGTCTGCTGATGCACTTCTGCTCGACTGTGGCTGTTCGTGGAGGCGTTTGTGCCCAGGGTCTCCGCACACGTTTGAGGAGTCAATATGCTGTCTTTTAAAATCTCCCCAGAGTCAGCACATTAAAACAGGCAGTTGGTGGGTCGGGTTGGCGGGCTGGCTGGATCCCTTATCTGTCCCCCGCACACTGGCTCACACAATACGCTCCGATCCTCACACTGCTCGCTAGCAGATTAGCCTGTCCCAAAACATAGCACTTAGTTTAAACTCCCCTCCCTTTTTGCTCTCTTTCTCTTCCTCACTCTCAGTATCGCGCCCCCTGGTTTGCTCCCTCCCTCTCTCTCTCCATCTCTCTCTGCACCACTCTGTCCGCCTCCCCCCTCCTCTCCACCCAACCCCTCGTTGCTCATGCATTCAGGCAGCTACAGTTCACTCTGCTACCACAAGGTGGGAAGACTGTTCAAGCAACAGCGGTACCATGCTTCGTGCCACTCCTTTCTTTTAGATTTTCATCCTTTCTCCTTTATTGGCTGGTTGTTTGTACCAACTGACATAGATTACACTCAGTGCAGCTCTCGCTCTCGTATGAAATAGACAACCAAGATTCATTTAAAAGTTAGGAAGCATGAAGACTAAACATAGATTTAAAAAACAAAAAAATTGGAACAAGGCTTTTTGGAAGGGAAACATTTTACACTTTCTTGGAATTGTTTTTGTGACTATAAACTAAAGTCTTGCAACACAACAAAACCTGCACTCTGAAGGGGAACTTCATGGAGGGTACCTCTCAGTAACAAAGGGAGAAGTGTGGGTTGGGCTGATGTGAGCATCAAGGTCAGGTGGCTGTCCTTTCCCTCAGCAGGGTGTGGCACAACGATGACGAAGCAACCAGTCACAGACATGGCAGGAGATCCCGAGTTCTGAACAAACAAACAACACCCCCCCCCCCCCCCATCTCTTCCAAAAAGAAAAAGAAAAATAAGAGAGAAATGAAGGCATGATGTGATTCACTCTTTACAAGGATTCAGTCAGCACTTGGGAGAATTGGGTAAAATGAGTCATGATACTGTTTCCACATCTTCTAAAGAACAGAAAACAAGTATTTTATGTTATTGGTTTATGCTGTTTAAGCGAGTTCACAGATCAGATCTGGGTGCTGCCTTGCTAATGGCTAAATGAGCATGGTAATGCATTTATTCTTAGTACTTTAGATGCACTGTTTTGCTGTTTTGGATCAGAGTTTGGAGGGGAGCAGCCAGTTAATAGCAGTCTTTTGACACCGGACCATCTGTTTAGGTGGATGGTGTCCAGCACGGTGGATCGGGGGAGGAGAAGAAGGATGGATAGATGGAGAATGTGAGAGATAAAGGGAGAAGAGCGGTAGATGATAAATGAATGAGAGGACCAGTAATGGTAAGCTGCAAAGCGTAGTGTTGATTAATTGATTATTCCAACCAATATTTGTGTCAGCGTAGAATATGAGTCACATATCCTTGTTTGTGCAGTTTAAACGAACACATTTTTTCTTTTTTTTTAAAAAACACTTTGATCTGCCGCAAGAAATGTGTAGGCATCATTAAGAACATGGCTGTGCGGTGGCTCCGTTGCGCTGTCTCAGCTATGATTTAAGTTATTACTTCTTTCCTCAGAAAAAGGACTGTTACAGCCACATCCCTGTTCCTTAAAGCCTGTGGTCTCTGGAGACGTCTGGTCCGGCACAGCCCTGGGGGGAGCTGTCACTTGAATCATCCAGAGTGAGGGCTGATTCCTCAGTCAGCTGCCTCTCAAGCCTTCCTCTCTGACCCAGCCTCAGTCCCCTGAGCCCCCTGATTGCTGTCACCATAGTGATTCTCTGTGTACTGCCGGCTGCTCTCTGCACCACCAGTGAACCCCCCTCCCAATCCCACCTCTCACAACAGCCTGTCACCAACGCCATGTGCCCTTATCGCCCTTGTTTCGAATTTTGCATGACTTGTTCCTTCATTGATGATGGACTTTACATGCGGAGTCCTCAGCTGGCCAGGCTAAAAAGGATTTCCCTGTACTTGCTGGAATACAAATACAAAACACTGATTCACTTCCCTTGAAAGCCCACCAAGAATTTCAATTTCAGGCAAGAAACATAAACAAATAATTCTTGGTGTCTTTTTTAGTTATGGTATGGCGCTACAAGCACTGACTTATCTGATCATTTAACAGTAAGAAGAAAAACTGTCTTTCTTAAAAAATGGAAAGCAAAGCTTCACAATACCTTTGCTGCTCCAAAGCTTCTTTTTTTCCTGAGGGGGTTTTCATCTGTTCTGAAGGGGATTGCAAGAAAGTGGCATGTTCTTCACTTATTACCAACCCACACATAAAATAGCCAAAAGGAATTTATTAAAGTTTCTATAGATACTGTTTTTAATTAAATTAAATTCATTTTTAAAGAAAATTTAAAAGAACAATAACTAATCAGAAGATGTTGTGAAGGGTGATGGCTACTGGCGGAATCGATCTCCACTTAAGCTGATAAAACCTCTCACCGAACACACTCTGCTGTTTATTTACTGTGTTGTGTTGAGGATCTGAGCAATCTTTTATTGTATTATTTCCTAGCTAATCAGCTCCAGTGACTGCAGAGTTATCCTCAGCACAAAAACCAACGCAGCTTCTTTTTTAGTTTTTTTAATTCTCTGACTCTGATGCTGCCAACAGATGTCTGCAAAGCTGAATGTACTTTCCACAATAGACTTATAAAATACATGCAACATCTTGGGGTAGCCATTAAATGATCTTACATTAGCTCTCCTTAAGAAGTATAGTCTGCCTTTGTGTTGAATTTTCCATCTAGCCTGTTGTCTAGCTGAACTACAAGGTACTTTTATTCCTCCACCACCTCCTACTCTACTCCCTGGATGTAGACAGTGTTTTGTTTGTTCCTGTTCTTAATAAAGTAAAAAAATCATCTCTTTTGTTTTGTTTGTATTTTGTATTTAACACAAGATTATCATTTATCCACCACCTCACAAATTGACTGACCATTTCTCTGTACTCACCTTGTTTATGTGTATGTATATATATATATATATATATATATATATATATATATATATATATATATATATATATATATATGTATGAGAGCTAAGAAAGAAGGGAAGATGTAGCGTATCTAATTCATTCTTCATAATTCAATTTCAATCTGTCTCTTGAAAATGAATGATTGTCCCACCGTAGAGCTCTTTAACTGGCACAGTGTTAAAGGAATGACATAGCATGGAGGACAGCAATTCAATTTTCAATTTTAACAAAATATTACACAGCTGCTCTGTATTCTCTCATTGTCATAGGAGAAATAATCATTCCGACCTATCCAGTCCTCGATCTGTATGTGATGCTTGCAATCACATACAGATCACACACACAGAAAAATTATTGCCCTCTCCCTAGTCTTATTCATTTGGTCGTGTTTAAAATAGCTTATAACCTGAAAATTAGCAGCAACCTGTATGCCTCTTGCTCCAGAAGCTGAGCGGGTGCTTATTTCATGTACTTAATCAGGTGCAGCCTTTGTAATGCGAAAGGAATAGGACCAGGGTTGATTGGTCTTGATGACATCTCTGCTCCAATTGTCTAGAAAATCTTCAGCTTTAATCAATCTGCTAGATAATTCAGATTCTCTGACTGCTGCTTATGATGATTAGCTGTTTTTCTGAAAAAATCCTTGTAATTGCATTTATGTCAGGTATGACTGCAATATTGGAAGCTTTTTTTTTCTGCGTGTCCCATATTGTCTTCAGAATAGAAAATGTCTGCATATTGCATACTGATGAACAGCTGCTTCATTTGTTTGGGGAATGTTTGTTAAATGACCGAGACATTATTCGAGCTACACCCTTAAGTTAAGCCACTGTAACGACTTGAGAAGAAGAATTAGTATTTCTTTTTAAGTCAGCATGTCAGATTTACACTTAGTAAATTATATATTCATTCAGCGCAACATGAGCTTTTTACCTGCATTGTGCATTTTGGTTGAGGAGCACAAACGAACTTTAAGTGTGCAAGTGGATTTGTCTCAACTTATGTGCCTGTTCCTCCTGCCCGTGGAGCTTGCTGATGGATGGGACAGCGCCTCTTCCTCCTGCTCCGTTACCGTGACAACACACAGAGAGCGTCGGCTGCTGCTTAGAAGTAGATGGAGAGGAAGATGGAGGAGAGCACTGTTAGAGACGTCGAGGCTGGTGTGTAAATATGAGCTTTACCTGATTTCCCCCTCGTTGTTATACAAGCATAAGGAAGGGAATGGTTCCCTGCTATGTTATAAATAAGGTGCTTTTTTGTTTGTAGCGTGTGCTCATGCGGACGTTGACGTTTAGTGGGCAAACCGCCTAGCTAGCAGGTACATGGATGTAAACACGACTCATATTTCCTGTCATGTCGAGCTAGCTTACCGACGTTAATTAATTATATCATAAAGTATATGAGACATTACCATAAGGGTACACTTTAGATAAATGTTAGCTTTTTAATTTTTACCACCTCACCGTAAGGAAGAGCTCTGGCTAAGATGTGCTAGCTAGCTGAGCTACTGTACATACCTTTAGTGTGAGATGCGCTAATTAGCTCATTAACGGTTCATGATATTGCTCTTGAAAACCATAATTATTTTAGATTAAAGCCACGGTCCCCAACAGTCGCACGTGTCTGATACTGCTGCCTTGAAATAAAAGGTTAAATAATTTTGTATCTATATTTGTTTGTTTGTTTTTGTGCTGGATTTGCCTGCTGTCTTTACTTTACATTGCTGTTACTTTTGTGTGCACCTGTTTTGAACATTTCAACCCTGGTACTGCGAGCGAAGTAGATCAATAACTTAAGTTAATAAATGGCTCGGTCCCTTTTATAACTGTCACTTGTTACTACAGGGGAAGAGAGTTGAGGAAAGTGGAGAGTGGGAGCAGACGCTGTAACCAGACTTTTTTCTTTTTTCTTTGGAAAGGTAGTGTGGGTACAGAGATGGAAGACAGAGGGAGCAATCCCAAATAAACAACTACAGTTTATACACGAGCCCAAAAAAACCCCAAAACAAACTCTGTAGCTGGAGTTTTAAATAGACTTGGCAACTGTCTGCTATAATTCCTCAGTGCTATTTTACACAGAGGATGTACTCAGCTGCATATATTGTGAAGATCACCCTCTTTTTTATTTTTTTATTTTTTATTAATTCATGTCTTTTATTCAAATATTTGAATGTCTTTTATTCAAATATTAAGTTGTTCTTCTGGATCTCATAGAATAAAAGATGGGTCATTGTGTGTCATGTCATTTGGCACTTGGGTCAGGATCAGTTTTATAATTCAAACGTTAAAAGTAAATTTTTAATCTGTAGTTGGTAACAATTACAAAAATACATTATAGTTTCAATATAAAACCTATATAACTAATTGTAGATTAAGACAAAGAGAAAAAACCTTTTTAGTACTTTACAAATTTGTCAAAGATAAAATCTTTTCTTGGTGTGAGGTTAAAGCATCTTTGCAGCAATATTATACTTTTCTTGTGAATAATTATATGATTTTGCACAACCTTCCTGTGGAAGTGAATTTCATTGTTCTTCATATGATCCAACTTAAAGGGTTTTAGATCCAACCCTTGTTGAACAAAGGTTGCAGGATGCTACCTAGAGGACTGAATTTGGGCACCCCTGCTCTTCAGATCCATTGCTCTGCTCAGAGCTTTGCTGTGCTGCTCCTGCTGGAAGTGCATCCTCCCATATTGACAAAGGAAGTCTGAAACGGAGTCATAGCAACAATTTGGTAGTTGGTTACCTGTTTAACAAGGACTGTTTTTCTTTGATTATTGTGTGTGGGTGGATAGTTAGATTTAGACAGTATGTTGGTGCTTTCAAACTTCCTAAATTGCAGAATGAAAGAGGCTGCTCTGTTTTGGTTATTTTAAATGCTGGGGACTTTTCTTTGAATCCTTTTTTACATCTCTGCTTGTTACACCGAGTCTGTGTCGCAGTTGTATAATAAATTTTCTCAACTTCAATGCTTAATTTTTCTTCTGAGCTAAACTGGGAAATCTTATATATGTAGTATTTGAATTTTAAATTATGCTAAATCTATTAGATTAAGTACAAACAGACTCTGGCCAAATTGTAGTAAAATATTTTGCTTTAGTGACAGTAGTATGCAACAGATTTCAGTTATAAGCAACATAACAAAGGTTGTGTGTTCTCTTTTGTATAATTGCAAATATATCACAGCAAAACTACAGCAGTAAATATATATGCATAAGGAGTTTTGCAACACATTTATATGCATCATCGAAGTTTAGATAAATTCAAATATAATGCACCTGCTCTTCAGGTTGTGAAGCAGCAGGAGAGGATGCCTTGGTGGGGAATGTGAACAAGCTAATGGTGAGCCCGCCAGGATATTCAGGACCTCCACGAAAAGGACACATGATTTTTGATGCTTGCTTTGAGAGTGGTGAGTAGAAATACAAGCTATTTATTGGGAAGTGTTAGTTTACATTTAATTTAGTTACTTTTTGAGCATCCTATCTCAGGTCCCATCTTAGTGTATGGCATTTTATCATTTAGCACTTTTACTGTTATGTGCAAGTCCTATAGACATTTGTCAGTATGCAACTACAAGTGCATTGGCAATGATTGTTGCAATTTTGTTTGTACTGTTACTCGTGATCTATGTATAAACTCTTTATTGTGCAGCATTCTTCATTCATCACTACATATTTTATATTTTGACATGGTCTTTTTGTTATTATGGAGGTGTGCCATTCATTTTCATTAATTCATCCCATAATTTCTTTTGTTAAACCATATTTTAATGGTATGGTGATCAACAAAAAAAAAGGGAGGAGGCTCTTAGTTCGAATCTTTCTTATCTTTGTAGGATTTGAAAGTATGATGTTCTCCTGCAGTTCATAAACATGCATGTTAGTAGAACTGGTGCTTTTAGTTCTAGTTACGTTCAGGAGTAAGAAGGAGCATGAATGGTTATTTGTATTATTTGTGTTGGCTCTGTGATTAACTGCTTACCTGTCCAGGGTGTAACTTGCCTTTCACCCGGTGGCAGCTGGGACAGACCCAGAAAATGCTGAAGTCTTTTCAGAGGAAATGTGTCACAAAATGTGTTTTTGGATGGATGGATGTGAAAAATAGATAAACAAGACGGATTTCAACATATAAATGACCACTGGTAACTGAGCTAAATAATTTAATTCAATGTATAAAGTATAATTTATATTTTGACTGATTTTAACTGTTGCCTGCTGCCTTATATTTTTAAGCAAGTGATCATCACAAATGTTTGCATGAGAACTATAATGGCAAGACAAAGATGAAAGAAGAGCAATTTTTACCAAAGACTAAAAAACAAAACAACAAAAAAGCCAATAAAAATATTAAACACCCATGATTATAAAATAAAAATGTCTTTTTTTTCACTTTTCTGTAAATTTCCTGTGCTCATCATGCATTTTACTAATTCCTTTCTTTATTCCTTCTCTGTCCCTTGCCTGCAGCTTTGAGAGCTGTTGTAACCAAAAGCTGCAAGTAGTAACCATAGTTGCCAAGTTGCTAACAGTTTAATAGATAGATAGATAGATAGAGAGATACAGATAGCAAGGGAGAGAGATAGAGATAACTTTGAGCAGCCTTTTCTAACTTTTCCATCTTGCATTTAGATGATGTAGTCATATGAAATATTTGTTGAACATATTTACTGCCTGCATTTTCATAAATCTTTAGCTGTTTCTCAAGCCATAAATGAAAGCTTAGTAAACTGCACCCATGAGTAACACCACAAATTCAAGCTTAGCTTGCAGTAAGTGAGTTAAGATGAATATACTCTGGAGTACTTTTCTTTACTTTCTTACCTCTGGAAGTCATGACAGACATAAATATACTGTTTTCACCATTGATAGTTTCCATGGCTGAGACCCCGCCCACCCATAAAGATGAGGTTCACATACAGCTTTCTAGTGACAATCCCTCCATGTGCTCGCCAGAGGAAGCCTAACTGCCATTAGGTTCTGAGATGAGATCCTCAGGAACCCAGGTTGGCCCTGGACAAGACAATGCTAGACCTCATGTGGCTGGAGTGTGTCAGCAGTTCCTGCAACACGAAGACTTTGATGTTATGGATTGGCCCGCCCATTCCCCAGACCTGAATCCAATTGAGCACATCTGTGACATCATGTCTAGCTTCATCCACCAACGCCATGTTTCACCACAGACTGTCCAGAAGTTGGCGAATCCTTTAGTCCAGGTCTGGGATGAGATCCCTCAGGAGAACATCCGTCCCCTCATCAGGAGCATGCCCAGGTGTTGTAGGGAGGTCATACAGGCACGCGGAGGCCACACATGCTACTGAGCCTCTTTTTGACTTGTTTAAAGGACATTACATCAAAGTTGGATCAGCCTGTAGTGTGTTTTTCCACTTCAGTTTTGAGTATAACTCCAAATCCAGACCTCCGTGGGTTGAGACATTGGATTTTCATTGATCATTTTTGTGTAATTTTGTTGTCAGCACTTTCAACTATGGAAAGAACAAAGTATTTAAGAAAAATATTCAATTCATTCAGTGTTACTGCTTATTTTTCTGAGCAGTGTATACATATATATGTATATATATATATATATATATATATATATATATATATATATATATATATATATATATATATATATATATATATATATATATATATATATATATCTCATAACAAAAGTGTATCTGAATATGTTGCATTCTGGGAGTTGTGCTGAGATATCAGTGTGGTTATTGCCCTTTTTAAAAATTTGCTGCTTTTCCAGATGACATGGCCAGGGGAGCAGAGACATTGATTAATGGCCACTGAGCTCCCACATTAAGATCAACTAACATGAGTTGCCCCGGCTCCGGATGTAACTCCTGAATGATTTATGGAATTGATATTAATCTCTTTCCGATAAATGCATTACTAAAGTTAAATTTAGTCCTAATTGATGTTTCTATGCTAATATCAAATTAATACCCTGTTATTGTTCAATTTAAAAACATTACATGTTATAACTGCATTGCTTGTGTGGTAGTCTACCTGAAAGCTACTGGGAAGCTTTTATTTAGGGCTTTTTTGTCACAACATAGCAGATAATGTTGTAGCACCAATTTTAAGTCAACATTTTGCTACACTCATTTACAACATCCACTGCTTACCAGTATCAGTTTTACAGTGATTTGTACTTAAAAATATTTTGTTAGGAATAAAACATGCTTATCTGACATTTGATGTAAAAAAAAGAAAACTCTGGATGAAAATTTGAATGATATTCTGGAGAAATCAGCTGCCCTTATATAATGTAAGACCAAGATGTGTTGACTCATTGATTTAGTCAAGTTTCCTCATAGAACAAAGATATCAGTTAATGCAAAATGTGTGGATTCATCTAACTAAGATAGCATAAAACAATGTTTACATTTAATTTAGGGTAATTCTCGTTTTTGATAGCAGTTTGCACGCTGAGAGTATTACCAAGACTTGTAACACGAGCTGCTGTTTTTCATGTATTCTGATATTTGTGATACCCATGACAGGAAGGGAATTGGAGACAAGCATGTGAGCTCCTGCCACATATGAACATTTCTCAGAGCTATTGCATTGGCTTTTCATGACAACCAATGTCTGTTTTACTCTTCCTAGAATGAATTTCTGAAATGCGGTACTTCAAGCTGACATTTTTATTAGAAATATATACAGACCTATAATATAAGGTTTCGTGTGAGGCTCTTGTTTCTATTTTCATCCCATGTAGATTTTCATAAAGGACAGGTTTTATTTCGTTGTGGTAGTATCACACAGAATAAAATCTAACTGGCTTGTTAAAATAGACGCTGGTTATGTAGGTTGTTTGCCAAAGGTATAAAACTACATTTACATTTAGATGAAGTTTAATTCACTTTGTTGAAGCCCTACAGATCAAGTCTTGCATGTGGTGGTGGAACGTTTTACCATCATGACTGTTTTCTAATTGACTGTTCTTAAAGATAGGGTAACAACTTCTGTGGCTATTTTCCTTATTCGTGGCAAAATAGCAGTAACATTTTACTCACTTAAATAATAATTTTGTTGTTATATAGGACAGTAGAGAATTGAAGATTATGCTAATCTGTAAACATAAAGTTCTGGCCTATTGTTGTGTTTTGTGTCAAGAGGCAGAGATTGACGAAAATGATAAAAAGGAGCATAATTATTTTTTAGTGTAAAATCCAAATGACTTTCTTATCATGTTTTGTCACATTTGTTTTGTCACACACTCCCAACTGCTGACATTTTAAGTCAAGCCCTGAAATCTTTTGAGATTGCAGCCACCCAATGTTGCTGACTAAAGGGCCATCAGCCTTTATAAAGGATGACACTGACAATGGAGGAATATTGTTTTACTGCACCTCTGGACTGTTCACTAGCTGTAATTAAGCCCTCATTGATTCATCAGACTGCTCTCTGCTGACAATGACTTGCATGGTCAAAGAAAGTCCTCAGGGGTGACAAGTGTTTAATGGGGTCCATTGACAAGCACAACTTAAAGATTCATCTGGCTTCATAGTCAATTCATTCAATGAAATCCAGGTTAAAAGGCAGCGTTGGAAACAAGTTTGACTTGCTGTCTCTGAAAGTGAGGAGCAAAATAGTCAAGGCCATCTAAGACTTGGAAGGATGATAATATTTTTGTTTCTCTGATTATCTAACCCGATTTATGTATCTTTTCTTAACAAGGGTGTTTAGTGAGAGGCGTTGTTGTGTTGATGAAAAGTTTTCACTAACTGAAACAAGTTATATCCTTTCACATGTATCAACATTATGAGTAATTTAGGAATAAAGACAGCCTTTTAAAAAAAACAAAAAACAAAACTCTTATTACATTTTTTAAGTAATTTATTTATTTATCTTTTCTATGCGTACAAATTTCAGTTTAAGTCTGTCTTCAGTTAGCAATCAAGAACAGAGGCGTATCTATAAACACATTCCCCAATCTAATATTTCCAAAACTGTCAAGAATACAGACTCCATGACATCTCTTAAGGAGTTTATGGATTTTCTCTGCACATCCTATAACAACACTTGATAAAAAAAACAAACTATTTTCTCTATTTTTGATATTAAAAAAATTGAAAAAGTAAAATAGCTTAAAGGAGATGAGTGAAGATCAGTAGATGCAGAAGAGCATTTTAAGTTTTTTTTTTTTCTTCCAGCACTGAACACTGTATTTTTATCGGCTAGGCCTTATCTTCTCCCTGAGGTTTTCATGTTGCAGCTGCAAAGACCCTCTGAAAAGTGACTGATTAGAATCACAGCCAAAGCAAAAAAAAATCTCAGAGGAAATACAAAGTTAGAAACAGAGACCAAAAGAGAGATGGTTTGGAAGAGAAAAGGGATGAAGGTATTGCAGAAAAAAACTTCGACTGGAGGATGGGGTGGCTGGTGTAGGGAAAATGCAGTCAAGCTTGTCAGAAGATATTTATGCACTTCAGAGTGCCCCGTGAATCAGGGTAGTTGAGTTTCCATTGATTAAAGAAGAGGGAAATGTTTTTACAATCAAGGCAGATGCTCAGAATGAGTGCTTTGGAGAGGCCTGAGCTTGCTGCAGTCTGTGGTTCTCTGCAGCATCATGTCTTTCTCTCTGATAAAACTATCCAGAAGGGAGATGAAAATGCATAATTTTTGTTTTAATATTTATTTTTATCTCTCTGTTTTAAAATTTATTTAACACCTGAACCTGCACGGTGGCATAGTGGTTAGCACTGTAGCCTTACAGCAAGAAGGTTGCTGGTTTGATCCTCAGCTGGGGTGAGGCTTGGACAGTGGCCCTTCTGGGTGGTGTTTGCATGTTCTCCCCCAGTTCTCTGGCTTCCTCCCATCATCAGAAGTCATGCATGTTAGGTTAATTGGTTACTCTAAATTGCCCCTAGGAGTGAGTGTGAGCGTGAGTGGTTGTTTGTCTCTGTGTGGCCCTGTGATGGACTGGCGAGCTGTTCAGGGTGTAACCTGCCTTTCGCCCGAAGACTGCTGGGATAGGCTTCAGCTTCCCTGTGACCCTTCATTGGACAAAGTGGTTAGGATAATGAATGAATGAATATTTAACATCCATAAAGGATTAAATAGAAAACAAATCAGCATAAGTATAATTTATTTATATTGCAACACTTATGTCCTCACAAAAGAGCATGCTACCTGCTACTTTGCGTTGTGAAGTCACATGATCCAGTATAACCCAATTTATGACTGTGCAGCTGTACAGCCTTAAAAAGCTGTGGGTTTCCTAAAAGAGGATCCACTTGTCTGAGTGGAAGGGAGCACTCCTGACATGTGATGTATTAAGAGGCACTCCCAATCTCTCTGTCTGTCTTACATGTCCTTGGCAGCCCAGAAGTTTCACTGTTCAAATCAGTAAATGGCCTCTCCAGTTTTCCCATAAAGCAGTTTTCTCTCCTCTCTCTCTCAAGTCAGGATCAGAGTATGGAGATAAATATGAGCTGTCTTGGGACTCTTGGCAAGGCCATTGCTTCTGATTTATGCTATTTATTGGCCATTTGTATCCATAAGAGATTACTCTTTATTATTATTATTCTGATTTTATGTTATCTTCTACTCCTGTCTGACTTTTTCCAGGGATATATTGTCAGTTTTATTCTTCTTTTCATGCCATTTTATTTGATGGGAATTGGGGGTGTGCTACATTGCTTAGACCCTGAAGTGAAAACTTCCATCTAGGTTGTTGCCAAGCTTAAAACTAGCAAGAAATGTCTTAAAAGCATTTATAATGCTCTATGATATGATAGCTTTACATTAACAAAAGATAGTCATTGTCATGGTTTATATTATGGACAGTTTTGATTTGGAATGTGATCTGCTTTCAGAGGAGTCATACAGATCTTGTCACGAAGGATATGGCAGTCAAAACTTTCCTACTTAACGTGAACTAAGCAAAAGCATGATTGATTGTGACACAACTGGGACAATGCTCACATCATGCACTGCAGAAGTAGGTGTAATTTATTTAGTAAACTTCTGGCGGATGAAGAACAGCAGTGGGTGGATCAACATCATAAGAAATAGGCGGCGGTGATACAATTCATGACTTTTGGTCAAAACTTGCAGGATAAAATCAAGGAAAACAGAATGCTGAAATCTAGGTATACAAATATTTCTGAAACATTTCTGAATATCTGATCTCTATATGGAGATTTTAGCCTTGAATTGCAGAGTTTGGCTTTGTATCCATAGAGCCATATGTGCAGCAACTTCACTTTGTGTCTGTACATGAGAACAAAGGAAATATATGGAGAGAGTTTTGTTTCAGATTGTTGGCCATGATTCTTCCCCAAAATTCATTCATTCATTCATTTTCCGAACCACTTATTCCAATTCAGGGTCGCGGGGAAGCTGGAGCCTATCCCAGCCGGCTTTGGGCAACAGGCAGGGTACACCCTGGACAGCTTGCCAGTCCATCGCAGGGCTCTTCCCCAAAATATCATCAAAAAATTGTTTAGCCTCACATTTATCATGACATGGATCAATGTTATGGCTTAAATGCAAATCTCTTAGAGATATAGCACACATGTAACAGTTCTTGTCCTAAAAGCAGTTTAGTTGTCTCAGTTTTGTCTAATGGCTGAAATTATTCATTCAATCATTATCTTAACTGCTTAATCCAATGAAGGGTTACAGGGAAGCTGGAGCCTATCCCAGCAGCCTTTGAGTGAAAGGCAGGGTACACCCTGAACAGCTCGCCCATCCATCGCAATACCCAGTTAACCTAACATGCATGTCTTTGGATGGTGGGAGGAAGCCATAGTACCCAGAGAGAACCCACGCATACACGGGGAGAACATGCAAACTCCACACAGAAAGGCCACTGCCAAACCTTGCCCCACCCAAGGATTGAACCAGTGACCTTCTTGCTGTGAGGCCACAGTGCTAACCACTATGACACCGTGCAGCCCTGACTGAAATTATTGCTATTTAAAATTAATAAATAAATAAGTGACAATTACTAACAAAATAACTACCCAAACCACATATCCTGACTTGCCAGTATTATATTTTACAGCTTATTTTTTAAATTCACGACAGCCAGAAATCACTCACTCCATTTATTATTCCTTATTTCTTCCTTATTATTCCTTATTTATTAATTTCTTATTTCTAGTCTGTTTTAATTAGGACATCTTTGCAGAACAAAACCTTGGTCAAAGTGGTCAGTCTAACATTATCAAAAATACGAAACAGTTATCTTACCTTTTTCACATTGCTCCATACGGGATTGACTATGTTCTGTCTGAAATGTGAGAAGTGATACAATATCAGTGTCAACACATGAAATGTAGTGATAATCTTGTCTGACATTTAGGCCAATTGCATATGGTCATGTCTAATCACTGAGTGAACACATTTGCTCAGTTGTGCTGGTCAGGGATGCCAGGGTGTAGTACAAACAACCTCAGTGTTTTGTAAGTTAATTGTTGATGGCTTTGATATGGACTACACGTAGGAGACCTAGTCAGCACCTCATCTCTTCAAAATGTCACCAAATGCTAGCAGCAGCAAGCTGTTTTGGAAATTTTGAGTAATGAAAGGATTTGATTATCAACAAAATACACAGTGTGGCTGGGAGATTTCTAAAGGTTGAGGTGGGGAAAATTCATACACTTGATATTTTGGGAAATGGCTTGTTTATAATAAAAAATGGCGTTGTCATTTCTTCATATGTGCTGTGTGAAGTGGTGTAACTCAAAGAAGTTTAACTTTGTTGTTTTTACACTCCAGCTCCAGGCTATGTGTATGTTCTAAATGTACTTTAAAACATCACTATTCATTGGCTCAGGGCCTGCCTCCAGGAGTATAATACACGTATGTCATCATTGAACATTACTGCAACCAGATTTCTGCATTGCACAAGTGTTGCTCGCACACCAGGCTCTGGCCTCAGTGATTCATCGAGTAATTTATTTCCGAGCAATTCCTGACACCATAAACACAGTTTCAGAGCAGACGTCTCATTTTTCTTCTGAGGCAAGATTGTGCAGTTTGGGAAAATGGGGAGGATTTGTAATGCTTTACTAGTTCATGTTTTTCAAGCTGTGTTTATTCTGCTGATTTTTTTCAGAAAATGACTGAGATCAGCTCCATTGATTTGCCAGGGTGTATTTGATAGCACAAATTCATGTACGAAATATACTTACACGTGAAGGATGAAATACTGACAGAAAATGAATTTTGAAATAATAAATGTTGGTCTGAATCTTGGCAGTTATCTTTTATAGAAATTCACTTTGTTGGCCAAATGCTGCCACAATTTTCTGTCATTTTTTTAAAACACATTTTACTGGCAAACATGACTGTGACTGAGGGGACATTTACATCAGGATAGTCCAGCGGACTTTGTCTGTTTGGGTGGGTATTTCCAAAATATTTCTTCCTTTGGTTTGGTTTGTTCACTGCACTTCACTCAAGCGGACCAAACCGCCTAGACAACATGGCATTGTTAAAAGAACTGTTAGCTGTAGGCTGACACTCCTGCAAAAACACAGTTTTGCAGGTAAAAATGACATGGATTAAAGGGATACCTTCTAACTTTTGGTCACAGAATCCCAAATTTATTTGTTTTTATTTTGGCATCAATGGTCAGGGGAAGGGTTGGGTTGTGTGCGTGTGTGGGTAACGTGTGTGTGTGATTTTAAATGTGAAACTGTTTTTAATTTTTTAATGTTAAGCACTTTAATATGCTTTTGTATGACAAGTGCAATACAAATAAAGTTTGATTTGATTTGATTTGAAATGTTGATGTTTCAGAGTAAAATGCATCGAAAGCAGTCTTTTATTGGCAAAATCCACTGGATCCACTTTGGTTTCTTTCAGCTGATTTCCTGCCTAAATGATCTGCTCTCCTAAAGATTGACGTGGTTTCAAAGCAGTAAACGGCAAAAATAGAACCGACTTGTATTTTAGACAAGCGGAAAGCAGCAGCGAAATGTACCACAGCGCACCTGGTAAAAAAAAACGGTCCTTTTTAATAGTGTTGCAGTCAGCTGCGAAGACATGGCGTAGTTGCGTTCAGTGGATTCCAGGGGTCATGCTCGGTGAAGGAGCCGCTTGTATTCAGGTGCGCTCTATAGCCTGGAAATTAGGGTAATACTTCTGTTACCTCCCTGAGCGATCACCTTATCGTGGTGGAGGGGTTTGTGCGTCCCGAAGATCCTAGCAGCTATGTTGTTGGGGGCTTTATGCCCCTGGTAGGTCACTCATGGCAAACAGGTGTCTAGGGGAGGGACCAGACCAAGCAAGGCTCATCGACCCCTATGATGAACACAAACCTGGGCGGAAATGTTCCCTTGCCTGAATGCGGGTTACCGAGACCCCCCTCTGGAGCCAGACCTGGAGGTGGGGTACGAGAGCGAGCATCTGGTGGCCGGGCCTTCGTCCATGGGTCCCATGTCCTGTGGGCTCACCATCTGCGGGAGGAGCTGTATGGGTCGGGTGCAGTGTGAGCTGGGCGGCAGCAAGGGGCGGGGACCCTGGCTGGAGAAGCTGGCTCTAGGGACATGGAATGTCACCTCTCTGGTGGGGAAGGAGCCTGAGCTTGTGCGCGAGGTTGAGCGGTTCCAGCTAGATATAAAGTTGGACTCACCTCGACACATGGCTTGTCTCTGGAACCAGAGGGACTGGACTTTCTTCCACTCTGGAGTTGCTCATGGTGAGAGGCGCTGAGCAGATGTGGGCATTCTCATCAGCCCCCAGCTTGGTGCCTGCACGTTGGGGTTAAACCCCAGTGGATGAAAGGGTAGCTTCCCTCTGCCTTTCCCTCTGACTCCATTGTCCTGCTGGGGGACTTCAATGCTCACGTGGGCAATGACAGTGAAACCTGGAGGGTAGTGATTGGGACTAATGGTCCCCCCCGAGTGTCCCGAGTGAGGCTGGGGACATTGAGTCCGAATAGGCTGTGTTCCGTGCCTCTATTGCTGAGGCGGCCAGCCGGAGCTGTGGCTGTAAGGTCATTGGTGCCTGTCGTGGTGGTAATCCCAGGACTCGTTGGTGGACACCAGCAGTGAGGAATGCCGTCAAGCTGAAGAAGGAGTCCTATCGGGCTTTCTTGGCCTGTGGGACTCTGGAGGCAGCTGATGGGTACCGACAGGCTCAGTGGCATGCGGCTTCGGCTGTCGCCAAGGCAAAAACTGGGGCATGGGAGGAGAGGCCATGGAGAAAGACTTCCGGATGGCTTCGAGGCGATTCTGGTCCACTATCCGGCGGCTCAGGAGGGGGAAGCAGTGCTTCATCAACACTGTGTACAGTGGAGGTGGGGAGCTGCTGACCTCAACCCGGGACGTTGTGGGTCGGTGGAAGGAATAGTTCGAAGACCTCCTCAATCCTACCACCACGTCTTCCGATGAGGAAGCAGAGCTGGGGGACTCAGGGGTGGACTCTCCTATCTCTGGGGCAGAAGTCGCTGAGGTGGTCAAAAAGCTCCTTGGCGGCAAGGCCCCTGGGGTGGACGAGATCCGCCCGGAGTTCCTTAAGGCTCTGGATGCTGTGGGGCTGTCCTGGCTGACACGCCTCTGCAGCATCGCATGGACATCGGGGACAGTGCCGCTGGATTGGTTGACTGGGGTAGTGGTCCCCCTTTTTAAGAAGGGGGACCGGAGGGTGTGTTCCAATTACAGGGGAATCACACTCCTCAGCCTCCCTGGTAAGGTCTATTCAGGGGTCCTGGAGAGGAGGGTCCACCGGATAGTCGAATCTTGGATTGAGGAGGAGCAGTGTGGTTTTCTTCCTGGTTGCGGAACAGTGGACCAGCTCTATACCCTCTTTGGGGTCCTGGAGGGGGCATTGGGAGTTTGCTCAGTCAGTCTAAGTATGGAGCGCGAGATCGACAGACGGATCGGTGCGGCGTCTGCAGTAATGCGGACTCTGCACCGGTCTGTCGTGGTGAAGAAGTAGCTGAGCCAGAAGGCGAAGCTCTCGATTTACCAGTTGATCTACGTTCCTGCCCTCACCTATGGTCATGAGCTGTGGGTCGTGACCGAAAGAACAAGATCTCATATACAGGTGGCTGAAATGAGTTTCCTCCGCAGGGTGGCCGGGCTCTCCCTTAGAGATAGGGTGAGGAGCTCAGTCATCCGGGAGGGGCTCAGAGTAGAGCCGCTGCTCCTTCGCATCAAGAGGAACCAGTGAGGTGGCTCGGGCATCTTGTCAGGATGCCTCCTAGAAGCCTCCCTGGTGAGGTGTTCCAGGCACGTCCCTCTGGGAGGAGACCCCGGGGAAGACCCAGGACACGCCAGAGAGATTATATCTCTTGGCTGGCCTGGGAAGGCCTCGGGATCCCCCCTGCAGAGTTGGCAAATGTGGCTGGGGAGAGGGAAGTCTGGGCTTCCCTGCTTAGGCTGCTGCCCCCGCGACCCGACCCGGATAAGCGGCATGAAGACGAGACGAGACTTCTGTTACTTCTTTGATGTTTACATGAATTATAGCAAATGCATTTATTGCATGTAAACCAGCCCAATTTAGGTGAAATGTTTAGGGAGTCACGTTAGCGTTGGTCTCTAGCTGATTAACTTCAACTAGCCGTATTTAGCTTCTACTAAACAGCTAAATAAAGACATTCATATACTGCAAAGTTCTGAGGCATAGAAGGCACTACTGCCATTGTTTTCAATAAAAAATAGCCAAAAAACGCGCAAAAGTACATCACATTTTTTATGTTTGCACAACAGGCAAAGACCTAACTTACCAGTCTAGTGTACTGAGGCAAACAGAGAATGGATTTTGTATCCACACTGTTCTTTCATCAGACTCCAACCAGCAAATTCTTTGCCACGGTTGACTGGTGTCTTTCCTCTGTAGCAATCCCTCTCCCGCTTTTTCTTTCTGCTTCCTGGCCTCCTCAGAAGCCATTTTCACCTTTGTACTTTATTAAGTCATGACAAACTTTTGTTTGAAGGGAAGGAAAAAGTAGCACAAACCAGAACCCTCTGTGTTTATAGAGCGGGACCTGGAAAGCAAAGTTCTCCAGATCACATGATCCCATCAGAGACAGGTCCGCTTCCTCAAAAATTACAATGGCCATGTTGACATGAGAGTTTAAATTACTCTTTGATTCCGGATAAAAATTAAATCTGCTTTAAACAGATAAAAAAAAATGACCATGTAAATGTCTTATTACAAATGGAAACAGCAATTCAGAATTAAACTTAATTTTGAAGTAAGCAGCTGGTGTATTCTCATTTTTAATCCAAACTGATTAATTCCTCCAACATGTAAATATTAATTCCGCTCGAAGTTATTTCTGGTTGTTCTGCTCATGCTCATTACCTTGTCCTGTCCCGATGACGCACATATTCCACTTTTGCCTCCCATCTGCGGTACTTTATCTTCCTTCTCCTTCTCAGCTGCTGAATAAAGTGCTGTAGTATGCTTGTGGCGAGCTGGTACTTCAGAATTACAATCAAAATCAAGGCAAAACTGGTACCTATGTGGTTTTCCATGTTATATCATAAAGACCTGAAGCAGGAAATGGAGTTTGTTTATTTCTAGTAGACCTCGTGAGTCATGTTTGACACATTTTCAACGGAACCCTTCCCAACTTATGATCTAAAGCGGAATTAAGTACAGGCAAATAAACATATTTCCTATGTAAACTTCAATTCGGAATTACTATTTCCATGTAAACCTGAAGGGGAATACTGTAATAATTATTTACTTCCAAAGTTTTAATTCCAAATTAGAAACATCATGTAACTATAGTTAATGTCTGGTTTTTGAAAAGGACTGACCCCTCGGATCACTAATACACATCAAGTCTGATTTATCCTGATTTTTACGGCCATTCAAATGGTCGAGCAAGAACTGTTGAACTTTAATTTATACTAGTTCATTGAGGATACAATAGTTTAGTTTCAGCTCATTCATCCTGTTATGATTCCTAAACTAAACAATAATACGGCTCAAGAGTAGGAACCATAATATATAAAAGAGATCACTTCCAAACAGCAACATCAAACTAAAGTTTATTAAATAAACCACAGGAAAAAAAAAAGGAGAAAGGAGCACCAGCTGAAATAAACAAAAGAGGGGAGCAATCTCAAACCAGCCATGCAATGGGCCGTAGGATCTGGGCTGCTCCCCGAACCAAAAGAGGATCAAACCAAAACAACCAAAACCAAAAACTGGACTACCGGTGACTGCCAACTCAAAACAACCAGAAGAAAACTCTAAGTGCAGAGGTTGGCGGTGACCTCTGCCTGAGCTCTGCACACTCTTGCCTCATATTCATCCCATCGCGCCAGTCCAGCCAATGACTGCAGAGAAAGTAAAAGACACGACACATAGCTAATTATGGTAAATAGAAACAGCTGACAATGGCACCCACAACACAATCCATTTCAGCAGCCATGTGCAACACCATCTGCACTTACATACATTTAAATGCTTCAGAACTTATTAGATCATGTTGTTTTTATAAATTCAAAATTCTGCAGCTTTGCAGTTTGCATTTTCATGTTTATTGATGGAAAAACTAAGAGAGTCCGAAGTTATAGGGCACCTTTCATTCCTGTTATTTGATAGATTGGGTCTACACAATGGTGTGTTGGTTAGCACTGCTGCCTCATAGCAGGGAGGGTGCTTGGCCTTGCTGTGTGGAGTTCTTCCCCATGTATGTTTGTATTGTCTCTGGCTACTCCAGCTTCCTACCAAAGATATACATGTTAGGTTAATTGGTCATTCTACACTCTCCCTTGCAGTGAATCCGCGTTGTTGTTTGTTTCGCTTGATTGGCCCTGATATGGACTGGCAACCTGTCCAGGGTGTACCCTGCCTCTCACCCAGTAACTGCTTGAACAGGCAGTCTTCTAATTGAAGTCTTTTCAGTTTCAAATCTGCATCACAAACTTGGCGTCATCTGGCACCTCCTGCTGAGACTGAAACTTCATCCCAAAAATCTCCTTGTTCTGCTTGCTTCTGATGAATTATGACTAAATTGAATTACCAAATTATGTCTCATAATCTTCCATATCCGATAGTATGAAAAGGGATTAGCATGTTATTGGAAGGATTTGCTTTTATGGTGTTTTCTCGAAAGAATAATATATGTATATGTCTGTACTTTGTGACTTTGTCATTTATATGTTCGAAATTTATTGCTTTATATCTTAATTTCTCTCTATCTCATAATTATTGGCTGCAGCATCTGGTTAAAAATTTTTTTAAACACTCCTTGATCTTCTGCCAAGCCTTAGGAATGTCATTTGGTGTTGGATTGTCTTTCAATTTCTTATGTTTGTCTTAAATTTTCTTTACAGTGGAAGCACTTAATGTTATTTCCCTGGTAATGTTATTGTAGAAAGGAACACCCATTTGTGATGTGTGACTGTTGAAAAGCCCACCCAGAGGTTTTGAGGCATCTATTTTCCTTGATCTGCCCAACTTCTGCTTGACTCCCACTGATCCTGTTAGATGTGTATGATTTTAATCACAACAAGAAGAAAAAGCCAACTTTGGCCAACTTCTGGTGAGGATCAATTTACTGCTACATTAGATTAATTGGCTGTTACATATTTGAGAAACTGCAAATCAAAATTCATTTTTTTTCTTGAATGGCGAAAACATAAGCACTGGGCAGAAAATTTGTACTTGTTAGACCAACACGTTATTTTAGTCCGATTTTCCGTGGCCATTTTTCTGCTCTGTGATTTGGGTTTTTTGCTGACCTGCTGGTTATTGGCAAGTGATTTCTTGCCTCTCTTGTTTCCATTCTTTTCTTGCATTGGCTCCCTGTGTTCCTGAACTCATTACAGAGCAATCAGCCCCAGGCGTTGAAGTGTGCACCCAGAGGAAGCAATAACTGCAAATAAACAGTACTGCAGGCTCTCCGATAACATGTAACCAAGATGATAACAGCCCTTCTTAGCAGGCCTGTTGACCTTCTCCTTGCCTTAGGCTTTGGAAGGACTCCTCAGCTCCCTGCACTTTTATCTCAAAACTCCACTCCACTGCTGGAGCTGCAGCTGAGGATGAGAGGAAAAGGAAGAAGCAAGTTAAACCAAGAGAAGAAAAAGAAGAGAAATGGGCAGAGAGAGAGTGCGCTTGAAGACGAAGAAGACACAAACAAGATAGAACAACAAAGAGCTGACCGGGGCAGTTGTGCCTTTGCCATTGCTGCCGTCTCATCTCTTCCTCCTCAGTCTTTGTAGGGCTCAACCTAATTAACTTGTTAAAAGATAGCATGAAATTGGAACAGATTTGTGTTACTCTGTGGCCACCAACCCAAGCTACATTCAAAAAGCAAAAGAAAGAATGGAGGGGTAGAGTGACAGACAGATAGAAAAACAGAAAGTAAGTGACAAAGAGGATGAGAACCCAGAATGGCAGTGCTTAAATTTTGATAAAGATGTCATTCAACGACCTAACTTACCATTTTAGGCTTTGGAAACAGATAAAAGTGAAGATTGCAATTCCTCATGGTTCACTTCCCAATACTAATGCAGAGTGTCTGACAGTAACATGTCCAGAACTGTGGGGCTAAAGCACTGTCTGGATGAGATTGATAATACAATTAAGCTTGTCCCACTATGAATGCATCACTGTGACCCATTACAACTGCAACCGCTTCAGATGGAGCATACCAGTCTGACTCTAGGGCCTTTTGGAAGGCAAAAAATACAATTATAAAAGGCTAGCTAGAAAATGTGTTCTCTTTAGAATGTGCAGGCAGGCCTGTACATCATCAGATATGTGCAGGCTGCCTGCATATCTCGCCGCTGTCCTCGGGCCTGGCTTTCTTCATCTATATTGAAACGAGGAGCTCACTGGAGCATAGACAGAGTCATAACAATATGATTTTTTCCCTCCTTATTCTCCCCTCTTATTGTCTGCTCTTATCCTTGTTTTTGTGGTGTGCTGAAATAGTTTTCACAACAATTTCTATTTTCACAAATGTTCATGTGTATATATGCTGCAGAAGACTTTGTAAAGTAATTTTAGATATTTAGTTATTATTTAAATTGCAAAACATATATTTGAGGGATTTACAATACAGTCCCAGGGTGGAATTATTTTATTTCTTTTTATTTTTTCTTAAGAAATTCCTCCAGCTCATTTTACAGGATGACAATAAAGTTTGTAATATGGCGATAAATACAGTTTATTTTATTTTATTGTCATTTATAAAAACAGATTTTTTGCTTATTTAATGCATACATGAAACAATTTTCAACATGCCTTTTCATTGCTTTGTCATTTGAGTTAATATGATTCACTTGCTTTATAAACAAGGAAACCTTTAAATAAAGCCTTTGTGTTTCCTGTTTAAACACATTATCCAACTCAAACAACTTGCTTGTGCTTCACTGAAGTGGTGCCCACTCAAGAACAGAATTTTCCATTTTCTTATCAATAATTTGCATTACCATCAGTTTGTTTATGACACGGCCAGGTCATTTTTATTCCTGCAATTTCTTCCTTGTCTTTGTAGATGTTTCTTTACTGATTCATGGCAGAAGGAGGCAAACAAGCCCTCAGGCTGGAGAAAAATCAAAGCGGCAATCCCAAACTATTTCAACTTATAAATGCCATGAGGGCATGGTTCTGTGTTGTAACATTTAGGGTGATCTATAAACAGAAAAGCAGTATGATTTTATAGTATTAGTGTATAATCATGTGAAAATAACATTTATTTATTTATTTTTATTCTTTTTAATATTTTATTTATTTATTTAGACTCTGTGGTGGCCAGTCTATATACAAAAGTTGTGTATTTGTTGATAATGCTGTGGTGGTTCATTCATTATATGAACCGCTTAATCCGATCAAGGGTTGTGGGAAAGCTAGAGCCTATCCTACCAGCCTCTGGGCAAGAGGTGGGGTTACACCCTGGAGAGGTTACCAGTCCATTGCAGGGCTAACACAAAGAGACAACCATTCACGCTAGAGCTGCACGGTTCTGGATAAAATGAGAATCACATTTTTTTTTGCTGAGAATTGAGATCATGATTCTCTCACGATTTATCGGCACATCAACTTTGCAACAGCTGACACATAAAAACAATGTCTCTCTTGCCTTCTCTTGCACACAATAGTAACATTTTTTAACTATTTTTTCAGGTGATGAGAGGTAAGAATGTTTCTATATAAACAACAGGAGGGTTGGACATGAAGCTAGAAATTTCACACAACAGTCCTTTGGTTAAATTTGATATTCTGACATTTAACAATGGAGGACAGTAGTGATTTATGCGATTGATCGAAACAGAAAAGATTTTATTCACAGTATTAAACATATTTAGGGTGGTTTTGACGCACTTTTTGTTTCTTCCACATTATTCCTCTCTCCTACAACGTCCATTACATTACACGCATATGGCTAATTATGCAAAATAGGCGACGGTGTTATGAAGCGACTTCTAGCGATTTTTAGAATAGCCAATAGCTATTTTCTTTTCTTTGGACCAACAAAGTGACCCAAAAGAGACACTTTGGCAGAGTTACTTTGTTTTGTTGTTTGTTTGTTTGTTTTTTGTAGTTTTCTTACTTTTGTTCTGTTTTGAGTCAAAGTAAAACATGGTGATATATTGGCAAAACATAACTTTTTAAACTACTTACTGGACAGACAGTTTAAACTGGACATTAACAATCTGAATGGACCTAACAGAAACAACAGAAATGATGTTAGTTTACATCCCACTCTGTAAGCTAGGGTGGGATCACCGGTGGATTTGCACATGCACTATTTATTTTGACTGTGCACGTGGACTTGTGCAAGTGTCCTCTCTGCTCCTCTGACCGGCTGTGAGTGCTTTATGATGGGATGGGCTCCCGCTGCTCGTTCGTGATAGTAACTGCTATGTGCTTTCAAGTGAGTCGCCAAAACACCAGAAACATCTCCAATAACTCCAGTAAAAGTTGCTAGATTTGTTGCTAGTTGCTTTTAACAAAAGAAGTCACAAGGGGGTGTGGAAAGTCGCCAGATTTAGCGAGAAAGTTGCCACGTTTTTTCCTACCATGCTCGCCACGTGGTATAAGGATCCACCGTTGTCATTTGTTGAGGGCAAAAGAGGGAACGCTTCTTTATATGCAGGTGATGTCCCAGTTCGAAATGCGGCCTGTTTTTTATTTTAATCGTCATAATTTGAAAATAAGATCGTATACAAGTATGAATCGAGATTGCAATTTTTCAACGATTAATCGTGCAGCTCTAATTCACGCTCACACTCACTCCTACGGACAATTTAGAGTAACCAATTAACCTAACCTACACATACACGGGAGAGCACGCAAACTCCACTGTTCGAGCCTCCCTCCAGCCAAGGATCGAACCAGTGACCTTTGCTGTGAGGTCACAGGGCTAACCACTACATGCTCTGATTGATTGATTAATTGATAAGGATATACAATTTATAAAATTCAATTGATATCAGTGACATTATTCATTCTGGCCATCAATTGGGTTCTTTATTGATTCTCATATCAATTGCTGACCCAATTTTCTGAGAAGATACAAGTATATAACATATCTTTATGGTGTTAAACAACTGTCTATATCTAAAAAAATGAGTTTGAATTCAGACTTTTTGTCAATTCCACACAAACAATGTAAAGTAAATTGTTTTTATCAATATCTTCAAACTGACTCACCTGAGGGCTGCTGGGATAGGCTCCAGCTCCCGTGTGACCCTTACCTGGATTAAGCTGGTTCAGAAAATGAATAAATGAAAGTTACTCAGCCAAGGCATTTCACTCTGTCCCTCACAAAAATGGTATTTTAATTTAACTATCACTTCTAATTTGTAGTGATATATAAATCTTTACACTGTGGCTTCACAGCAAGAAGGTTGCTGGTTTGATCCTTGGGTGGGCCAAGGTTTGGGCAGTGGCCTTTCTGTGTGGAGTTATGTGTGGGTTCTCTCTGGGTACTCTGGCTTCCTCCCACCATCCAATAAGATGCATGTTAGGTTAACTGGGTACTCTAAATTGCAACTAGGAGTGAGTGTGGGTGGTTGTTTGTCTCTGTGTGGCCCTGCGATGGACTGCGAGCTGTCCAGGGTGTACCCTGCCTTTCGCCCAAAGACTGCTGGGATAGGCTCCAGCTTCCCCGCGACCCTTAATCGGATTAAGCGGTTAAGAAAATGAATGAATGCAAATCAATCTTTGCGGTAAAACTTTATTTTTTTATTGATGCCATTACCCCAACTTGTTAAAATTTGCACATTTAATATCTTTGTGAAATAAAATCATGAGGCCTTTAGTGGTCCCTGAGCTTTCAGAAACTAAATGAACTTTCTTTAAAGCAAGGTTTATTATTTTGTTGGTCTATAGAAAAAACAGAGGAAATATGCATTGTGCGGGAATGCAAAGTTGTTTTTTGTACATTCCAATGTGTGCGTGGAACATGGTGGATGAAACATTTTAATCTATATGCCACATTTGTTCATGAGACCCTGGCCATTGAGTATGAACAGGTAGTCAGCTGACCTGATTGTTTGGGCACATAAATTCATATTGCTGAGCCAAGATCTGACCAACTGCAGCAACACTAGATCATAGTCTTTCCCCTACAGGCTTGTACAGTAGCAGTACAGTTCATGTGAAAATGCTCTTGCTTTCACTGTTAAACATAGCCCTGAGTTCTTCCATTTTTTTTTCAGTTTGATTTCAGTAAACATTTAAGTGATATCTGATCATTCGGGATTTTATCTGTCTATATTTTTTCCTGGAAAAAGGAAAAAATATGGAGGTTCCCCGATATACTTTTGGTCATTAACAATAAGCAGTTTAGACAGTTGTTAACCCACTTTTTTGTCATGTACTTCTTTATTTATGTATTTTTTTTGCTGGATGTGTAACCTGATCCTTTTTAAACAGTCTAACGTTTTTTTCCACAACCACTGAATGTGTCTTAAGAGGTTTTATAAGGTTTTATGAGAAATGAGAAGCTTCTCATTGCATCAGTTTGGCTAAATAACTTGTGGCCAGCAATAATCACTTATGTAGTATCTATTTGTTTAGTGAAATCTGTGCATAGGCATAGATGTGTGCATAATGTCCATGTGAGCATTCCCACACAAAGTCTGACTGTTTTCAACTTGTACTTGGGCACAGAAAAATGTATCAATTTAGGCACAATTCTTTCCATACGTATGCACAAAACGTAGAGGTAAAACAGAGAAATATATTTGAAGGTGTCAGAGTATCTGTTTTCTTAATTTGGTCAAAATAATAATTACTCTTAGAAACTTTAAAAAAAAAAAAAAATCAAATATGTGGCGCTCAAATGGTTTCTAAACTTACAAAAGACTCCTGCAACAGACAGGTGAGGACTGATCACCATTGATCTTCTGTCATCAAATAATATTTCAAACTCTGTGCTCCGCGATGAGGTTCATCAGAAAAGCAGTTGATCTGATCGCACAGATAATTTCTGATTCTAATTTCTGATAATCAGATGCTGTTTACCTGAAGAGTTCCTGTTAAGAGTTTTGCCTTGATTTGGGATCTGTGCTGCAAAGTTATATTGATATAATTGTGGTAAATATTCAGTTAGTTTGATGCAACTTGTTCATCACTGATGCTTTCTTAACCCTTTATAGGGCACTAAATGAAATACCTTGATATTAGAAATTTTTACCTAAATTTGTCCTTCTGGTATGTACCAAGACCTTCATTCTGTTGCTACATTAAAGTGTATAAACATTTTTTAAAAAATGATTTTTTTATAACTTACTATTAGATGATTTGATAATTTCTTTCTTTAAAATAAAAAAAAAAAAAAATGGTCTGCTGAATTCTAACTTATTTACAGCTTTCATTTCTTTTTGCAGCATTTATGTATTTGATGTAAGTTTATTTTTTTTGTGTGCAGCATATTGTGTCAGAGCATTGTTAAATAATTGTTATCTCCGGCACTTAAATTTTTGCAAGGGCGCTTCAGCCTTTTTTTTTTTTTTTTTTAATGTTTACTGTATTTGAATAAGTGAATATAGACAGAGATATTCGGTTGACTTTAAACTCTGCAAAAATGTATTATTTCTTTCTCTCCATTATCTGAGGAGAAACACAAGCGATTTGCGTGTGACTTTTAAAAGGACATGTTTCTATATGTGGTAAAATGAGGGCCTTTCTAAATGCAAGTGACCCTGAACGGGCATACTTATTGAGAACAGATAGGATTTATAAGCAGAGGGTACTTACTGGTATGCATATGCATGTTGGATAAATCAGGATTTTTTTCTTTGATCCTTACATTCAAAAGTTTTGTCATATGCAAGAATTTAGTACTTTTTCTACATATGGTTATTAATTGAGGCCCCACGACATCCTATTGCACTTCTAAGAAACATGCAAACATGCAAACCTCCATAACACTTTATGGAGGTTTGCATTTATTTAAATAAATAATATCAAATGTGTACATTATTTAATTTTAGTATTGTTAATAAAATGAAAAGTTTGCCTTTTACCATCTGAGGTATTTCATAAAAGTCTGAATTAGTCTGTTAAAAAACACAAAACAAAACATTGACAGCCCATCCTTTAATGTTTTATAAGATAAACTGCAGTTATATATACCTGTTAAATAGTCAGATTTTGAAAACTCTGAGGTGACCTCTTTAATCTTGCCTGCAGATGATGTGATGAACCGTCAGGGGAGAAGCCATGCTTTAAGAAGTTGTGAGGCAGGAGATTGATGTCACCTCAGTGACAACTTGCCTTTAGACAAGACACAGAGAGAGGCAAAGTAAAGCCAGACTTTTAGCTGCGGGACTAAACTGAGCCCTCCCACCCCCCGCTCTTACGCCACCCCCCAAACACACACACATCCCTTCACTAGCTTTTGCTGCTGCTGGCTGGAATCAATTCTATCTTTATCAGTCTCCCTCTTCTGTGTCCAGGAATCCTCCTCACACCGCAGAACAGCCAGGGGGAAAACTGATGTGTTTTCCAATAATGAAATGGAACACAGCAAAAAATAAGTTTAAAAAAGCTGCCTGGCTGGTCTCCCTTAGCAGTGCAGACCTCTTTGTTATCTGTTGTCTAGGTTTTAAACACAGTTGTGGCCTTTTCTAGGCCAGCAAAAGAAATTGACTATTAACTTATGTTTGTATGTGGATTTGGTTTTGGTCTGCGCTAAAATTGAAAACTTTTCAGACCAAGTATTTGGAATTTGGCACAGGTATAATAATTTACCCCTTGTTCATTCTCACAGTAGATCTTAAATGCAATGAAAAACATTTTCTCAACTTTGATTATATACTTCTTGTGAAAGAAAAAGGCAGCTTCAGTGTAAAATGTGTGATAACCGAGTACAGCCACCTACACGTTTTGCTCCCCAAAAATTCTTTGGTTTGTTTTTGGGTAGTTTAGGATCGTGTTTCATAATGTTTTAATATTGTTTTGCTTATCAACTTGTTATAAATGTCCGTTTTTTTTTCTTTTTTCTTTTTTTTACATCCTCCAAGGAGGTCATGTTATTGCTGGTATTTGTTTGTCTGTATTTTTGCTTATTTGCTTGCAACTTTACACAAAGTATACTGGATGGATTTTTATGATTTTATCTTCTGAAAATGGGTCTTTGTCTAATTTAGACTCCACAAAATTATTTAAGTGACCCGGATCACCATCTGGACACAGAATTTTTTTTCATCAATTCTCTTTCGTTGCAATATAGAGCGATTTTCCGTATATATGCATATATCTCGACAATTAAAGGGTCAGGATGCTTGATAAAAAAATATAGCAGTAGTAGTGGTTCTGTGGTCTCCAAGTGCTTTTTTAGTTTAGCCTTTTTCTTGTTCAAAAGTTGGTGAGTTGCTCAGGATTCATGTAGCCCATAAAAGTTAATTCTGGCCAATGTGGGTGCTGACTGGGAATGGGCTTGAACTTGACAAATTTTGCTGGCCCTATGTGGTTTCAGTTACACAGGCCCCATATATAAAGCCCAAGTGGGCTGGCTATATGATCCCCATAAGGTATGTAGGTAGACTAAGTGGGCATAGGGAGGCCCGGTGGACTGGCTAAATGGGGCTCAAGTTGGGCCCAAGCTAAACCGCAGTCAAAATCAACTTAAAACCCACATGGTCAAACACAGGTGAGGTGACTGTGGATATTGCGGGCAAACCCAGGGAGCCAAAATGTATCCTTCATGGCCCCATATGAGTTAATGTTTGTTATCTCTAATATCTGAGTATGCATCATTGAGAATTCATGGGATATAACCATTCGTTGATTATTAAATATGCAATATGTTGAATCCATACTTATGCTAAGTAGGAAGCAGGGTAACAATAGTCTTTTGCATTTTGAAACAACTGCCTATTACTATTTCAAACGGCTGGCTGTAAGAGTGAGTTCCTCCTTATGCCCGAGGCATAAAGGTTTGCTGCTGCTGTACGATGATACATCTGTATGGCAGAAACGATCCATCCAGTGGATAGCTACAGGCTGCAGGCCGCCCCATTGTGTGGGCTGAGCACTGTGACTGCTCCCTCTTGTACCTCCGTAATGGGATTACATTAGCCAGGTTCTTCTGCTCCCTCTCCAGCTCTCTTCTCTCGTGGACACACACACGAACACACATATGCAAAAAATCATTCATACTCTGGGAGTCAGTGAATGAATGACTGTCCACTGGGCTAGCTCATATATGCATCCTCTGTACTCGCTTATGGCATTGTGTAATGATGCAGGTTTTATAATTATTTTACAGACACTTTCAGTTGCAACAAATATTATAAATAGTGTTTTGCTCATTTCTACCTCTGAATGTTTTCTATTTTGCTGTTGTTCAGTTGTTTCCATTGAAGTGTGAAAAAGAAAGAAGGAGACGATAATCAGAGACAGACACATTTAGAGGAAGACAGAGAGTTTTTGTTCACGGTTTTCCTCAAGGAGGGCCCGTCATGTGTAAAATCTGTTTCAGAACCAGCAATTTTGCTTTGTTGGGATGTGGTAGAAGGGCTAAGCTGTTCATTGAAAACCAATTTGTGAATGTCTAAATGCTGTAGTTTTCCCCTAAGGGCAAAGACTGAAATTCAGCATAACCTGCCAAGACACCACTGAAGAAGAATAGAGAGAGAAATGGTACTAAAGAGGAATAAAGCAAAGATTCTCAACCCCTGGAAGCTGTATCTTTTATGTTTTTTCACATCTTATTTCTGCGTCTAGCTCATTAGCTTCACTTAACACATACAATCTGTTTTCTGTGAAGAAACATAAATGCTTCTCGTCAGATATTATTTTGAAAATATCTTTTAAAAATTATACTGATTTAAATTAATTTTCTTAACCTTATGTAGTTTATTATTTATGTTTTCCAGGGCCATTTGAGGAAAATCTAGCCAGCCGTTAATGTTAGTTAAGTACAAAATGATATGGGATTGATTAAAATGGTCAGTCCACCACCCTGCCAAACCGTTTGAATCTGGAGGTAGCCACCATAAAATTAAAACGGGGATCAATGGTGTGTCATATCCCTGCTGCTCTGCGGGCCGAACATGTAATTCTAACCTTGAGGCCACAGTCATCTCTCACGTCAGGCCCTCCAGTATCAGGCTCAATAACGCAGCTGCCCATAGCTAGTGTCTCTTGCTATCCATGATCTATACAGCAAAAACAAGCAAGAGAAAACAAGAGTTTGTCTCCATCTTACAAATCTCTTCTCCAAGAGTTTGGCCATGCATGTAGGTTAGATTTTTGGTGGCTTTTATCATTTATAGTGTCAAAGTGGATCAGAATGAGGTTCTGTGGGTGTTTGAAGAAGAGATTCAAAGGAAAAATAGCTGTTTTGTTTTCTTATCAGTCAAAAGCCTGTGTAAGGAAGCTTTACTAACCTTCTCGCAGATCTCTGCAACTTCATGGGTAGATACAAAAACATACACAAGCACTATCTCTGCTGTCAGTATTATCGACTTTTATAATAATGGTAAAAACATCGAAGCTCTGACTTTTTAAAAAACATTTAGTTTTCCTTTTACTATTCTGTTGTGGACAAACATTTGCAAAGTAGACAATATTCACATTTACTAACATTTTAGTCTTAAATACATGCACAACATTTTGTTTGTCTATGTAAACATGTAGCAGCCATTCGATATTTGTTTTCAGTCTCATTTTTTCTTTTAATGTCATATTCCATGAAATATCCTAATGGTGAAAAATTACAGCAGAACATCTGATATGTGATGCAATCCACTGACAGAGAAGTCAACTGTTGTCAGTTTGTACACTTGAAAACAGTAGACCCCAGTGGTTACATTACCTTAGCGCTGTTTTTCTGACAATATTTCAAGCCAACAATGACTTTTCAATTGTTATGGAAGAAAAATGTTTGATTTTTATTTAAAACTATTAAGTAATCCTAGCTAATTATCCAAATATTCAACCTATAATCTCTAAACTTGTTTTAAAAATGTTGTATTTACAGACTTTAAAAGTGTTTGACAAGACACATGGGATGACCCATGATGTCATTTCAAGCCATTGTAATACCCAGTTAGATTTGGCAGTGTGAGCTAAAAGAAATGCCGTGATGTTGGTGGCGTGGGTTCGGTTCAGCACTCTGCCTGCTTTTAGCTTTTTCTGATTCTCAAGCATTGTGTGGAAAAAATAAGTACATGATGATTACATTGAGGTAGTTGTTCTTGTTCTGACTTGGGGGTGGGGGTGGGGGGGGGTTGGACAGTGGCCTTTCTGTGTGAAGCTTGCATGTTCTCCCTGTGTATGCGTGGGTTCTCTCCACAAAAAAAAAAACAAAAAACAATGGATGGATGGATGGATGGTGTAGAAGCTAAAAGGCGCCCCCCCCCCCCCCCCCCCCCCCCAATTTAAAAAAAAAAAAAAAAAAATAAAATATATATATATATATATATATATATATATATATATATATATATATATATATATTTTTTTTTTTTTTTTTTTTTTTTTTTTCCTTTTGGGGGGGCACACCTTTTAGCTTCTACACCATCCATCGATCCATCCATTGCTTTTTGGTTTTTTTTTTTTTTTTTTACTTGCTTATTCTAATTCAGGGGATATGTTGGACTGGTCACGAGTCTATTACAGGGTTGGTCCCATACTGTGTGAACTTTTTTAGGTGAAGAGCTTTAGTGGAATAGAGCAGAATGGGTGTATGTCAGTGCGTGTGTTGCAAGCTGGCTTGTGGATTAGCGATCTGACAGCATAAGGAGAGGTATCTGTTTTGACAATATAGTAGTTAGCCCATCTGTTTGTAATTATTTGTTTCTGTACGTGCCGGTCCTGTTGGTATGCTACTACCCACCACCAGGTGGTCAACAGCACCCTGATGTTTTGATGTAGAGTTGTGTGAGAAGCTGAGTTTTGTGGTCTGTTCAGTTTGAAAGCACACCTGCCTCTTAATCAGAAGAAAATATATATATCATTCACGTTTACAAATCCAATCATGCAAAAATGGATTCGATTTTTTTTAATTATAATTATTTTTCACCATGGATTACAGGTGTCTTTGGAATCATAGCTGTGTTGCATGAGCCTATTTTAACCAAGCAGAGGTTTTGTGGTTCAGATGCACCTGTGCACTCTTAAGCCGACCCGTTATGTTCATTTTAATGAGAAAGTGGGCTTTCTCCTTCAGTTCCAACAAGCTCTGCTTGTTTAGTCTTTTACTTGTCACATTATCATGACCTTTCACATTTAACATGCTAGGCGAGGTCTGTACAGCCTGCTACAGCTCTTTTTTTCTAACATTACTTTCTTTTTTTTTTTAGCTTTGTACAGTATGACCTTGAGGTAAACTTAATAAATTATCTATTCATGGAAAGATTGACAACTGTCCTTACTGTTTCCCACTTGTGAATAATTTTTGTGACTGTTCAATGATAGACTCCAAATTATTTGGAAATGGTTTTATAACCATTCCCACAGTGATGGACAGCAACAGTTGCCTCTATAAGATTCTTTCTAATACTTTTCCTCTGTGACACTGTGTCAACTAGGGGTGGAAAATCTAATTGAAAAATCAAATATAGGGAATTTTTGCTTCACAATTAAAAGAAAAATCTTTTTTTTTTTTTTCAAATAAATAAAAATAATCCATTATAATTTTTGTTGTTGTCATTTTTAATGTTTTTATTGATCTTTTTACTTGTCTTCTTGGGCATTATAGCAGCAGAATGATGGTCTGGCTATTGTGTTGCTTTTTCCGAACTGAAATTAAGAAAATGGAGAGCAAAACATTTTGTATATTTTCTTTTGTTTTTAATCTACGAAATTCTGCAATATCAAAGAATTGTGAGAATCGCAATTTAAATCAAATTGGCTCCCAAAAAAATCGGAATTGAATTGAATCGGTACATATTCGCATACAAAAGCATATTGTCACAGCCCTAGTGTCAACATCTGTTTTTTACGCCCTCATACAACAAACATGTATAATTGAAAGAAGGTTAGCTTCTTTCAATTTAGAAGGTTAGGTTTTCACCCGGCTTTTAAATGGACCACAGGACATTCTACAACATGTGCACATAGGAATTAGAAGATAAGGATAAGGTCTATACATAGAATGCTTGTCATATAATGGTCTGCAACTCAGCCTTCTTATAGACAGCTATGAGAATAGGAGGCTGGGAAATAATTCCCAATAGATTAATTATACTTTCACTCATCATTTGGGTTTTATTTTTAATGCTGTTAATAGTATAGAATACTGAATGTCAGATATGGATGACTGAATGGTCTTTCTGCTCTTCAGACTGTTTCTCTGTGGGTATCATTTAGGTTTGAGACATACCATCTCTGACAAATGTTCAGATACACCACTATGACAGCGATGCACCATTAGTAAATACGTTACAGTGGTATATTGATGTAACACACCAGTTTCTTAACTCAGTGAGTGGTGTTATTGTAGCATTTAGCCCATTGTCAGCCTACTGACAGACAGCTTTTAGTAATTCAGATGACTGTGTTGTCCAATGATCAAGTCTGAAACATGCTAACTTAAAATGCTTCAACTGTTCTGCAGGAAACCTGGGCCGTGTTGATTACATCAGTGAGTTTGAGTTTGATCTCTTCATCCGGCCTGACACCTGCAATCCACGCTTCAGAGTCTGGTTCAACTTCACTGTGGAGAATGTCCGAGAGACACAGGTCAGGATGCTGTTATGCTTTATGTTTTATATAACAAAAACATACTAATAGACCCGCACTGATTTGTCCACCTATTTCATTTAAGAAAAAAAGTATGTAGGAGTTTCTATAAATATAAATTCAAATTTTCCATTTGTAAAGTTCACACTTGATTCATCTTCATTTTGTATTTGTATCATTGCACAATTGTAATTTTAAACTGAAGTAAATCAATTAAGATATAAGCTTGTACTCTGATATTGGAGATTTTGCACAAACAATGTAGTATGGTGCCAAAAGTTTTAGGACAGTAGTTTTGAAAAGGTTTTTGAACGCATAAATAGTCTTTATTGCTGCACAAATATGAAAGCAAACATCATCAGACTTTCACTCAAATTAGTCATGAAAGTAATGAAATGAAAATGTGTTATCATTTTTGTATTGTAAAAGATCCAAAATGACAATCTGGCAAATTTAAATGAACATCTAAGATTAGCAGGTTATTTGATAAAAGACTAGCATGTTTTGAATTTTTTAAAGAATCAGTGCTCTGTGATTGTCAGAGCTTGACAATACATGTTTCTGGAAAAGTGTTGGGTTTAGACCTTACCCAGGTCTGGGTCACTTACAAAGACCACTTCAAGAGCAGGGTGCTCACATGACTAATCTCACAAGTGATACCAGCGTTATACTTGCAAACAGCTTACAAGCATCGGTTATAGTTGATGCTCATAAATCCATTAAGTATATAAAAAGAATACTGGATTATGCTGAGCAGCACTGGGCTACAAGTGGAAAATAACAAGCTGCTTGTCTATAGGTAGATATAGGTCGCATTGATAAGCAATAATACTACTAAAACACTTTTTCGTGTGTGGTTTGACCAAATTAGACCTCTTTCAACTTTAAACATGGTCGTTATGCTCTGCTTTCCATCCTGAGATGTACCTTGTTATATTTTAGAGGCACAGTGTTAGCAGTATTTTGATTTAAGGGTATTTTGCTGCATTTGGGCTAGAAAAGCTTGCAGCCATAAATGGAAAATCATATCTCTGTGTTACACTGTTATATTTTAACAATGCATCTGCTTAGAAACTGTATTTAAAGAGAAACAGTGTACTTGTCAGGTTTAGAAATTATGAGAGAGAAACTAGATAGAGCCAGTCTGGAGATGGCCAAATATATATATAGACAGTAGTGATAAGATGGACAAACGGAACAAGAAAGAGATTGACAAAAATTAGAATGAAAAAACTGTAAACGGAAACTGACAGAGAAAAAGAAAAAAAAAAAGAAAACAAATTGAAGAAAAACTGGAAGGAAGAATCCACAGTGTGTTGTTGCTGCTGTCTTCCTGTTGAGTGTCCAGCCCAGCCTATCTGAGGCTATCAGGCCTATCAGCCCATCTCCCTGCAGTGCTGTAGTCAGCACTAATCACATTTTATGGCAGTGAGATGAATGGGAGGCCTCAGCTTGGAACCAGATCGATCCCAGGGCCAGATAGACCAGCACCGGCAGGCTGCAGCCTGGACTGACAGGATATTTGCTGTAGCGGCAAAATGACAGAAAAAGTGTGAGAGCCAGAGAAAGTGACAAAGGAGGGGTGTCATAGTAATATCTAAGGAATTTTGAATATCAGTTATATGAACATGGTCCACATATGACTAAAGCAGGTGCAGTGGAAGCAGCCATTGCTATACCATTCTTTCCCTAAAGGACCCGTAACAAGTGATTTACTTTTCTTTGTATAAAAGAAGCTGTTTCTTATCAGTCCAATTTCCTTCTTCAAAAAGGTTTTGTGTGAATTTAATCTACTCCAGCTGAAGGTGTTGTAGTTAAATGCTGGCTGTGCATTTTTACAGAGGTAGGTCTACAGCATGTGTGCACAGACACAGTGATTACATCTTCTGTGTGTCAAAACATATCAGGATTTAAATAAATCTTTAGTATACACATAAAATGTTTCAATACTGTGATATTAAGCAAAGAAAGCTTAAAAACTAAATAGGGAAGGAATAATAGCTTGAGTAAATAAAACAACTACAGTATGAGAGAGAGGCTGTGCTATAGAGATATCAGTGGGTTCCAGGGAAGAACTGGGCTGTTGGAGTGTTTCATCCAGCTAAGCCTTGCTAACTCTCAGCCAGAGCCAAGGGAATGGGGGAACAGTACAAGCCCGTGATATTGGAAGTGAGATGGCCATTTTGAAGGAATGTAAGCTGGTGAAACAGATTTGGTCTGCCTCAATCAGCTTAGCAGCTTTGTGGAAATTGGCTTCACCGTAGCACCAGTTATGATGGATGGTTGGATGGGTGGATGTCTCTTTTTTTGTATGCCTTCCTTTTTTGTGTGTTTACTGAGCCACTCATTTACCTCCTAAAGCTAAGAATAATTCTGGTTAAGTTGGTTGCAGTGATCTGGTCATTGTAACTATTTAAGACTTTTCCTACTTTAGCCTTTTTTTCTGCAGGGAAAAATTTTCTGTTCTTGACACAGTGATATTTGTGCAGTCATTGACTTAGCCTCTGCTATTTATAGTGATTCCTTTATGGGACAAAGTTGGTGTTCTCTTCACAAACATTTATTTGGTGTCACATTTGTCCAACTTTCTAAAACTGTTTTAAAAAAAAAAAGACAGTATCCCTCTAACAAAATGTACATTATTTTTTTTTTATAATGCTTAATGTTCAATGCTTGTCTGCTACAGTACTAAGCTAAGGTGTTAAACGTGGCATATGTTACTCTTGTTATTCCTCTTTATTTGCTAAAACATGTTGGAATGCTGATTTTACCTCAAAATGTCATAAAACCTTACACTTAAAAGCTGAGATGTACCCATTAGATGTATGTGATGGTGTTTTTTTTTTTTGTTTTTTTTTGTGCAGAGATTTCCTCCTCTCCTTGTATTTTCCTTATAGAGTCTCTTTTGCAGTGTTTGGGATATTGGTCTACAACCTTCAGGCAAAACACAAGTAGACCCTAGCCAATGACAGAGCACAGGTTCAAGCATTTTGAATATTTCATTCTTAGTGGGCAACTGTGTTGTATACACATTCATTCAGGGTCTATCAGCAGAACAAAAATGTTTACTTGTTATTGCAGCTGTGCGATATCAGGCAGAATTCATATTCTCAAAGTTTTGGACTCTGATTTTTATTTGAATTTGGCAAAATATTCAATTTTAACTTACTGCTGTAAGTATAAGCAAGCTAAATCAGAAGTTTAATCAGAAGTTTGATCATGATACAGTATTACATCAATACAGTGGAAATTGATTCAATACTATATAATCTTTGACAAAATTTTGTTTGTCACATATATTATGAATGATGGCCTTTGTTAGTTATCATGATCAGCTGGGAGTTGTGGCCTTGCTCAGCGTTGATATCAAATGGGGATTTTGTAACATTCTTTTGCAGAATTCACATGTAAGGATAGTTGCAAAGTTGAAAAAGTTGACCACAAAGAAAATTTGTAAGTCAACTCATATCATCTTGATTCTTTTTTTTTTTTTTTCTTTTCTTTTTTTTTGGTCTTGTCCAGCATTTAGGCAAGCAGAATGATGGTCTGGATGCTGTGTTCTGCTGAGCAAATTTTCTCTGCCAAGGGAAGCTTTATAGATACAATGGTCCCCTTGACTTTCCAAATTTTTATTTTATTTCTATATTTATTTTGTATTATTGTTTGAATTGTAGAGTTTGTACTGCTGGACCAGAGAGGACAGATGAAAGACAGAAAGAGAAAGGAGAAAAAACACCTCATAAGAAAAGTGAAAGAGATAAAGGGAGAGGAAAGGGAGAGAAAAAAAACCCCTAAAAAATAACCCAAAAACAAAAAGAAAAAAACAACCTACAGATGTATACATATCATCTTGTTTCTGACAACCTGAGGATGAGTGAGGCTTTACAATGACTGAGAAGCAGAAGCAAGGAGAATACAGAGCATGCATTTATGGCTCGACAGGTGCTGAAGTGCTTATTCATGTTTTAGAACATGAACTCTGTGAAATCCGTGCAAGAAATTCTGTAATTTCTCCAAATTTGAACTTTGTTTTGTAACTTGGTGAAGTCTGCTGTCCTGCTGAGTTGTCATGTTTTAATGCTGTGCTGCAGGGAGCACATTATACAAAAAAATCACATTAAATAAGAAGATGTTGTACCCCAGTTACTTTTAAAAAATGCAGGGTCAAAAATTTGTATCCAATATCCAATTTGACTGAATTCAGTAGTTGGTAAGTTTCACGCAACACTCCTTCATGCCAGCCTCTGCCCATGATCAGAAAGCAGAGGGTGATTTGAAATGACACCCCATTGAGTGAGCTGACATGCCTTTCCATTCTGCTTTAGGGGTGTACTCGATGTGAGGTTCTGTGAAGGGCACGGCTGTGAGCTATTATCATAGGAGCCTTCAGGGAGCCATTCTTAGAAGACAGGCAGTAAAACCTTGCACTGAGTGCCTTCAAGTCCTCCAACTGCTGCAGGGGTGATTTGTAAGCCTCACTTGTTAAGAGAAAGCACAGTGTAGTGCAGTTACTCTCCATAATCTGGGGGAAAAAAAAACTGTTGAACAGACTCTGTGTCACACAGAATCCTCAGTCATCATTTCCTTATTTTTTCCTTATAATACATATCAGTAAATTATTATTAAAGATCATTTAAACAAAAAAAAAAAACAAAAAAAAAAACATCATAAAACTTGTCTGGGTGATACCAATTTAGCTAGTCTGCTTTCCACAGAATAAAATAAGGAATCACTATAATTGGCTCAGTTATAGCCTACACCAATTTTAGACACTGAGGCTTGTTTTTTTTTTTTTTTTTTTTTTTTTTTTTTTGCACTTTTGTCCAGAAAACACTTTCAAGCTATGGTTTTCTAATGGTCAGGGAGTTAAAATGCATTTTTAGCTTTAAATTGAGGTTATTCACATTCATCTTGGAGGAAGGCTTTATGATTCCCAGCCCTTTAGCATGTAAAGTTACATTTTTAGAGGTTCTGATGTAACTTGACAGATTACCATAGCTATCAAGTAGATGTCTTAAAAAAAACTTTTAAAATGGGTTCGTTTGCAGAAAATTACTGCAGTCTAATCTGTAACCCTTGTATGCCTCACAAGAAGGGACTTTCTTTTTCAGTGCTTTGCCAATCCCCTGCCTTCAGTATGTAAAAATGGAGCTTGATTACATTAAAATCAGATGACTGAATCTTTTTTACCTTTGCAAACTCTTGTGTCACTTTCATGGTAATTCTTTTTGGGTCTATCCATACTGTAAAGCTCCATTCTTAAAACTTTGCAGCATTTTCCAGAATGTGAACAGACATTGGATTCTTGGTCACTTAAGACGTCCCATCTCTTATTGTGACATCATAAATAAACTTAGTAAATTTAGTGCTTGCCAAGGTTCTAGTGGAATGTTATGTTCACTTTTGTATTTGTTGTAATTGCTGTGCTTTTCATTACAGCTCCTTTCTACCATTTTTTTCCCTTGCCAGTGAGGCCGTGTCTCAAGTCAGATTCGTCGGCTCCATATGTCATTGTGGCATGCCAAGTGCTGTCCCAAATCAATGACTCCTTCAAATTCCCCCTTTAAATCTGCACTTCGTTTGGCTTCAGATTAGCTTGAAACGAAGACTACAAGCGATGCATCCTTCACGGCCTCTTTTCTCCCAGAATTCATTGCACATCTAAAAAGAATGAGCATGAGAGAGAGAGATGGACAAGTTAGAGCAGTCTAATGGATGTGAAACACAGATTGGCTTTTCCATACAAACTGGACAGAAACTGGAGATGTTGTGGGAGGAGCAGTGGGACTGGTGCAATTACCAGCAATGACTTGTTCATGTAAGCAATGCATTTACCTCCCACTCTACAGAACTTATGGTAACAACTCTGGAAAGTCAGCTGCTGGCAGTTGTGTGAAATGTCAGTGCCAGGCTGTATAATAGAGGTTGTTATCCGAGCCTGCTGCTCCATCAGCTCTGGACAGTGTTCTGCTTTAGAAGGCCTACCTATGCCATTGCTGTGTAGATCAGCACCTTAAACTTCAGCTCTGATCCATCCAGTATTTGTAGGTTTACACAAGGGTTTACAGACCTTCTACTTCTTCCACTTTATCCCTGTCAGTTTTACCACTGTCTCATCCCATCTTCTCCTCTGTGCTTTGGCTGTCATGTCTGAGTTGTGATGTCCACCAAGAGAACAGACATTTCTCCAGTGAGCATTACAAGATGAACACGGGCTAATCATTCCTGGCGTAGCGTGGCTATTGACATCCACTTCAGACAGTTGCTTGGTGGCAGTAGCTTGTGTCAGGCCCACACTGAGCCCTCTTAAAGAAAAATTTTCTGCATGTGCAGTTTACGCTCACATGACTGTCTACAGGTTTTCTTGTCCTTCTGTCCCTCCTTTTTTTTTGTCCTATTCATCACATTTTCATTTCTCTTTCTGCCTCTGCAACAAATGGCACTAGTTAGATAGGCATGTATCCATTGCATTTGGTCCTCCTTTTCTTTGAAAGTAAATTGCTAAGCTTCCTTTTTGTACAGCCTCTAAAAGACTCAAAAGGATTATTTCACTTCAAACACACACCACATTAGTCCAAACACTCAACAGTCCTATTTTCAGACCTTAAGAAAAGGTTTTCTTAATGCCTCCATGGCATAGAAGAAATATAAGCATAAGTTAATTGTATGTTGGGTATCATGAGTGACCTTCTGTAAAGGCATGTTTTTTTTTTTCAGTTTTTTGTTTTTTTTTTGTCAAAGCTGATGCTCCCCAGCACTTCATAATGACATGGACAAAAGGAAATGACAACTAGAATGAATTCTTGAATTGTCTCCCAGATAGCAAAATGAGTTTTTTCCTGGGTTATCTCTGCTAAAGCAAGGTTCCTTATCAAAATTCATTGCCCTATTTTTAGCTTGATTTACTTTAAAGGGGAGGTGCAGAGCTTAAGGGCATGTTTTGAAATAAAACAGATTTTTACAAAACGTTCCGATTCTGTTTTTTTTAAACAGCAGAGAAACATGCATAACTTAACTCAAAGTTTCCAAAAGATTAAGAAAAAAAAAAATAAAATTTACTTTATACTGTTGCAATTGTCTGTTAACTGAAAGACAGTTTCATAAAATTACCATTAAAGCTTCGCATATAAGACAAGACAGCCTCAGGATACTTATCAGCGACCCTTTGTTCAGAGTGCTATGATGTAGCAGGGTCGGATGTTACCAATGTGGCTTTAATATTAATATTTGATATTTATGAAAGCATTGAGTTAAAAAAAACAAAGACACAACAACAAACTAAATAAATAAATCAATCAATAATATTGTCAAGCAATGCGAAAAAGTATGAAGAATCTGAAATTCAGCTTGGAATTTGACCATTAAGTCATCAACTTCCTGGATTTACATATCTCCAAAGATGACCAAAGGTTTTTACATCCCTCAGTCCTTCAAACAAAGGGGATTCCAACAAAATATCCTTATGTATAACTGAGTTCTGTCACTTGAAAGGACGAACTTGCTCAGCCCTAAACCAAAACAGGAGCAAATACATGAATCGTATTTTGTCACACATTATAGTAAAGAAGCTCTGCATATAAAAAAAAAACTTATCAACAAAAAATGGGACATCATTGAGAGGGATCAGTTTCAGATGGGCCCCAACTATTGGTGACAAACTAAACAGAAGTTAAATTCCTGCTTCTAAACCGGACACTTGGCTCCGCCGACCCAAGGGCAATTTCTGTTGTGGTAACTATAATTATTGTGAAAATATAATGAAAATAGACACTTTCAGAGACAGGTTCAGTAACAAAACCTTTCCTATCACCAGTTTCATAAATTGCAATACCACTTATGTTGTGTACAGACTGGAATGCTCGTGCGGTTGCTTCTATGTGGGCCTAGCCAAAAGAAGACAAAGGAGCAGAGTGGCTGAACACAGATATGCAATCCTATCTAAAATTTGAACTACCCTGTGGCCAAACACTATTTGGAAGCTCAACATGCTAGTGATAAAATTTGAGAGTAAAAGGCATTGAAGCCATTAGTTCTGATTCCAGGGGTAGGGGACAAAGTCAAACACCTCAGAAAAATAGAGCCATAGTGGAATTTTAGCCTCAATGGGACCAGATCAGGTCGAAATGATGACTTAGATTTAACTTCATTTTTATAATTTTTATCCTCATATTATTTCTAAAAATTTCTCCATTTAATTACATATTTTGTCTGAGTATTCTTGTCTCCCTTTGTACATTTATGGCTGGGTCTTCACAGAGAGAAAGAAAACTTTGTTGTCTGTATTTATTCTATTACATTCCTTTGGTGGGCCCCACCGAGTGGGCTGTGTTTCGTGCCTCAATTGTTGAGGCAGCCAGGTGCATTGTGACTTACTGTAGACAGGAACCAGACAGGACTAGAAAAAAAGATCAACTCAAGACTGCAATTTAGCATTTCTTGTCATGGTTTGGATTAGGCCTGGGCGATATGACCAAAATCTAATATCCCCATATATATACACATCTCATTTTATATCCCCATAACGATATAAAATTGTTTGTGTAATTTTGTGTCAGTCATTTGTCAGATATTTGTCAGATGTGCTTGACAACAGCAGCAGTGATCTCCTTCCCACTGCGGGAACCATGGCCCTATGAAGTTTCACGGGTAATACCTGTTGCAGCGTTTGCGTCTGGAGTTTATTAAGAGCGTTTTCGCCACCACTTGACGCTGTTTTTGCAGCTTTTGCTCGTTGACTGTATTATTTATTCTGTATTCTTTATCCTGATTCTTGCGCAGGGGATAAAATTAGTTGTGATGGAGTCCATTGTCGGAACTGTGAGCTAGTCTGTTGTCAGTTCCACGTAGGTCTTTTTATATCCAAATTGCATCCATGCAACAGAAATTTCCCCTCTTTTATGAACAAGCTCATCAGTTTTGGTTGGCTGGTCATCTTTTAGTGAATTACCCTGTTCTGAAACATGTCTGCTACCGTCTTTCTCCACGTTTGTTTATATATTGCAGCGTACATGGTGTAAAGTGCATCTTGACGTAAAATACTGCAGTAAAGCACCTTATCGCTGCGTAAACGATAGAGCCTCATATGAAACAATAAACATTTTCTGTCGTCCAAACGATAAATATCGTCACTTTTGCCCAGCCCTACTTTGGATTTCTTGTGTCTTTTTATTTCCGGTTTCCTCTTTTATGTTGCAGTGATCCATGTTTAGTACTGGTTTGATTTTCTGATTCAGTTCACCTGTTCCTAGTTACTCCTTCCATGTATTTATACCCCTTGGTTTCTGTTCTCAGTTGCTGGTTCATGCATCTTGATTCTGCATTGCTGCCTCCCGTCCTGCATTTGGGTCCCCACCGCCACCTCCCAGTGACATTTTTTTGTAAAAGTGCAATCTGTGAATAGATAGAAAGTGAGACTTGAATAAATACAAAACTAAATATTGACATAACAAAACTAGGAAAACACACAACATTTTTAAACCTTATAGCTGGAATAAAATTTACAAAATGGTTTCTGTTGTTTGTATGCTCTGAAAACTGATTCAAATAAAGGGAACTTTTTCAGGTGTTTACTCTTGAAAATACCATATGTTTTATTGGATGATGAACATTAAATGTAAACAGTCATTCAAATTTACAAATCCACAAATCTGTAAATGTATAGACCCCAAAATTCAATTCAATTCAATTCAATTCAATTCAATTCAATTCAATTCAATTCAATTCAATTCAATTCAATTCAATTCAGTTAAATTCAATTCAATTCAATTCAGTTCAATTTAGCTTAATTTGTATTGCACCACTTCACAACAATGTTGTCACAGAGCACTTTACATTCACATCATTTCAAGCCAATTCATACATAGCCTAAAATAGAAACCAACTGATTGCATCGAATCATGACTTCGATCCAAACCCCCATCCTGGATGGGGTGGAGAGGACAGGAAAGACAGAACATGTACAACTGCACTTATTCAGGAAGACCTGCGGATAAAAAGGAGAAATAAGTTAGAGACGGCAATATTGTCATATATTTATATATTAATACATTAGAGAAGTGGAGCAAGGTACTTCTCAGTGCATCAGGTGATGTCCCGATGCTACATAAATAATGGATGGTGAGACTACCAAGCGGCAACCTCCAGCAGTTAAAAGCGAAGCCTATGCGGAAGTGCATAAAACTGCAGTTCCCCCTTCATCTGCTAGGGGCTGGCTCCAAAACAGAGCAAATCCCCATAGATTCACATGTTAAAAAGGCCAACTTCACGGCAGAAATAAACATGTTTACAGCCTGGTTCAAAAATCCATTTTTGGTTTATAGGTCAGGTTTACCTTTATGACAACTGTGAGGGGAGTGAATTTTTTTCTAACTCGCTCGTTTTAAAGTAATTTTATCTCGAAGTTTGGCAAATTTAGGGGCGTGTCCTTTTGATTGACAGGTACCAATCTCCGGCTTCAAGTAAGAAGAACGTAGAATAACTGCGGTTTTTAGCCGGTTAACAACGTGACTTAACTTTAGCCCGCTTACATCCGTTAGCTGGGCAGCTCCCGTTATCTCGGGGTTAGCTCAGTTAGCTTTTAACTACAGAAAGCTCAGAGTTCGCTCGATGTCAATCATCCACCATCATGCTCACGGCTGCCCTCTCAGCTCCACCTCTTTGCCCATATTTGTATTTTCCGGGCGAGACAACGCGCATGACGCTGCCAACATGGCGACGGTAGGATTCACCTACCGACCTTCAATTCAGCTCTTCAGAAACCTATGGGTGACATCACAGAGGCTCCATCCATCTCTTTATATACAGTCTATGGAGACTACTCATAACTATAAGAGCAAAGAGCATCACCTGGACAAAATAAACATTTAAACCATCTTTGAGTTTAAAAAGCATCTGAATGTCCATCCATCTCCATCCATCTTCTGCCGCTTATCCGGGGTCGGGTCGCGGGGGCAGCAGCCTAAGCAGGGAAGCCCAGACTTCCCTCTCCCCAGCCACATTTGCCAACTCTGCAGGGGGGATCCCGAGGCGTTCCCAGGCCAGCCGAGAGATGTAATCCCTCCAGCGTGTCCTGGGTCTTCCCCGGGGTCTCCTCCCCGAGGGACGTGCCTGGAACACCTCACCAGGGAGGCGTCCAGGAGGCATCCTGACCAGATGCCCGAGCCACCTCAACTGGTTCCTCTCGATGCGAAGGAGCAGCGGCTTTACTCTGAGCCCCTCCCGGATGACTGAGCTCCTCACCCTATCTCTAAGGGAGAGCCCGGCCACCCTGCGGAGGAAACTCATTTCAGCCGCCTGTATACGAGATCTTGTTCTTTCGGTCACGACCCACAGCTCATGACCATAGGTGAGGGTAGGAACGTAGATCGACTGATAAATCGAGAGCTTCGCCTTCTGGCTCAGCTCCTTCTTCACCACGACAGACCGGCGCAGAGCCCGCATTACTGCAGACGCCGCACCGATCCGTCTGTCGATCTCACGCTCCATCCTTCCCTCACTCGTGAACAAGACCCCGAGATATTTAAACTCCTCCACTTGAGGCAGGACCTGACTCCCGACCCGGAGAGGGCAATCCACCCTATTCCGGCTGAGGACCATGGTCTCAGATTTTGAGGTGCTGATTCTCATCCCAGCCGCTTCACACTCGGCCGCGAATCGCTCAAGCGAGAGCTGGAGATCACGACCAGATGAAGCCAACAGGACCACGTCATCCGCAAAAAGCAGGGACCCAATCCTGAGGCCACCAAGTCGGATCCCCTCAACCCCTCGGCTGCGCCTAGAAATTCTGTCCATGTAAGTTATGAACAGAATCGGTGATAAAGGGCAGCCTTGGCGGAGTCCAACCCTCACCGGAAACGAATCCGACTTACTACCGGCAATGCGGACCAAGCTCTGACACCTGTCGTACAGGGACCGGACAGCTCGTACAAGGGGGTCCGGTACCCCATACTCCCGGAGTACCCCCCACAGGAGCCCCCGGGGGACATGGTCGAATGCCTTCTCCAGGTCCACAAAGCACATGTAGACTGGTTGGGCAAACTCCCAATGCCCCCCCCACGACCCCAGAGAGGGTATAGAGCTGGTCCACTGTTCCGCGACCAGGATGAAAACCACACTGCTCCTCCTCAATCTGGGATTCGACTATCCGGCGGACCCTCCTCTCCAGGACCCCTGAATAGACCTTACCAGGGAGGCTGAGGAGTGTGATTCCCCTGTAATTGGAACACACCCTCCGGTCCCCCTTCTTAAAAAGGGGGACCACCACCCCAGTCTGCCAATCCAGCGGTACTGCCCCCGATGTCCACGCGATGCTGCAGAGGCGTGTCAGCCAGGACAGCCCCATAGCATCCAGAGCCTTAAGGAACTCCGGGCGGATCTCATCCACCCCCGGGGCCTTGCCGCCAAGGAGCTTTTCGACCACCTCAGCGACTTCAGCCCCAGAGATAGGAGAGTCCACCCCTGAGTCCACCAGCTCTGCTCCCTCATGGGAAGACGTGTTGGTAGGATTGAGGAGGTCTTCGAAGTATTCCCTCCACCGACCCACAACGTCCCGAGTTGAGGTCAGCAGCACCCCATCTCCACTGTACACAGTGTTGATGGAGCACTGCTTCCCCCCCCTGAGCCGCCGGATGGTGGACCAGAATCTCCTCGAAGCCGTCCGGAAGTCTTTCTCCATGGCCTCGCCGAACTCCTCCCATGCCCGAGTTTTTGCCTCGGCAACGGCCGAAGCCGCATGCCGCTTAGCCCGCCGGTACCCATCAGCTGCCTCCAGAGTCCCACAGGCCAAGAAGGCCCGATAGGACTCCTTCTTCAGCTTGACGGCATCCCTCACTGCTGGTGTCCACCAACGAGTCCTGGGATTACCGCCACGACAGGCACCAACGACCTTGCAGCCACAGCTCCGGCTGGCCGCCTCAGCAATAGAGGCACGGAACACAGCCCATTCGGACTCAATGTCCCCAGCCTCACCCGGGACATGTTCGAAGCTCTGCTGAAGGTGGGAGTTGAAGCCCCCCCCCCTGTCAGAGCGAGCATCTGAATGTGTCTTACAAATTATTACTGTACACCACCACTCCCACTTTTACCTGTTACCCAATTGTAACAAGCTAGGAGTTATGTTACCCAGCCCTTTAGACTAGCCCAGTCTTTTCCCTCCAAAACCATTGACTCAAAGTAAACACTGTGAATTGAGAAATAGACTCAAATATGTTTGTGTTTATATAACTAGTTAATATTTGCTTCCCTGATGACCAAACCAAACCCAGCAACTGGATGCATTAATGAAAGAAGTTATCTTTATTACTTAATTGTCATTGTTGATATTTCACTTAATATGTCATATTTGATTTGTCTGTATGCATCTTATTTTATCCACCAAGTTATCCTCCACCAGTAGTAAATAAATGGTGAAGCCAAGTCCTGGAATCAGTTCAATGAATTACTGATTCATTGAACTGATTCCAGTTCATTCATTCGTTCATTCATTCATATGAATGAATGAATGAATGAAAATATGTATCAAACAAACAAGTGCATCAAGCTAGCTGAAGGACTAGCAGAGAATAAACTATGAAGGTGTAATAAAAAGTGGGAACTGTTGGAAAGAGCAGCAGAGTGATGCTGAGGTTCCAGCAGGACGCTTTTTATGGTGACTCGGTAAGGGCCTGGTGGAGCTGCTGTGCATCTGCACAAAATGATGAGCCTGGTGTCAGGACATGGATCATCCTTTTACACCGAGTAATGAATACAGATTGCACACCGGATAGAGAGGCTCTGCAATCTGCTGCACCACAAATGAAACAACTGCCGTTCTAATCAAATAGTCTTTTCATGCCAGCGGAGTCCTCAACTTGGGCTAAATTCAATTCCAGATTCACGGATTTGTGGTTTGGGGGTTGGGGAAGCACAGAAGGCAAGGGGGAGTTATAAATGTTGTAATTAGAGTATTGTGTAATGTGTATGTGAGCAGACTTGTGTGATATGTGTATTTGTTGGGGGGTTGTGTTTGTGTGTGTTGGGGGGTAGGTGTGCGTTTCTGGCATCGTGTTGTCATTAACCACTTGCTTATTTTAGATAGCAGTTGGAAGGCAGGGTTCAATCAAACACACACTCTTGTGCACAAATGTGTGCATTTAGTTAATTATGCCAACTTGTGGCTTGGGAGAACACGTTTTCAGTATTCTGTATTTAGGGAACAGCGAGGAGCTTTGAAGGAGAGCGGCAGTGCCTCTTTGATGCTGCTTTTGTTTTTTTGTTTGTGGTTTAATAATTTAATCAAGCCAAACGTCCTCCTTTTCTCTGTAACTGTCTGTTGGTGGAGGCTAATTACTTTGCAGATTGTTCTCCTGGTGCTGGAGATGAGAGTTTAGATCCAAAGGGGGTGGAGTGTTGCTGATCGCTGTAATTTAACAGTGTGCTGATAGGCTAAGCTGTCTGGTGAGTGCTGCTTTATTGTATAGAGAGACTGCTAATGTCATATATTGCTTACAGCTATTCTGACGTGAATACCAACAAGATGCATTAAAGACATTGTTGTTATTCCATTTATAATTTGTTCATCAATCTAAACAAAAGTAAATCTGACTTACAATATGAACACATATCTCCTTAAAGTAAAGTTCACCAGGAAAAAAATATTGAAGGAGTGGAAATGTGAATAGAAATGTGAATCTATGTATCTATGTATCTATGTATCTATGTATCTATCTATCTATCTATCTATCTATCTATCTATCTATCTATCTATCTATCTATCTATCTATCTATCTGTCTGTCTGTCTGTCTGTCTGTCTGTCTATCTGTATGTATAAAATGTGTTTTTGTGTGTTTTCATTTCCTTTAAAACACTATTATCTGATGTAATTATGTAAATATATGATACTATGCAATTACTAGTATGCCACAGCTAATTGTCCCCAATGGCATTTTCTTGTACCTTATAGTTACTGACACATCATACGACAGGAAATATCAGAGCTTCAGCTTTCATTCATTGGTCACAGAGAACAGCTACAACATTCTTTTTACTTTCATCTAAAATTTTAATAAGACAAAATAAACGCCAGAGTTTTTGGGATTGTTGGGCATCAATTCACAAAACCACATAGGCCTATTTAGCAATGTACTCCGGTCTTTATTTCCCTGTGGGTTGGCTAGTCTGTGTCTTTGTCTTTAATCTGAGATAACGTCATAAGGCAACTATGATCACAAGGTATAATTGTTATCAGGCAGAAGTTTGATGCCCACCCATTATCTCTGTATATCAAATGTCTTTGAGCAAAACATTGAACCACCACATTTCCCTCAATATGCTCATCTGCTTTGCATTGCACTTTAGAAAAAAACAATGCCTGTAGTACAGTTATTTTAAATTGCACATAAAATTAAAAACAGGCCATGTGAAGTTGAAGTGCTTTGTTTTTTCTTTTTATTTGTTTTTGTACTGCCAACAGATTTTGTGAAAGTTATTTTTCTATTTAGTGTAAATGTCTTTTTTCTTTTCTTTTTTTTATCCAGTGCTTTTGTTGCTGTCTGACAGCTGTAAGATGGAAATCTGCTCTTCCAGTGACTGATTTAATGAATGGTATGCAGGAGTTTTTTGGTTTTTTTTAACCTTCAAATGTTATATTTTTAATCATGGTGAGAATACAGCTGTCTCATTCTCAGTCAGAGCCACAGGTGCCTCTTTTGGCTACAGGTTACCTACAAGTAACTCTTGGAGGGGAAGGTAAAGAAAAGCTCTGTACATCGTATCATATACCTACAGATTTTGGGGGCATAATGAACTGATCAGTTTTCTTAATAGCATAGTTTTATTTTTCAAGCAGGTGAAGAATTCAATACACACACACATATATATATGTGTGTGTATATATGTATATATATATATATATATATATATATATATATGTGTATATATATATATATATATGTGTATATATATATGTGTGTATATATATATATATATATATATATATATATATATATATATATATATATATATATATATATATATATATACATATATATATATATATATATATATATATATATATATATATATATATATATATATATATATATATATACACACACACATATATATATATATATATATATATATATATATATATATATATATATATATATATATGTGTGTGTGTATATATATATATATATATATATATATATATATATATATATGTGTGTGTGTATATATATATATATATATATATATATATATATATATATATATATATATATATATATATATAAACCTAAGTAAACTTTTTCTCCATGACTCTACTTTTTTATGGTTTTGTGTTTTTATCCCTAAAAGCAAACATTTACTGTAGTATTAGATATAACATTGTCTTAATGCGTTAAAGGTAAAAGTAGTATTTGATTCTTCAGAATGGAATACTTCAGTTTGGTTTCAGCTAGCTTGGAAGCCAGAAAGCTATTCAGGTGATGTTGCTACATTTTGGTAGAGTAGTATTCAAACTGTGCTTACACCCCATGTGGTGAGGTCAGGTCAGTTGCAGTTGAGCTAATTTACTCTCTGTGCTGTCAATTACTATGGGTGGGGGTTTAGTTGGTGTCCCAAGGATCACGCTGTGAGAAGAGACATTTATAGTCACTCCAGTAGATAGTGTGCACATGCTCTGTCTCTAATACACACATACAGTTTGGCATGATGTGTTGGCCTTTAAGAGTACAGTATGTGCTGCTGTGTGTGTTTATGTGTGTGTGTGTGTGTGAGTTGCACTGGCTCATGCTGAGTTTTCTCTCATAGTGCTACATGGGGTAGGCTGTGCACTACCATAACTCAAAAGTGTGATCTGTGTGTGTTTTTATCCTGTCCGTCTTTGGTGCCTGCAAGTATATGCTCTGAAGTCAAAATGTCAATAGGACAAAACAGTGATAATTCAGGTTGATTTGCCCATGTGTGTGCTTGTGTGAGTGTTTCAAAGGCCCCTGAGGGGTACAGCTTCCTGTTTGGAGATCCCTTGGTCACATTTGCAATGAATATTTCATGTTTTACTAGTGGTAACCTGGCATGTGTGAGAAGACCAGCTTGAACATGCACACACATTTGTCTTATTTGCTAAACTTCCAATGGTCCATTAGGTTGCTTAAAAAATACAAAGAAGAATATGGTGTCTGCTTTTAGGTAATTAAATAAATATGATAGGCAGAAATGTAATACAAGCAATTATATTAAAAGGAAAAAATGTGTAGTTGGGTAAGAATTTTGAACAAACAAAAACAAACAAATTTTTTAAAGTAAATTTGCTGTGATGGTTATGTTGCCTTATTCTCTAACTAATTAGATTTCCAGCTTTTTCCAAGCTGCTGTACTTAAATCCACCATATATTGTTGTTGTGAGGTTGATCTTAAGTGCAATGAAAACAGAGCTCTTTATGTTGGAATTTATACAGTGAATGCACAGCCTGACTCAGCTCTCACCGAGGACTCTCACTGTCATTGATTTTAAGCAGAGTAAACTTTACAAAGATTCTCTGTAAGCATGATTCAGATTGGGGATCACAGTGTGATAGAGACACCTTACTGCTTTGTTCACTCTGCATGTGTGATATCTCCACCATGGCAGCAGCTCTGCTGTAGAGTGTTGTGTTTGAGAGTAAACAGATGTTGTTTGCCTTTCTGATGCTGTGATTTACCATCTCCAGGGATGCAGTGGACCTGCGCTTTCCTGTATACTCACAAAGGACACCAAGATAGAAATAGTCGAAACAGATGAAGACTGTTTCACAAGAAAAATGAGATGAGGATTTCTTTTACATAGTAGAGCTTGTTGACAACATGGATTTGATGTCCTTATGTTTTTTTGTGATGTAACCTGATCATGTTGACACTGATGATCAACTCTGAACAAATACTTTTTGAAAATGTTATTTTTACTGGCTTATTTTACTTATTTTACTGGCGTTTATCATGAATCTGAATTAAAAATCTAATTGACAAAACTATCGATTGAGCTCCACTCTGCAGAAAATATTTCAATAGGTATACACTAATATTTAAAGTCTTATTCTGAGCCTATATACTGTTTTATTGGCTAATGTTTTACAGAGCTGTAATAGGTCAGAAATATGTTGTCCGAAGGTAAATCTGAATCCATAATATGGAAACTTACAGTAACGTGTCAAGATTTTATATGAAGAAGTTGTTTATTTTCTAACATAATGGGGATGTCTGTATAGATGATAGGAGGAGAGGTACATAAGAAGAAGCACAGTTTTCCTCTCTACTCTAATTGTCCTGTCATCGTTAGCTCAGTAGGACTCGGACAGCCTATGTGTGCTGTCAAATCCTGAATCCCCAAGGCAGCACTTGTCTCTGTGGCTACTGGATCTGGCAACCACACATACATCAGTACACTCGAATGAAAAGCCTGAAATGTCAAGGACCAAGGGAATGAGGGAAGGAATTGAATGGGGAAAGACACAGATAAAAAAGACAGAGAGGAGTGGAAGTTTGGTGTATAATGAGCGGCTGGAATACAAGCGTTACTGAATTAATCAGACTGCTTGAGCTCATACAAAGTAGGCAGAATGCTTTTCAAGTGACAAATGCATAATTAAGAATGATTTTATACCCCGCAACCCCATACACACACACACACTTGTAAACACACAACTCTTGATGGACTAGAGGTGGGTGGGAGGAATAAAGCATTTTTATGCTTCCCTGTTTACATGTACTTGTGTGTGTTTTGGGAGGAAAAGTGCATACACGTGTGAGAGTGAAATGAGATGGCGGCTTTAATTACATTCCTATTAAAATAACACCAACCCCCATCTCTCAGCGATGCTGACTGATGGGGATGTAATGTTTTCATTCTGGCATGTAGCCTTTATTATTTTTATTTTTTTTTACTTTGTGTCTTTAAGATTTGACACCATATTCTTCTGCCAGAAAATGTGGACTTTTAAGGCTGTTTATTTTTTTCAGCCCACACACAGCAAGATAATTATTTTGACTTCACATTTCATCAGTGACGACAGAGATGTGTGATCGCTCGCTCTGAAAAGCTTTTCTCCAAATTTAGTTTAATCCATGGCAATTGGGCAAGGTTTAGTTTTTTTTTGTTTAGATTTCCCAAACTGTAAAGGGATATGGAAAAAAATAACTTTTTAACTTGATTATGGAGTCTGCTTTTCTGGACAGATGACAGCAAGAGTCTCAAGACAACATATGCTAATGCTTAAAAGGAAAATGGCCCTATAGTAGCTTCAAACACATGTATTAATTTGCTATGTTAACTATCCACAGCTGTTTAATCATGTGAAGAAGACTAAAACATCAATTTAGGCTAATTTAAGCAGCTGAAGCTCTGATTATTTGTAAGTTAGAAAAGTAGTTTAAAAAGTGCTAATCTTTCACTATAACTTTGAACATTGTTCTGCACAGAGAAAGCATTTTACCCTTCTTACTCATCACAAGCTGGCTGTAGCCTCACTCTTAGTGTATTTCTAATATCACAAATCACTGAACGTGCTCAAATTACTTAGCAGATCTTTCTGGAAGTTATAAAAGCACCTGAATGAGTTTTACCTGAATTTATTGAAAATTATATCTGTCTTGTAAAACATATAAAGTAGACTTTAAATCCTTAGCGCCTCAAACCAAGTTGGACTCAGTTAAAAAAAAACAAACAAAAAAAAACTCCCACATGGCCAAGTGATCTGAAATTAAACTTTTCCCCAAATTAATTTAGATTTTATTAGTTACTTGTTTGAAACATAATTGGAAGGTATATCTCAGTAGTATTGCTACCACAGGTATTCTGTGTACTTATTTTTTTTCTTTTGGTCACGGTGTAAAATTAGAACATTTAAATCATGAGGCTACAATTTACATACCATCATTTAATTTGGTTTGTAGTGATGTGTGTACAACCAGACTTTACTAAGATCCTATTGATCTCTGATGATTGTGGGTTGCAGAATGATTGTGGATTAGAAGTTTGTTTAATTTTTTTTTTTTAATTATAATACCATTGACAACACATTTTAGGTAATTTTAAACAGGCTTTGGTTTCTTCTGAAGATGCAGCTCATGAAGTGGGTTTGACACATTTTAATATTTGCTTCAATAATAAAGTTTTTAAAAAAAAAAAAAAAAAAATAAAAGGCCTGTTCGTTAGTTGCACGGAGAATGTTCACTTGGAAAAATAAGTTCTTACTTGACCTGTTATACTATTATATTCTAGCCACAGTAGATGAAATGAAATTGGTTCAAGATGCAAACATTTTATAAGGTCAATAGATGGATTTTTTGTTAGAAAACTGTTTCCCAACAAAATGTTGCTTAAGTGAAGCTAAAAGAAAATCAAAAATATGAATTATTTTCATTTTAATTCAAAATAGGTTTTACTTTAAATTTGGATTTGAGAATTTATGTTCACATATTTAAGCACAAAATGTTTTATAAAAAAAAATGAATAAAGTTTCACCTCACTAAGCAGAACTGTTCCATTAGTTAATTTAATTCAACTCAATTAAATGAAAGTATTTTGCATAATGTATTTATTATTCTTTATTCTTTTCCATTTAAAACAGTTTATAAAAATAAGTTGAAGTATTTTTTACAATAACATTTTGCATGTCTGATTACTCAGTTAATCAGCATAATGCTTGGTGGATCACTTCATTACAAATGTTAACAACTTATTTATATTAGTAATAATTCCTAAATGCCTAGAATAACTTGTTATATTAAAGTTACATTTGATAATTTGTGGCCTCGTGAAAGACAATGTTGGCTCACAGTGTAAAACTAAACAAAGCAGTGAAAAACTGTTGTTAGCACACTGTAGAAAATGGGGCTATTAACATTAGATTTCATGCATAGCTTACTGTGTGCAGCCACAGATGTGGCTTGTTTTCCAACTTTTGACCTTTGACCGAGGAGAAAAGTCTTTTGATGCCCTCTCCTTACAGCAAGTTCTGTAGAAATATCAAATTATCCCATGCTGTTTACTCTGTGGTTGTTCATCAATGTTGAAGATTTATTGTTCCATAAATGAAAACTGAAATTACCCACCAACGTAGCCAGTGAAACTGTGAGGTAGCAAATAACATTATTACCAGTATTAAATAGCATAATAATTTAAGCATTAAAATTATTGTCTGAGTGTCTTATTGTTTGTGTTTGTTGTGAAGAAACAGATATTCTCTATCTACTTAGGTGTGTATTTGTGTGTGTGTTTGTGGGTAAGCTGATTCTGTTGTAAAACCTCGGCTGTCCATCAGCAACCCAACTGCATTAACCTCGGCCTCTGTGCCTGCAGGGCCCACCGCTTCCATTTCTCTGCAACAAATACAGGTCCTGGCCCAGAGCACCCTGGCAGCAAGCATAGTTAATGACTTATTTACCGTTTAATGGCTGTATACCACACCACCACAACAATTAATGAGAAATAGGCACATTCACAAACTGTGGGGGTGCCAGGTGGTAGAGGTTATTTTCTCCTTCTAACTTTATCTGAGCTTTGCCTTCTGCTGTACCCTGATAAACTCTTACACACTTTAGTTGGAGACAGACAGTGCTGACAGCTGTAAGGACAGCTACTTTTACACACAGGGAGAAGAAAACGCATACCTGGGTATTGACCTTATTCTGACAGAAATATCTTTGCTGTTCTGTCTATTCCAGTCTGCTCTGTTCTGATCAAGTCTGGCATCTTTGTTAATCTGCACAAAACTCTTGTGTCTTCAGTTTCTTTTCCTTTTTCTTGGTATTTCTTCTTTCATCTGGTTTTTCTGTTGTATGCTCTTGTTTTCTGCATCTCTCTTTAGCCTTGTAAATACCATCGCTCAAGCACTGAGATGTTGCAGGCACTTTGTTGCTGACCATGGTGCTGAGAGCCTCCCGCCTTCCAATTGCCAGTGTTCATTTCATGGTTCATATACCCTGTTCTCCATTTGTCAGAGTGCCATTAGCCCCAACGCTTATTTCTTTAACCCCTTCCAATACAAATAATAACAAACCAAATGCACATTTGTTTTACCCAATGACCACAGCACTTCTTCCACTGTCTGGTTTTCAATTAAGGTGGACAGCACATGTTGCATAAAGTTTTTACATTCAAATGGTCTCATGTTCAACTTAAGCATCATTTTTCAAAAGTCTAATTATTTTCTACTTCTAACTTAATTACCTACCTGTTTTCACTTTGCTAATCATTAAAATGATACATATGTTATTTATCTGTGTGCCTGTGAGCACACATATTTAGTCATTTCCAATATCAGATCAGCACAATCCTCACCATGTATGCATGCTTGTGTGGTGCCTCCATCTGGTCACATTAGAGCTTTAGCCTTCATGAGAAAGGCTTGTGAAAGTCACGAGTCTTGACAACACGAGATTAGGCATTTGATGGTATTTTCCTCATGATGCTTTGCTCTTTTTAATGTGAAAGTGGCACTTGCTGTTTGACTTATTGCACCAACAGACCCACAAACATGAGCATTTGCAGTTTAATCATCTGCTTCCATCAGTGCTAAGTTTGTCAGTACTGTATGCACTTTCAGTTGTATTAAAGTTTTCTTCCTTAGGTGGATTTTTAGAACTAATGTATCTGGACTTTGAACTCTTGAAATCTACTTTTCATAGATTTTATCTTTTAAATATTAAACAAGGATATAAGTAAAGTTTAGCTTAAAATGCAGTTTCCTTCTCAGCTAGCTAATACAATCACATTTTCAATTTCCATTTCATTCCATTGGATGACCTTCATTTCGAAGGCTACCTACTTTGGATCCAAATTGTCCTTCATGCCAAGCTGGATTTGTGAACAGCAGTGTGCCGGTTGCTAAGTAAATGTGTTTTCAATCTATCTGCTCCCCAACCCTCCCACTCGCATCCTTCTTCCTCTTACTCTGGACTCTCTCAGTCCCCAGTGTTTTTAGGACAATCTCTATGTTGTCTCATCTTTTGCCTGCCTCCATGCTTCCTTCGCTAGCTGCCCATTGGCCCTGCCATCATTCCTCCCAGGTCTCGATAAATAACCTCCCACCTCTCTGGCCCTCAGCTCGACTGGCTGTTACAGGAGCACATTTGTTAAAATATCACCTACTGTATGGGGGAAATTGATACTGCTTCAATGTGCTCTGGGCAATAGAATTTTGTGTTGAGTTAAAATGCCACAACACAGTCACTTGTAAGAAAGTTCACAATTTAAAAAAAAACAAAAAAACAAAAAAAACGGCTCATGTCTGTTTTTTCTTTTAAGAACAACCAGATCAACTCTATAGTTGAAAACTTGTTAAAAGATGTCCTATATATTTAGTAACAAAGTACAAAAGCAGAGATCCAGTTAAGTATGGCATTATTTTAGACATATTAATTATTTATAGCAAAACAAACAATAAAAAACAAAACAAAACGTAAACACAGAAACTTTATCTTGGGCTTTCCAACAATGATCCACATGAAAACAGCCAAATTGGCTGAGAAACAGTTTTACTGACTTTGTTCTAGCGACAGACTCAGGAGATTATGTGATCTTAGTTTTATTATATTTCAAAGCTGCATTTCATACAGTGAATATCTACATGTTGATATTCTGTTTAGAGCATTATGTAGACATCCGAAGCACTGCCTTTGAATGGTTCAGGTCTTACTTGGCTGACAGAAGAGTTTGTTGGTCATTTACACTCGCCCTTCTGACTGAATCCTAGTCTGTTTGCTTGGAAAAGGGGGGGAATTCAATCTGAATGCACATCAAAGAAGCAAACTCTCCACCTAAAAATACTGGCAGCGGACTACAAAGCAAAATGGAATATATAGGTTCAACATGAGACATTGTGGATAAAAACATCGAATATATGTGGGATAATAGGTGAATTTGGGCTGGGAAAATGGCCCGCTGTCACTCAAGAAAGAAAGCATTTATAGGCTCTGTCTGAAATATGCTCAACTAATGACCGCTAGTATTTCATGCAGCCTCATCTTTTGTTGTTGTGTGGTGGAACCGATGTTTCTTGTTGTCAATAGATAAGCCGATTTTGTTCTTCATTGTGTGTCTTCTCTTCTCCATCCATCATTCTTGACACAGTGCTGTCTCTGGTGAGGAGGTAAATATGTTATTTAAAAAGTCGGATTCGTTTTAGTAGTGCAGTGTAAACACAAACTCAGTCTGGAAGAATACTGTACCCTCTAACTGAGCTGAGTCCCCAGTTGTACCAGGTCTGGTGGATATTTTGCTGTAAATGCATCCAGTGTTTATTAGGGTTGGACTTGAGCATGTGACTATGCTTTCCTCAAGTGGTGAAAAACTAAATCTGTTCATCAGTGCATAAGTCTTATGCTTAGGACAGGGAAAACCAACAAAACGCTCAACAAGAATCATGTTACATATGTCAGACAGGTATTGTTAAAAAGAACACCTCACCAAAAAACATGGGGATGCTGATAAAGTGGGACACTTTCATGTCTAAGCTTCACTGTCCAGGCCTGTTCTTTTTAGGGTTTACTTTAAAATGGTTTTGTTTTTAAGTCATTGAATAGTTTTGTACTACCATACTACTCTACTGCTCTATTGTTCTATTGTGCTAAACTGTTGCATGTCCATTGGCCTTCTTGGTCAATCATGTCAGCTTACAAGCTGTTCATAAATGTACCAAGACCACAGTGAAGGCTCAGGAGTCACAGAGATTTTGTATTGACGGCTCCTATGTTGTGGAACTTGCAGCCACTTCATGTTCAGCATGATCCTTCACTGTCAATTTTATTTATTCCTTTAAAACCGACCTCTTCTCACTTTGATCCAGCTTAAAATTTGATTTTTTGATTATTTTTTATTTTATTTTTTATCTTATTATTGTGTTATTTTACATTCCTTTTATAGTGTTTTTGTTGTTCTGTTATAAATTTAAATAAAATGAAATATTATTGTTATAAATCTGTCATGATTTTATTATTCTTACGTCCTTTTACATGCTTTATGTATTCTCAGTGTTAGGCACTTTGGTCAGTATCTGCTGCTTTGAAAGTGCATTATAAACAAAATGACTGTTTGGCTATTAATAACACCACGTAAGTGTCATTTCATCCCAAATAAATGAAAATCACACTAAAGACAGGTTTCCAGTCTCACAGGCCTGGAGAGCTTTCTAAAAGATTTTCCATACCCACAAAAATACTTGCTAGCAAATATAGGAACTGTTTGATTGCTGAAAAGTGTTAAAAAGAATAGAAGAGAAACATCATCACTGATGCATTATTTCCTGCAGTATTCAATACTTTACTGACTATTTTAGTCTAATCAACCTATTGGTCAAACAAAAATAAACTTTAAATCAATGTAAAATACTTGGGAGCTACTGTTTATAAAAGGATCCCACATCACTCTACTGTATAGTTTGCATCTGTAAAACAGAGTTCCATAAAATGTGTATAATTATTTGGTCAATTTTTTCTACTTCATTTCCCTAAAAAAAGAGACCAATGTTCAGTTGTTCAATTCCCAGATGACCAGGTAAGAAGAAGAAGAAGAAGAAGAAGCAAAAGTTCCTCTCTGAAATCTGCTATAATCCAGATGGCACCACTAGTGAATAAGCCAGAACATTTCTCCCCTCTTATAATTGACTCCATAGGCTATTAGGCAGGTTGGCACTAGGCTAGTTCCACTGGTGCACACTCCAGATGTTCCCTCTGAGTGTGTGTGTGTTTAGAAAGCGAGAGGAAGGAAGAGAGTTTGGCCGTTGTCGTGGGTGCTTGTGGTAAGTCCAGGGCTGCCTACAGATGGACACAGGGCTGGGTGGGTTCTGGGAATAAGTCACATTCAATTATATCAATGCCTCTATCAGTCTGTCTGTTTGCAGTCTCTCTGTCTCTCTGCAGTCCTCTGTGTCTCTCCTTTCTGGCCTTGGGGGAAGAAAGATTAAAGTGTTCTGTTTTCTGTGCAAGATCTTTGTCTCTGCTTTTTGGGTTTTATCTAAAGATTAAATTATCTCTCATCCGTTATCTGTCTTTTTAGTGTGTGCAAGCAGAGTGACGTTTAACAGACTGTATTAAGTGCAGTTTCTGTTATTAAATTGCAAATAATGCAGGGAAATGTAATACCAAACTGACTCTCCTTAGTCTTTGTTGCAGCTGTATTTAAAAATCAATGCAAATTATAGCCATCAAACAATCAGCGAATATGAAATTTAGCCATTTTGCAGTTGTAGATAAATATACCATCAAGCCATTTAAAGCTAACTCCAGTATCCCTGTATCAGGACAGGACTGAAGCCCACCACTTTACACTGCTTTCAACTACATAAAAGGTCTTTAAGATTTTGCAGAGGCTTTTTTTTAGTTTTGTATTATGTTACAGAATAGACTTTCGGTAATCCTTTTACAGCTAAAAAGAGCTAAAAAGCAATTAATTATTCATCCCCTCCATGGCTGGTGGTAAAAGGAGGCCCTCTTGGGTTTCCATCAGCTATTAGTAAACAAATCAATGCACAAGGCTGAGCTCCTTGTCATTACAGAGCCATCTGCCCTTTACCATGACTTTCAGGTGAAGGCCAGAGAAGGACCTATAGGCACAGTGGCTCCGCTTTGAGTGAAAAGAAATCTAAAAGCTAGTTTCCGGGAGAAGGTTTCATTAAGTGATCAAGTTTTGAATCCTTATGCTGGAATCTTGTAGGCACAAACTGCTTCCTCTATCAAAGTAACACTTCATTTATGTATGACATATATCTAATTTGCAACAGTTGTAGTTACATTACCACTCAAACAGGGTTGTTTCGACACATTATGCCTCTGTGAGCAGACACTCACAAATTTGTCACGACCCACCCAACAATAGGTATTTGATATAATCAAAGAGCACATTTTGAAGCCCCTAATCCAATTTCTTTGGCAAGATACATTGTAATTTGGTATCATCATAATTACGAACTGAATTGTAAACTGCCTGTAAGGGAATTGAATTAGCCAGAAGAAGAGGAGTAATATGATTGGAAACTGGGAGAAATCAATACAGCACTGCTTGTCATTTCAACGTTGACCTGAATCCTGCTTGAAAGTGGATCTCTTTGGGGATTCAGTTTAATTCAATCTGGTGGAGCTAACATGCTCCCTGTCCCCTCAACTTGGTTGACAACAGCTCTGTCTTGATTTAGACTGCTGGGTAGGAGCCCTGCTGTGGGGAAGCAGAGCTCCAAAAAAAGTAGCTTGATTTTATCCATCTGACTGTGTAAAATACTTGTTGGCCTGTAAGCCCCCCCATGCAGCGCCTTGCTCTAACTACATACTGCAGCTGCCCATTAGATGGAGGATCTACTGTTATACTGTATGTATAATATTTGGTGATAAAATCCCCCGAGACAGCTCTGTGATGAGCACTGCACACTTCATCTCTGCATTTGACAAACAGCCCTACCGTACATCCATGACTGTGTTGACAAATGATCCCACTATACTGAGATTCTCATGCAGCTCACCCGTGATAGCTTCACCCTCATGGAGGTATGAGACTAAGGAGAGATACTGCACACAGCAACTGCAACCAACACAATAGTTCACTTTGATGAATGATGCCAAGAAAAACTGAAGTGCATCTTGGAGTTGTGACTGAATGGTAACATCAAACGAGCATCTTCTATTCCAGATTTTCTAATTTTGTATTGTATTTACTGCCGTATTCTCTTCTATTCCATTGTAAGAACTCGACTAGCGGATGTGAAATAGTTAGGAATACAGATCTATAGAGAACTAGGTCCCTTTTTAGATGGCTTTGTTTGAGGGAAATAGCTTGTGTTTTGTTGTTCTATTGACTGCCTTACATTCCACTGTGTTCTACAGCACTCTTCATGGATCCCGATAAAACCTTGATAGCTAGCCAGAGATGCTCTCCTATTATCGAAGATGGTTTCTTGCCATCATTTTATCTTTACAGATAAGATGAAAAAGCACAGCTTGCACTGCACATAGGTAATCAGAGCTGAGAGGAAAGAGCACCTCTGATGCCAAGGAGAGCCCAATGTCAAGAAAATCAATATATCTTCTCCTCCCAAAATCAAAGCTTTCTTTTCTTCTTCTTGCATGGTTCACTAGGATAAAAGACATTTGTGTTGTATAAAATCTAAACGAGAGGCAGATGTCAAATAAGTGCAAAATGCTTAACTATTTGGTTTTTATTTGCGTAAAGAGATGAAATTTTGTGATTCTGTCCACTCCTGTGTGCACAAAGACATCTGGGTCATGTAATACCAGACCATCCTATCAGTTAGGGAGTGTCCTTTGTTTGAGTGAGTTGAATTTGATTGCAGGCATTGTGTTATTTGTGAAGGCAGCTCGTAAAGGTTATACAGTCCAGTGAAAGGCTATCTTATTCACCAGCAACAGAGAAGCATGTCTCCGGAGTCAGGCAGAGAATGGACTCAGGAAACAAATAGGTCTTTCTGTCTTGTTATTGGGGATGCACTGATAAGGTGGGTGAAGGAATGCTGAAGGATGATTACTGGGGTGTCTTTTTAACGGACTTCCTTGTGACAATCAACAATTGTAATTATGCATACCTATCCATCGGTATTGTACCCCGCACCTCAGCCTTTAGCTACATCACCTGCTGCGCCCTGATTCACTGGGCTCTGTCTGTCTTGACACCTACTTAATTCCCATGGGTTATTGCAGCTCCTTCTCCTCTAAAGTGTGTAACTGTGTGTGTGTGTTTGTGGGAAATCATTGCTAGCCTGGGAGAAACGAAAAAAGCTATTCAACAGGGGTGCCCATGGTGGCAAAGCCATTTCCAATAATGTCCTCTTTCTGCTACAACAATTGTGTTTAACCCCAATGGCTTCAGCTGGCCACTATTTGTCATCCCACCGCTTCCTCTCTCACCTCCCTCCAATGCCTTCATATACGGAGGCAATAAGAGTGAGAGTATGGTTCATAACTGCATGGGACATGCATTGTCTGACTCTTACTGCTGTTCTTGTTTGAGGAAATGGCATAAAAATGGTCAAACTGTCTGCTTTTTGGTAGAATAAATCCATCTAATTCAATTTCCTTTTAATAATACGGTCAACTTTGTAAAAGGAAGCTGCTTTATTTTGTACAGTAGTGCAGGAAATCAGGACGATTCACAAAACTGGAAACTAATATGTAGGAAGTTTGTTTCTGGTAACTGGGGTTGTTGATTTCTTATTTGAATATGAATGAAAATATAAGTCGTATTATCAGTTTCCTTCTGTCTGTTTCTCTATTATTCCTTAACCCTAATCTTTCTTTTTCCCCCTGCACCCCTCTGTAATCTCTCTTCCACCCCCATTCCCCATGTCCCTTGGCTGGCGAGCTGCATGAGGAGGTGATTTATCTCTGGCACTCACTGAGATCCCCCTTGCAGTAACATGCACACACTTAGAAACACATGTACTGATATGTACACAGACATATAGAAAACACACACACTCAGAACACACAGGTAAGGCTGCAGCTGTGATACATTTTAATTACAGTTTTATTCAGAAGTAATTACTTTTTTTTTTCTAGAGGGACAGCTCAGAACCCCCCCTCGCCCCACCTGCACATGTGTGTGAATAGACATCAGAAAACCCCAAAACCCAGATGTAAAACACCTTTTTCTTTTGTCATTGTCTTCCTCTATTTCTGAAGTGAAGCTCTTTTTTCTTTTTTCTCTTTAAGTTTGCTGTGTTTTATTGGCTACATGTTATTACTAAAAACTCCTGTAAAACCTTCACTAAAATCTAACTTTTCCCACATGCTTTCATTGTAAATCTGGATACAACAGTTAAATAAAAATGGGATTATAGCCACATTTGAACAACGTTTCTTAACCTGTAAGGGTGCATGTATCATACATGTAACATATATGATCCATCCAGTTTCTGAGACATTTGGCATCACTTTATGGTAAAAACTTTGCTTAAAGACAATTTGCCCCTTAAGTTAGTCAGTTTTTGCAAATTACACATTAGATTTTTAAAAGTTTGCACTTTTTTAAAAAAGCATTTTCTTTGAAAACTTAAACAATGTAAATGTTTTGATTTTATATGCATTTATAAATAATATGAACCATGTCCTCCTACCACACCTTGGTAAATGAATTGCTGGTATCACAAGGGATCGTTTTCCTCATATTTGGCACATTAGTGCCCTTCAATAGAATATCTGGGATTGAACCAACCATGGCGAGAAGGAGGAGACTGTGCAAAAGGATGAGAAGGGAATTTGTGCAGAAACAGATAGGCTTTGCACTGTAAGCTGAGTTGAGGAGCAGATTTGGAAGCTGTACGACTCTTGTGTTGTCATGGAGTGCTGACAGGGGTGGCAAGCAGAAAGTGTGCTGAGGAATGCGAAAAGAGCAATATGTGCGAGTGTGTGGGTATCGATGTGCGTGGAGTGGTATGTTGTGTGTTTTGTGTGCTTGCGCATGCTAGAGTGTGTATGTATGGCACAGATGGAAAGACTTCTCAGGGATTACAGTGTAACTGGAAGAGGAGAGGTGGTAATTGCATTTTAATTACAGTGTTGATGGTTTTGGGCCCTGCCAGATGGAGGGTTCTTTAGGTATAAGCGCAATATAAATCAACCTGTAGGAAAATAAATCAGCCTGTAGGTGACTAGTTACTCGCTAAACTGAGTGTCTGACCTTGCTTTGTGTCACTAGTGATAATAATTGGTTTTCGGCCAATTAGTTCGTAACAATTTTTCTTTAGTTCTTCAAATCATTTAGGACTTATTATATTTAAGCAGAATACAGAATGAGCCATAACATCAAATTCCATGCTTTAAGTGGATTAAAAAAAAACACTATAACTAAACAAATTAAACAAATCAAATCACAGTCATCATATCTATTAATAAAATGTATATCTTTATTTAGTAAGAACAGATACAAAGTGAAAGCTCTGTTTATATCAGAGTTTATATCATGTGTTTCTCCTGTAAAGTGTGGATGTTATTCCTTATTCACATTACTTTACTGCGCAGTGAGCTGCAGACTAACTGCAGACTAACTGCAGAGCTACCACCTCAGAGACACTTTTGATAGATTTTTCTATTTAAAAAAGCACTGAGCAACAAATTTAGAGACTTTTTGAACAAGTTGTAATTACTTTCAGCTGAAGAGATGTCAGAACAGCCCACAGAGCAAGACATTTTTCCCCTAAGTTAAATCAAGAAAGTTGGCTGTGGCAATTGGCTGTGGTGTCCTGTGGTCAAATGCAGTTTTGTTTGTATGTTTGTGTTGGTCCATATTGCCTGGTGACAATACTATTTATTTTAAGAAAACAGTCCAATATGAGGTATTTTGTTGCACAACTGGTGAAGTGAACACCCCAGGAACATTGGCCAGTCTTCACTCCTTGCCGCTGACCCATCATGGACCTGGATTGCATTGTTACGCAGATCATACTTTCATTACATTTGAAATAAAGTTAGCTGTTTTCAGACTGTCTGTAAACCTGTAAAACTCTGGTATTAATGACATATAATGCACAGCAGGGATGGGTGTTTTGAGCAAAAATCTAAGAAAAATGGAGAATTATTCTACCATTCTTAGATTATTCCCCAACCAACCACCGGCGTTGGATATTGACTAACACCATGTTGCTAGCTTTTCCATTTATTCCCAGTGTGTTCAATAGCCATGGAAGACACATTCAGAAAGTTTTCTGCTGTATGCCTCTCTGGCAAGGCTTTGTTCTGTAGAACAGCATTGTACATTTCTCAGTAGAGCATATAATGACATGTGACAGCTACATGTGATGCTGTTGAAAGCCATGCCTGTAAATGAGATTTTCTACATTTGGTGAGTGTTGCATCACGTTTATGTTTTTGCTGCTGTGATCAGATTATAAACTCAGACTCAGTTGATTCCATTAACTTTTTTAAAGCTTAGTCTTAAATAAACCTAGTGGTCAGCTGGTCTTTAGCCTTCATCTTTGAGATAAGGTCCACTATTTGCTCTTCACCTTGTGGTAGTAGTATCACATTATTACCAAGTGCTGCTAAAAGCAAGACAGTTACAAACTGAGACAATGCTCACATATGTTCCATTTCTTGAAATTAAAATATCTGCTACCCACAATACACAGGATGCATATCTGTACCATATGTGTTGCCATGATACTTTGTTATGTACATCTTTATGTATGATAGCATGCTTATATGTTATTGCAGGATTAAAGATATAAGACCTAAGATATGAAGTTTTTTTGAAGCCCAACATTTCACAATTACTTAGGTTGCATGCAAATCAGGGAAATGGTATCATCTGGGGCAACAGACTCAACCCTAAACTGTATTGCTATCAGTTACTCCCTCCGACTTTTCCACAGATTCAGATCAAAGAAGCCTATTTTAACCTCCTCTACAGTTGTCAACCAGCAGAGATCATTCCAAGAGTAAGGTGTGCAATGGTCTCCAAAATCATAAAGGAACAACTTTCTCACGTTGGCTGATGTTACTGTAACTCAGGAAGACAGTCACAGTGTTGTTTATGGCACAAAGAATACAAGAAACAGGTTCTCAAACCTTTGACAAATTAAATTGTTTTCTATATTACATAATTAAACAAGTATCATTATTATTATCAGTTGTTTGTGTAGGTTACCTGTGTCTACTTTCATCAATTGTTTTGTGGGATTTTTAAATTTGTTATATGTTTATTTTCCTGTTAAATTTACAATTTAGCTTTTACATAGTTGTATGTCTGCTTTCATTCAGTTATTGAGTTAATATCTCTTCTTCTGTGCGATTTTACCTCTTATAAAAAGAAAGAAGCTAATTCTCTGTGAAAATGAAAAGGCTTTCAGTGTGTTTAGCCTAATGGTGTTGGCAAGACATCTTCTTTACACTGGTTTGCTTGCAACTTTATGAGCCTGACCTTTGGCAGCGTGCTCGTTGAAGTTTGTGTGCCAGTCCTGAACTAAAGAGCTCACCTTCTCTGCTTAATGAACCAAGCAGAGCTGCAAAACATTAAAAAAAAAAAAAAAAAACAGTCAGCAATTTTAGAAGTCATTCTTACTGTCAGGGTCATTTGTTTTTATCATTTTAACTTTTCATTATAAAGTCACAGTGCATTATTTATTATTGTACAACAGCGTAGGCATATTACAGTCATCTACAAACCTGAAAGAGGAGTAATGTTGTAAAAAAAAAACAGTTGAGGTGTACCACTGCTGCAGGATTTGACTATACAAAACCTGACCAAGAATGGTAAACACGAAAAAATTTTCAGGTGAAACACTGAACATAAAGTTTGAGGAGGTCAGGTGAAAGTAGAAACTGAAATTTTAAGCTAACTTTAGGTCTCCCGATCAAGGTGAGTCCCCCAGCTGTGTGCTTTGTGACAGGATGACCCTGGCAGGGCTGTGAATCTGACACAACCGACAGCCCCATGGCTTTTTGACCTGTGGCTGTTTCTCACTCCATCTCCTTTCCCTCTCTGTCTGCTTGTTTTTCTGTTCCACTTTCTGTCGTTCTCTCCCTCTTGCTTCTTTGCTCTTTGCAAACTGTCTGAAGGAGATAAGGCAGCTCTGATAAGCTGACTTCTGTCAAAATGCTCCCCCGTCTATGCGGACCTGTACCTCAGAGGAGAAAATATATTTGTGAATCCTCGGCTCACATGCCTGCTCCAGGTATGATAGTAAGCTAATGAGTTTATGACAAGTTGGAGGAAAATGTTTTACTTTTTAAACTAATACTTATAATTACAACAATGGGTAGAAAACACAAATTTGAGGTGCTGGTTCTGAAGGATGGGAAAAGGAGGTGAGCTGGTTTCCAATGGCTCATTTAGGACCATTGCTCATCAGTTGGCTAAAGAAAAAAATGAACTAATTTCATTGTTAATACCAGGGTATATCTGAGTTATTTCAGTCCTTGCTCACACATAAAACCTGAAACTTTTTTTTAACCCTTCATTTAATACTGTTTATTTATACCACACAATGCTGCGCTGAACAGTGTGTGTATCTGCAGTCATACGACAGGTTGTAGTGTGTTTGCAGCCTTAATGGTATTGGTACACGGGTCATTTTAATAAATTTATCAATTATCAAGAATTCATTTCTGTCTAGCCCACAGCCAAAATCATTACTGTTGTGATATTTTTGTGCACAGTACAGTCTTAAGCTTCACCCAGTGTGGAAACCATTTTGGGTAATTTGCAGATAAATTATCCACATTGCTTGTAGTACAAGTGAAGCAGTGTATTTTAGAAACACAATGACACAGTAGGACAAACTATTCCCAGACTTTTTCAAGACTTAAAAAGAGCAGTAATAAACTGGCACAGAATTATTTGCTCCAAATGTGAAGATGTTTATTGTTTACAGTCATAAATGTGTGAATCCAATGTTGCAGCATGTAGTTCAGTCACAATTAAACAAACTCATGGCAAATTTCTGTATATGGAAGCTTTGTCCAACTAATTAACCTTACAAAAAATAAGGAAATTTGTGTTTGGCCAGTAATTTCCTTCCTTAAATAATACCAATTTGTCTTAAATAATACATGGTGGAAGGCCTGATAAGTCACCTTTATTAATGAGGTTTACCTTGTGCGGTACATGCCCCTGTGGATCACAGTTAACAGTGTGTGTAGTGATCTTAAAGAATGTGATAAAATCCCCTGCAACTTTTTTCTGTTTACAGTCACTCCATTTTGGGTTGCGTGGTTGATCGCGTGTGGTAAATTCAGTGATCAGGAAAAAAAATGAAAACAACACATATTGGCCATTTTTATATGTTATTCATTTTATACTGTCAGGGGTCATAGTAGTGTGTGTGTGTGTAGGATACACAGCCACAACAGCTTGTTACTACTTCCTTGTGCTGGTTTGTGCTGGTGAGGTAGCATCTCATTCCTCAACCAGGAGTTGTTGAAGGTCAACCGGTGTAGTTGTGTTGGTCACATTAACATGTACAAGATTCCTAAGCTGTGTTCAGTGGGGTAATGGTCTGAGCTCCTAGCAAAACTTTTTCTACATTTCCCACTCCTAATATTTAAGATTTTCTGATCATCATGACTCTATGGGAGGGAGTCTTGTCAACCTGGAGAGATGAGTTAGGTCCAGATTGAACTTCCCACAACCCACGTTTAGCTTTCCACTGAAGTGTGATCCTTAAGTTTTACTTTGTTGTAGAGGTGTGTTCTCAGGCTTTCCAATGATATATACTATAATATCATTTGGTGTTGTTAATGGGGAGAAATAAACAAAACACAATTTTCCCTTTTTGGGCTAAATTTATTTTCACTGACATTCTTTCTAAAAATAAGAAAATGCTTGTTTTATAGATATTACTAACTATATCGTTTTTTAAATGTGCCAACTGGTTGTGCTATAATAATTTAAGAATCTAACACATAATATGAAATATGCATGTATTGTCGCTATTTTACTTATCATATTGACAGAGCAGCTCAATATAAAGAAAGTTTGACATTTACGCTTTATGTTGGTTCACACACTTAGTGCTTTTCTTTGTATTTTTCCTGAAAATTTGCTACAATATGAGCTGAAGTGAGGTAATAAAAAATCTGTTCTATTCCATTACTGCAAGGGCAGTCGATGTCTGCTCATGAGTTTGACAGTAATAATGAAAAAAACACAACAATGTTAGAAAATATACCATCTCCACTTCTACCAATGACTTTCAATTTGTCCCCCATGACATCCAGATTGCATACACTTATCATGAAGTAAGCCACTTAAACTGAAGTTTTAAGTAGTCTGGGTATAAGAATATGTAGTGAAACAGCTGGCTCGATATTCCGTTAGAAAGATGCAAAGTGAAAGTAATGTTGACAGGGGCTTACAAGATCAATATTTAATATGACTTGAATCAAACCTGAGATTAAAAGTTGGATAACTTGCTCGTCAGTTAAACACGACATGGCAAAACTAAAGTAGAGAGAACATAGTGAGGGCAAAAAGATTTAGTAAAATGATCATATTTAACTATTATTAGGTCTTTTTTAAATGTGTATGTATTTTGTCAAGCAAACAAATAAACAAAGCACTGTTTCCATCCTGGGAAAGGAGGTGGAGGTGGTGGAGGAATACAAGTATCTTGGAGTTCAGCTGGACAACAAACTGGACTGGAAATGCCACACTGAATACATCTACAAGAAAGGTCAGAGCAGACTGTACTTCTTAAGGAAGTTGAGATCTTTTAACGTCTGCACCAAAATGTTGCATATCTTTTTTAAGTCTGTTGTGGAGAGTGCAGTCAGCTTTGCAGCCATCTGCTGGGGTAGTAGCATCAGAACCAGAGACTTGAAGAGAATCAACAAACTGATCCAGAAAGCTGGTTCTGTGCTTGGAGTCACTCTGGAGTCGTTGGAGCTGATTGTCTAAAGAAGAATGCTGGACAAGCTGATGAAGATGATGGAGGATTCTTCACACCCTCTCCACAACACAGTGAAGAAACAACAAAGTGTGTTCAATGAGAGGCTTCTTCAGGTCCGATGCATAACTGAAAGATACAGAAGGTCATTCCTGCCAGCAGCCAGCAGCCTCCGGAACAAGACCTCCTCAAATTAATTGTTATATACTACAATATTACATTTCCCTTTGGGGATTAATTAAGTATTTTTCATTTCATTTTTTCATTTTCAAACACAATCATCTAGAGCATTGAGACTACTAGTACTAGAGATACAGTAATATCAGTAAATAACCTTATTTGCCAGAGTGATGAAGTAAATGACAGCTAACCAAGTCTCTGGATTTGATTAAAATAATAAAACAGTATGGTTTTTCCATTAGTGTGGCCCAAGTTCAAGTTATTTTAAAACATGAATAACATTTGGAGTTATAACAGATCATTTGTAATCTGGAACAAATCATATATTTTATAATAATTGTGAACACATTATCTACCATTTATCTATCGTGCTCTTCCTGCTATGTTTTGTCCTGTTTTTGTTGTTGGTTTACCACTCAAAGCGCTGTGTGCATTTTGAGAAGCTCTGAAACACAGCAGCGTTCAATCTTCATGGAACGGCATCTTACAGACATATTCATATTTTAGATTATACAAAATGATAGCCTTTTGTGGTAGACTCTTTCCCTCCGCTTCTTTTTGTCAGTTCTGTGTTGCACACACACTATATGCACATCCTTTTTTGTGTGAACACAGAACACACTTGCATCCCCTGTCTGTGATGTGCCGGTGGTTGTTGATAATGAGAATCCTACGGGATGGGAAACTCCAGGGAGACTGAATCATGGCCCACTTTAAACACTGCAGACTCACTTTTCCCTTTCTGTCCTCTGAGACGCACATGATGAAAGTAGAATGGGGAAGAGAGTTAAGACAGACTGAATCACACACATACATACTGTATATGTACAATTGTACTCACTTTTAAATAAAAAATAAGAATTGTATGTAAGAGTGAAATTTTGTTGGTTAAGTCACAAACAGGGCAGATGTTAAAGGTACAGTATGTAACTGAGTTAGCTTTTCATTATTAAATAAATTATTTTAAAATTTAAGCATTGCTTTTATAGATGTGCATACAAAATTCTAATCACAATTGCGTCCAAAAGAAAGCGTTCTTGTAGCCTATAATGAGTAATTTATAGATACACATGAGGTGGCGTGCCCAACAGAAGGATGCCATGTTGCATCACTGTCTTAGAATCTTTGAACAGGGTAGCCAAAAGTGGACAAACCTGTTGCAGCTTTTTGCTGGAGAGCAAAGTTAATTCAATCTAACAGTGAAGTTTATTTTGGTGTTAACAGGGCAGGTAGTCCAGCAACTACTTTATCCTCAAGTTTAAGTTGGATAATTTATTGTTACCTGCAATATAAAATGGCAGAGATGCCTAATTTATTAGTTTATATACAGCAAGGAGGCTCCATTGTAACAGTTTTCAGTTCCTGTTACTTTTCACACAAGTCATACCAGCAGGCGAGCGTGCGCTTCTTTCAGCCGTATTTTCCGATATTTTTCCTTGTGTTTCATAATTTATTTCAGATGATTTGTTAAAACGAGTGGGGATTGACGTCCTCCATCTAGTCACACAATCTCAGACGATGACATTATCTATTAGAAGTAGCTTTATACCAAATACATGGAAGGCATGGCTGTAACTTCTTGGGATCAATAACGAACCAGAATTATGTATCATTATGTACCTCATCCCCTGACGGGACACTTCACCTTGAGCAAGACGTTGACATTTTCACATTTGTGACTGTTCGTGGCTTCAGTATTGGCAATAACATGTTTAAACAATGAGGCTTTAAAGAGCACTACTTGGTTGTTTGCATTCAATTAGTGAACTACTAGATGGGAGTAATTCTTAAACACTTGGGATTTAAGGCTACTATATTTCGAGTTTGATGTGTAAACAACATAATTATATTTGGACTTATTTATTAGAATGTATTGTTTAATGTAACAACATATGAATGCATGAGAATTATGTATGTCTGGACAATGTTTACATGTTCCTGATTATGTGTATATACATGTGTCTTGACGTGCCTTATTGCTGATGGGGCCACAGTGAGAAAGAGGACAATTAAATGCTTTTGCTGTCCTGTCAGGATGTCTTAGTTGCACAAGTTGCCTCAGCACTCGTAGGTCTTGCAGCATATACAATCTATTTTTCTCATACAGAGGTTTGATGAAGTACCTGGTGCCACAGAGGACAAACAGAACTCATTTCCTGTCACTGCCTTTGGACCCCATCTCTATTTTCATTTCCTCCCTTTGCTCAGAATACAATAAAGCCACTTTATGGTTCCTCCAGAGAGGCATGTTGTTGCTTAATGCATTTTGATCACAGAAAAAAGCACTCATCAGAGCTTTAACAAGGCAGCGGAATGTGAAGATAGTTTTGGGTGGTCATTGATTTCTATGATATGCTTCATATGATATGTATTTTTTGTATAGTCTGGATGAGGATGAACATCTACAGTTTTATGGACACTTTCCTTGGTCAATGATATATTAAATGTTATATAAATGTGTCAATTGATGACCGAAGTCAAATTCCTCCCCAAAAGTAACTAATTCCAATGGGTCCTGCCACAATGATTTTAAAGATGGAGGTGGACTTTCTCCTATTGGAACCAAGTAGTTGTCATAACTCTTAACCTTGAGCATTAGGAGCCATTTGGATGGTTACATGATTGTTTACTCCTTGATTCCCAAATGAAAGAGGTGCCTAATAATAGCAAAACAGATGGTTAGGCCAAGTCAAAGGGTTAATGGGAGAATTACAAATACACCCCAAGAGGTTGTGTCAACTACTCAGTGGAGATGGACATTTTAAGCAAAAATTCTATTAATAATACTGCAATTAAGAATTATTTGATCATTTTTTGAATATATGCAAGAGTGATGGTGAAATGATAGTGGACTCTTATTATCCTCCTAAACTGTGAATAATTACTTAGCTTGTTGATTTACAATGTGTGAGCAATTTTTGTAGAATTACAACATTTAAACCTTTTCGTATCCCTTAAGAAAATTTAAAATGGTGGAAAATATAGTTTAGCTACTTCAGGCTGCTTGTTCCGCCTGCAGGCCATGCCATGAAGTGCTCGCACTACTGCTGATGAACTGCAAATATGTAGGCGGTTGACAATATGTTGGCAACTTATACTTAACTTATATGTAGGCAACTTATACTTTACAAAGTATAAGTTGCAGTTTACTTAAGTTGGTTCTTTGCACTAGACTGAGACAGCATTAACAAATTCTATATTTTATCAATAATTGAAATCAAACAATTAAAAAAAAAATACTTAAGTGAAATTCTATTTCACCATTATGTTCGAGCTGTTCAGTCTGCATCTTCTGTACTAATTGTCACTGATGCTACCTACACACTGACCCTTGAAGTAAAAAAAACAAAAAAAAAAAAAACAGTACTTTTCCAATGTCTAAAAATAATCCTGGCAGCTGTGATCAGTTCAACCAAAATACTAAATGATGCACTTTCAGTATTTTGAGGATTTTTCTCCAACAGACTGGAGTCATGGGAAATGCTGAGCATACGCCTAACTCAGTACTCTTCATGTTTAGCTAATTGACAAATGTTCTCACCTCAGTTTTTACACTTTGAATGAAGATTTCTTAATGTTTTTCATTTTAAGGAGTCTTTTTGAGTTTTAATATGTTTGCATGTATTGTGTGAACTTTCATTCTGCTTTCTTTACATATTTCTTTTCAACCTGTCTGACTATTGAACCACTTCTCCTATTGGTTGGTTTTCGTTTAATAAATAATGTTAGATGATTCGCCTGTAGCAGAATAGTTGTCAGTCTACAGTTGTAAAGCTTATTCTTTTAACATATTCATTTAGTCCAAGTTGTGTTTTCCCATAGCTTTATTTCATGTTTATCTGACACTCATCGCTTAGTTAAGTTGTTTAACTTTTATGTTGTTATCAGAGGCCATAGCTTTTTCTCAGTGCGGACCTCAAAAGACAAGGGAGATGGGTTAATGTAAAAGGATTGGCCAGTTGATGTTTTCCTCAGTTTTAAGTCATATTCCCAATGTGAGGTGTGCAGTCTGAAGTAATAATCCTAACTAAATGGAAAACATGGCTTGGTCATAATCCAGCTGGCTCTCTTTTTCCTTAGTGTCTTCGTTAAACAATCTACCATGTTAATGAAGTGCTAATCTTCTCAGCTCTTTACACAAAGCATCTGCATGTATCCTGGAGGCAGCACAGGTGCACATAGGAGTGCTCTTTTTTATTTGCCTGTTGCAATAATAGTAGTGCAAAGATGCTTAAATGCTCAGGGTAGGTATAAAATGAGCTATATCTGTCTTTTGACATTTCTATGCAGTGAATAAGCTCATTCAAAGTAAGAGCTGGACCCATGATTGTGTCTGGTGTTTCTAGACAGGGTCAGGTTGAATATCCTGATAGCATTGCCTGGTTTTTAATAGATCATTCTGTCTACAAACAACTTTTCCAATCATGTTTCTGAAGCAATACATACATTTCATATTAAGCTGCTGTGCAGTGTAATCTGTGGCATTAGCTGTCTAACAATATTAATCCATTTGCACTTTCCCCTGTTGATTAGAGTGCATGTGAAATGTGACGGTGGTTGGCTGTTATAGGGCAGCAGTTGCCTGAGGTGGCAACAAGAGTGTGAGGTTTCATACCCAGCCATGCCCACATTCAGATCATGATTTATTACCCTCTTACCACATACATTCACAAATTCATACGTATATGCATTGCTACACAGATATTGACAGAAAATACACACACACAATGTGTGGCATTTGGCATGCACCAAAGCATTAATGACTACAACAGAATAACATCAATAAATATGCAGCACATGAACTTCTACAGTATATTAAAATGTGAGCTGTCATGGGCATTTGCGTATGCACCATCATCAATCAAGCTTAAATGTGAAGACATTTTTTTTTCAACTTGATGCTTGAAGAACATGGATGCATCTGTGTAAGCACTACATGATCATGGACTTGCTGTTGTCATTGTGCTCACTTTAATATCCAGGCAGAAAAATAGAACGAGGCTGATAAGAGAGCAGCGAGAATAGTGGCGAGACATCAGAAATCCCATACAGTTGAGAGCACTAGTCCATTGCAAGTGTGGCAGAGGTCACAGACAATTTCAAAAGGAGCAGGTCTTGTATATTAGAGTTTGGAGAGATGGGAGACCCTTCTGCTCTCTATCATAAAGGGGCCTGTGCCAGAGCAGGGCCAGATGTGATCAACATGGACCTTGTGGAAATCCCCAGTGAACTGAGCTGTCTTATTGAACGGTTGTAAGGACAATAGCAGCAGAACATGCAGACTGAGAGCCTGGTGCTGATCATGATTTACGATCCTATGGGAATCATTTTGATAAGCTTACAATTGAACTGCATCACCCAAGCCTTAAAACTGCAACAGCAAAAAAAAAAAAAAAAAAATCCCAAAACTACAATTTTCAATTCAATTCAGCTTTATTTGTATTTCACAACAATGTTGTCACAGGGCACTTTACATACACATCATTTCAAGCCAATTCATACATAACCTATAAAAGAAACCAAGTGATTGCATCAAATCCTTATTTTTATCCAATCCCCCATCCTTAACATGCACAAGGCGGCAGTGGGAAGGAAAAATCTCCCTTTTAACAGGAAGAAAACCTCCGGCAGAACCCGGCTCAGGGAGGGCAGCCATCTGCCTCAACTGGTTGGGGTGGAGAGGACAGGTAAGACCGATCAACATGTACAACTGCACCTATTCAGGAAGACCTGCGGAAAAAAAGGAGAAATAAGTTAGAAATGACAATATTGTCATATATTTATACATTGATACATCAGAGAAATGGAACAAGGTACCTCTCAGTGCATCCGGTGACGTCCCCATTGCTACATAAGTAATGGATGGCGAGACTACCCACAACTATAAGAGCAAAGGGCATCACCGGGACAGTTGGGTCCCGTACAAACAGACTCTAACTCAGAAGATGCTCATATAAGATTCATGAAAAAGGAAGGTTTTCAGCTTGATCTTAAAGGTGTGGAGGGAGTCTGCCTCCCAAACCCACAGTGGGAGCTGGTTCCATAAGAGAGGAGCCTGATAGTTAAAGGCTCTTCCTCCCATTGTACTCTTCAAGATTCTGGGAACCACAAGTAAACCTGCGGTTTGAGAGCGAAGTGCTCTATTTGGAATATATAAAGCTATAAGTGTAGTAAAAGAGGGGCTAGTAGGATCCAAAGAGCGGACACTGTCAGAGTACAGAGAGAGGTTTATTGGTTCTCCACAGATCCCTGTGAATTCTTCCAGCGGAACTTCAGAGACTGGCAGACTGGCGAGCAGCAGGAGGCAGGCAGGCAAGCAGGGGAGCAAGCAAACGAGCAGGCAGGCAGGCAGGCAAAACTGGCAGGTAGCGTCTATGAACTGGCAGACTTTCACTGGCAGGAGGAAGACAGGACAGGTTACAAATCGAAGGTTTGCACAAGCAACGTAAGCAGAGGCCGAGAGCTGTTTTACCGCAGGGCAATCAACAATCTGGCGCTGGATAGCAGGCAGAGCTGGTCTTAAATAGGTTGATGTTGATTGCTGGAATGTGGATCAGGTGTGCCTCCAGTTCTCAGCTGACCACGCCCACCAAGGAACAGGAATCACCACAATAAGATCTTTTATGTACAATGGAGCTTGGTCATGGAGAGCTTTAAATGTGGGGAGAAGAATTTTAAACTCTATCCTAGATTTAACAGGGAGCCAGTGTAGAGAGGCTAAAACTGGTGAAATGTGATCTCTCCCGCTAGTTTTCATCAGAATCCTCGCTGCAGCATTTTGGATCAGCTGGAGACTTTTCAGGGCATATTTGGGGAAGCAATAAAGAATTGCAGTAATCCAGTCTGGAAATAATAAAGGCATGGACTATTTTTTCTTCATCTTTCTGAGACAAGATGCCCCTAATTTTTGCAATATTATGCAGGTGGAAGAGGGCGGTTCTAGAAACCTGTTTTAAATGTGAGCTAAAGGACAAATCCTGGTCAAGAATAACTGCAAGATTCCTCACAGTGGTACTGGAGGCCAGATTAATGCCATCCAGATTAATTACATTGCTGGATAATTTTGTCCTAAGTTTTTCAGGCCCGACAATAATGACCTCTGTCTTGTCTGAGTTTAAAAGGAGAAAATTCTGAGTCATCCAGGTCCTGATGTATGTAAGACATCTTTGTAATCTAAGAAACTGATTGGTTTAATCTGGCTTCATGGAAAGGTAGACCTGTGTGTCATCCGCATAGCAATAAAAAATTATACCATGCTGCCTGATGATATTACCTAAGGGAAGCATGTATAATGTGAAAAGTATTGGTCTAAGTACAAAACCCTGAGGAACTCCATGACTTACCCAGGTGTGTAACGAAGACTGACCATTTACATTTACAAACTAAAATCTATCAGATAAATATGACTAGAACCAGACTAATGCAGTCCCTTTAATCCCAATAACATGTTCCAGCCTTTGTAGCAGAATGTTGTGATGGTGTCGAATGCAGCACTGAGATCTAAAAGAATGAAAACAGACAAAAGTTCTTTATCTGAGGCCATGAGAAGATCATTAGTGACTTTCACCAGTGCTGTCTCTGTGCTATGATGAGCTCTAAATCCTGACTGAAACTCTTCAAACACATTGTCTCTGCTCAGATAGGCACATAGTTGGGTTGAAACCATTTTTCTCAAGAATTTTAGACAAGAAAGGGAGATTAGATGTTGGTCTATAATTAGCTAATACTACTGGATCCAGAGTTGGTTTTTTTAAAGTAACAGTTTGATTACAGCTGTCTTAAAATATTGGGGTACATATCCGACAAATAGAAATGAATTGATCAAGTCCAGTACAGATGTCTTGATTGAGAAACATATTTACTTGAATGATCTGGTTGAAATGGGATATAAAATACAAGTTGAAGGTTTAGATTAATATTTTATGTTGGTTAACTCGGTGAGCTGTACAGGGCAGAAACGTTCAAAATAAAAATCAGCTTCCAAAGACGTCTCTAGGGCTGCTACAGATGAAAGAGCATTAGTAGTGTGAAGGTTGTTACTGATTTCCTCCCAATTAGAAACTATTTTGTTAACAAAGAAACTCATAAAGTCCCCACAGCTGAGGTTCAAAGGAATAGATGGCTCAACAGCACTATGGCTCTTAGTCAGCTTGGCTACAGTGCTAAAGAGAAACCTGGGGTTGTTCTTGTTCTCCTCTATCAATGATGAATAATAAGTTGTTCTAGCCACATGCAATGCTTTTTTTGAAGACACCATTAAACTTTCTTTCCAGACTATGTGACACTCTTCTAGACCAGATGAACACCATTTTCTTTCCAAATGCCTTGATGCCTGTTTTAAAACTTGAAGGGGTCCACTTCTTCTGAATAGTTTCCTTCTTCTTCAGAGTAGCATCATTATCTAGAGTTATACGCATTAAAGTTGTCACTTTAGCAACATATTCATCAACAGATGTCGGAGTAAAGCTCGGACGGATGTTTTCTGTCAAATTAACACTTGGTATTGTAGGAAATACTGCTGAAATGGACTTCTTAAGTTTGTGAGCAACCCCATCTGACAAACATCGACTATAATGAATTTCTTCTCAGCCATTATGTAGTCAAGTAAAGTAAACTCAAAAGTTATTAAAAAGTGATCAGACAGAACACGGTTATGAGGAAAGACTGTTTGTTCATCACTATTGATGCCATATGTCAGAACAAGATCCAGAGTATGATGATGGGAATGAGTTACTCTGTAGACATTTTGGGAAAGTCCAAATTGAATTTAATATAGAGTTAAATGCAATGTTTAAACTGTCATGTTAATCATCAACATGAATGTTAAAATCCCCCAGAACATTTACTTAGCAATATTGAAAATAGAGAGCACTACTTGAGTCTTTTATCCTTAGATAAGGAACCTTCGGTAAAGCAAAATTGTTCAGCATATCATCATTCTGTTTACATGACGCTGGACCAAAACAAAAAAAGACAAAACACTTCTAAGAGGCACCTTGACAGAAAAATGGCAATCGGTGCCAACGGCCCGATTGTACACCATCATTACTGTAAATGATGCAGCAGCTATACTGCCATTAACAGGAAAATAAAAAGCTATTACATCATTGGAGACAATTAACAATCTCTGTACAAAAATAAAACAATCATTGATACCATCTACAAGGAGACAAACTGAGAAAAACAGGAGTAACAACAGAGCCAATAAGACTGTGAAAACACAATTGTGGGTATCGAGCCTACACAACAACACAATACAATAGTAAGCATCGGTGAGTGCAAAAGTAGGTATGCAATATGTGTTTAGTGATGAGTGTGATCATCCAGATACTACCGGGACCCCTCCAAGGATAAGAATAAGGGTCTCAAGGCCAACCAGCAGCTAAAACAGAGCATGAAACCCAACAAGCTCACCACAGGGATGACAGTTTCATAGCTCCTTAATTACAAGTTTGATATTTTCCAATTCTGACAAATTTAACTGATAACTGATAACTAATAACTAAAGAACATGAAAAAGGTTAAATACGTCAAAATAAAAAATCAGATAGATTGTAAGTTAAAACAATGTGCTTTTGGTTCTGATGTGAGAAATGCCTTTAATGTGCTTGTAGTCAGCAGTTGTATCTGTAGCATTCACACTAATAAATAGCAAGCCTTCTTTTGTAACCCATTAGATTAATGATGGACGGTAATCAGAGGGCTACTGAGCTAGGCAATTTGGTTTCTCACAACACACAGCTGGCCTCTAATTTGCCACTGTTTCCTAATCAATAAGTAGATAAGTTTTTCTGAAGGATACACTACATAATAGAACAATAAACCTGTTATGATTTCTGAATTATCCATATTTCTCTGTCTGTCTGTCTGTTTGTCTTTGTGTCTTCATTGTCATGTTATTTATTTATTTTTTTTTATTTTACTGACAGCTTCTCGCCAGGTTTGAAGAAACTACATTGCTGTTTGACACTTGTGGGAGCAGGTGTTTGACATTGTGATGAACCCAAACCTAAATCCAAAGCCACCATTGCTCCCAGTAGAGAGTGTTCTATCCAGCTGTCATTCAGCAGTGTGTTACAGGCAGGCTAGCAGTCAGTGGTAATTGATGTGACTGGAGTTGACATCCTGGGCAGAGTGCTTCAGGTCGGTCTCTGACTGGGACCGAGCAGCCCATCATTGCCAGTTATTAAGCGGCTTGCGCTATGCCCTCACTCAGTGGGGAACAGTCTGTCTCTCAGTGTTTAAATATGCATCTGTGTATGCAAGGGGGCCTGGGATAGAGGCATAGTTGGTGTACTTGCTGTGTATGTGTGTGTGTGATTTTGCTTGCAGAAGGAGGGCTTCCCTTGTCTTAATATTTTATAGAAATCAGCTGACTTTACACAAGAACACAGGATAGAAATCAGCAGAACTCATGCTTAGTTTTTTTTAGATTAGTTGGTAACTGCTGTGTTTTGCTTTTTTTTTTTTTTTTTTTTAATGTTTGTGATGCTTCACCAATGGTGGCCATGGTCAAGATACAAGGTCACAAAAGATTAAACTTCTCCCGAGTTCAGGCTTGATGGGAACCATCTGTAGCCTGTGACTCTACGTTTCTGGCTGACTTGTTGGCCAGTTGGCCCACTTGCAAGTTGAATTGATATAGTTGGCTTGTGTGCTCTACGCTGCTCTGTGAATGTCCTGATAAAGCTATCTGTATTCTGCAATGTGCTGGGACATCTGCCCTCTACTGAGCCCATGTTGCCGCTGCTGCAGCTGTTATCGCACTATAACTACTTTTTATTTCACTTTGTCAAACATTTATATTCATATACTAGAAAAGCAGTCTGACTCGAGACCACTGTGCTGGTCCTGCACGTGCTGTGAGATTATTCTTTTGGTTGTCATTTTGCATCAGTCTTAAACTTTTGCATAACTTATGTCAAAGCCAAAGAAAAGGCTATTAGACAGTCCAGTTAAAGTTTGGAGAGTTATTAAATACTAGACAGGTGTTGATGACGATCTGTTCTATCACCATCTTGCCAAAATATCAGACTAACTGCTAATTTTTGTTTCTAGACTATGACAGCAGTTTTACCTCTATATCTCTTGTGGCCTCCCTCTTGATTCTTACTTTGGTCTTAAAAAAGTTAATACTGTGATAAAGCTTTACCCTTTATTAAATAAAACAAGTTTTTGTCTCTTTATTACCTGAACAGACACACAAAATTCTACATGTTCATGCATCAAGGAAAGGGTCATCAAGTGAAATCAGTAACTGACCCAGATATTTTGTTATGTTAGTAATTGCCATCAGTGTCACAGACACAGTGCACAATCTACAAATGTGTTTGTGTTATGTGGTAGTGGAGATGTGGACCCAAACGCAGAGATGAAGCAAACAGGGAGGTAGATTCCAGAAGGTTTAATTCCAACCAAGGCACTCAGGGGACTAACCAAGTCCAAGTGATGCAACAAAATGATCCAACAAACAAGGAATCAAACTGAAGGGTATAAATACACAGAACAAAACGAGACACAGGTGAAACAAATTAACTAAATGAACCCAGGTGAACTAAATCAATAGAAAATCTAAGAAGCTAAAAAAGAACCAAGGGAACTAAGCAGGAAAAACTACAAAATAAAACAGGAAACCTGAACCAAGGAAAAAAACACAACCACCACATCATAACAGTTTGTGGTCACAAGCTGCATGTGGATGCAGTCATTTGCTCTTAATACTGTGGGAAATCCAGGTAGTGCAAAAAAAAAAAAAAAAATCCTTCTCCTCCAACAGCTCCAATGTGCTGGTTAAGCCAAATGTTTTGATAATTGTTTCCTTGTTCATCCCAAAAATATTCACAAGAGTAAAAAATATGTTCTCTGCCTGCCCTTGCTTAATTTTGAAGTCTCCTTCCTGTGACAATACCCAAGCCACTTGTGTGCAATTGCACTGCTTGCGCCTCCAATTTGAAACATGTTAAATATAGGTGCAGTTTCAATGAGCAAATTTGATTTTAGGTTTAATAGATCACATTGCAGGTGCTAAATCATTACGTTTGCATTTTCTCCTCCAAATACATGCAAAATTGTGTGTTAATGCCCTGCATTGCATATTAATTACTAGAAAAGCACTCGGAGAGCGCAAACCTCCAACCAAGGGCCACAGCTGTAAAACACCAAAATTAAATCAGTTCTTCCTTTTTATATTTCAAACAAGTCCTGAAAATTTCATGAAACACAAACAAACAGACAAACAAACAGATAAACGCCTGTAAAAACATAACCTCCTAACTGGTTGCAGACAAACTATTTTGCATTTGCATTATTTTTACATGTGCAATGACTTTGCCATGTTTTGTTAATGCAAACATTTAGTAAAGCTGGTCATTAATGTCTTATTATTATAGCTGTGTTTCCATTACATCTACAATCTCACAAACCCTAAACATAGCCATCCATCCATCCATCCATCCATCTTCTGCCGCTTATCCGGGGTCGGGTCGCGGGGGCAGCAGCCTAAGCAGGGAAGCCCAGACTTCCCTCTCCCCAGCCACATTTGCCAACTCTGCGGGGGGGGATCCCGAGGCGTTCCCAGGCCAGCCGAGAGATGTAATCCCTCCAGCGTGTCCTGGGTCTTCCCCGGGGTCTCCTCCCCGAGGGACGTGCCTGGAACACCTCACCAGGGAGGCGTCCAGGAGGCATCCTGACCAGATGCCCGAGCCACCTCAACTGGTTCCTCTCGATGCGAAGGAGCAGCGGCTCTACTCTGAGCCCCTCCCGGATGACTGAGCTCCTCACCCTATCTCTAAGGGAGAGCCCGGCCACCCTGCGGAGGAAACTCATTTCAGCCGCCTGTATACGAGATCTCGTTCTTTCGGTCACGACCCACAGCTCATGACCATAGGTGAGGGTAGGAACGTAGATCGACTGATAAATCGAGAGCTTCGCCTTCTGGCTCAGCTCCTTCTTCACCACGACAGACCGGCGCAGAGCCCGCATTACTGCAGACGCCGCACCGATCCGTCTGTCGATCTCACGCTCCATCCTTCCCTCACTCGTGAACAAGACCCCGAGATATTTAAACTCCTCCACTTGAGGCAGGACCTGACTCCCGACCCGGAGAGGGCAATCCACCCTATTCCGGCTGAGGACCATGGTCTCAGATTTTGAGGTGCTGATTCTCATCCCAGCCGCTTCACACTCGGCCGCGAATCGCTCAAGCGAGAGCTGGAGATCACGACCAGATGAAGCCAACAGGACCACGTCATCCGCAAAAAGCAGGGACCCAATCCTGAGGCCACCAAGTCGGATCCCCTCAACCCCTCGGCTGCGCCTAGAAATTCTGTCCATATAAGTTATGAACAGAATCGGTGATAAAGGGCAGCCTTGGCGGAGTCCAACCCTCACCGGAAACGAATCCGACTTACTACCGGCAATGCGGACCAAGCTCTGACACCTGTCGTACAGGGACCGGACAGCTCGTACAAGGGGGTCCGGTACCCCATACTCCCGGAGTACCCCCCACAGGAGCCCCCGGGGGACATGGTCGAATGCCTTCTCCAGGTCCACAAAGCACATGTAGACTGGTTGGGCAAACTCCCATGCCCCCCCCCAGGACCCCAGAGAGGGTATAGAGCTGGTCCACTGTTCCGCGACCAGGACGAAAACCACACTGCTCCTCCTCAATCCGGGATTCGACTATCCGGCGGACCCTCCTCTCCAGGACCCCTGAATAGACCTTACCAGGAAGGCTGAGGAGTGTGATTCCCCTGTAATTGGAACACACCCTCCGGTCCCCCTTCTTAAAAAGGGGGACCACCACCCCAGTCTGCCAATCCAGCGGTACTGCCCCCGATGTCCACGCGATGCTGCAGAGGCGTGTCAGCCAGGACAGCCCCATAGCATCCAGAGCCTTAAGGAACTCCGGGCGGATCTCATCCACCCCCGGGGCCTTGCCGCCAAGGAGCTTTTTGACCACCTCAGCGACTTCAGCCCCAGAGATAGGAGAGTCCACCCCTGAGTCCACCAGCTCTGCTCCCTCATGGGAAGACGTGTTGGTAGGATTGAGGAGGTCTTCGAAGTATTCCCTCCACCGACCCACAACGTCCCGAGTTGAGGTCAGCAGCACCCCATCTCCACTGTACACAGTATTGATGGAGCACTGCTTCCCCCCCCTGAGCCGCCGGATGGTGGACCAGAATCTCCTCGAAGCCGTCCGGAAGTCTTTCTCCATGGCCTCGCCGAACTCCTCCCATGCCAGAGTTTTTGCCTCGGCAACGGCCGAAGCCGCATGCCGCTTAGCCCGCCGGTACCCATCAGCTGCCTCCAGAGTCCCACAGGCCAAGAAGGCCCGATAGGACTCCTTCTTCAGCTTGACGGCATCCCTCACTGCTGGTGTCCACCAACGAGTCCTGGGATTACCGCCACGACAGGCACCAACGACCTTGCAGCCACAGCTCCGGCTGGCCGCCTCAGCAATAGAGGCACGGAACACAGCCCATTCGGACTCAATGTCCCCCGCCTCACCCGGGACATGTTCGAAGCACTGCTGAAGGTGGGAGTTGAAGCTCGCTCTGACAGGGGACTCAGCCAGACGTTCCCAGCAGACCCTCACAACACGTTTGGGCCTGCCAGCTCTGACCGGCTTCCTCCCCCACCATCTGAGCCAACTCACCACCAGGTGGTGATCAGTTGACAGCTCCGCCCCCCTCTTCACCCGAGTGTCCAAGGCATGTGGCCGCAGGTCCGACGATACGACTACAAAGTCGATCATTGAACTGCGGCCCAGGGAATCCTGATGCCAGGTGTACATATGGACACTCTTATGCTGGAACATGGTGTTCGTTATAGACAATCCATGACGAGCACAGAAGTCCAATAACAAAACACCATTTGGGTTCAGAGGGGGGGACCATGCCTCCCAATCACTCCCCTCCAGGTCTCACTGTCATTGCCCACGTGAGCATTGAAGTCCCCCAGCAGAACAATGGAGTCCCCAGAAGGAGCACCCTCCAGCACTCCCTCCAAGGACCCCAGAAAGGGTGGGTACTCTGAACTGCTGTTCGGTGCATAAGCACAGACAACAGTCAGGACCCGTCCCCCCACCCGGAGGCGGAGGGAAACTACCCTTTCATCCACCGGGGTAAACCCCAACGTGCAGGCACCAAGCTGGGGGCTGATGAGAATGCCCACACCTGCTCGGCGCCTCTCACCATGAGCAACTCCAGAGTGGAAGAAGGTCCAGCCCCTCTCGAGGGTACTGGTTCCAGAGCCCAAGCCATGCGTCGAGGTGAGTCCAACTATATCTAGTCGGAACCGCTCAACCTCGCGCACAAGCTCAGGCTCCTTCCCCACCAGAGAGGTGACGTTCCACGTCCCTAGAGCCAGCTTCTGCAGCCGGGGATCGGACCGCCAGGGTCCCCGCCCCTTGCTGCCGCCCAGCTCACATTGCACCCGACCCCTACGGCTCCTCCCGCAGATGGTGAGCCCACGGGAGGCGGGGCCCATGTAACCCTTTCGGGCTGAGCCCGACCGGGCCCCATGGGCGAAGGCCCGGCCACCAGACGCTCGCTCTCGTACCCCGCCTCCAGGCCTGGCTCCAGAGGTGGGTCCCGGTAACCCGCGTCCGGGCAAGGGAACATTCATGCCCAGGTTGGTCGTCATTATAGGGGTCTATGAGCCGTGCTTGGTCTGGTCCCTCCCCTAGACACCTGTTTGCCATGGGTGACCCTACCAGGGGCATTAAGCCCCCGACAACATAGCTGCTAGGATCTTCGGGACGCACAAACCCCTCCACCACGATAAGGTGACGGCTCAGGGAGAGGCCTAAACATAGCAATAAAAACAAAGCTATAGAAATAAAAAACTCAAATGTTGCTAAAAGATTTTTACAGTTTCATGAGGTAGTTTTTCAGATGTTTTTATACAGAAATATATTGTAAAATTGTACTGGAAACTTTGTATTTCTTATTAACGCATTCCCGGACATGACGTAAGGGGTCATGTGACTAGTTCATTTTCAGTAAAGTTGACATGATATAGAGCTTATAACTGCAAAGTGCAAAGTTTTACAATGAACTAAAAAGGAAAATGAAGTAGAAGGGCTTTAAAAAGCTGTGGCAAATCATTCACAGCAAGCAGAAAAAATCCTGAAATAACGCTGTGTAGTCACCTTGCATAAGTGGCTGATGCCCTAATCCAATTCAATGGAAACACCTGCAAATTACAGTTGGTTTGTTGAAATTGTACAAATATAACTTTTCTTTGCAAAAAACTGAAACTTAAACACAGCTATTGTTTTGCCAAGATAATAATAATAATAATAATAATAAGAAGAAGAAGAAGAAGAAGAAGAAGAACAAGAACAAGAACAAGAACAAGAACAAGAACAAGAACAAGAACAAGAACAAGAACAAGAACAAGAAGCATTTAAAACAGTGGTTGGAAGCCTTGGCCCTTGCCCTGAATGTTTTTGATGTATCCCTGTTCTAACCTACCAGATTCAAATGAACAAATAAATGTACAGATCAGGATTAGTTGTTGGATCCATTTAATTTGAATCTGCTGTGGTGGACCAGGAAAACCTGCAGGATTCCAGACCAGGGTTCCCCTCCCTGATTTAAAAAATACTTCTCCTTTACTATCTTTTTTTGCTTTACAGTGTTACTGCCATTAGAGTTGTCTTTTAAAAGTAACAAAAACCAAGACATAATAAGAATTCATTTGATACTTTTTAGTAGCTTCTGAAGAATTTTAAAGAAAACCTAAATATTTTTTAAAGACTGCCCATGGTTTGAACCAGGAACAGAGCTGTCCATGGTCCTGAAGTGTTCAAAGACTTCCTTTCTGTCAAAGTGAAGGGTTTCCCTGACTTGCTTTTTAGACTCATTGCAGATCACCATCATGACCTTATGAATATTAACAGAGGCTTGACTATACAGTGGGAAAGCCCAGGACTCTCTTTTGAATTTTGATGAAGGGTAATTATGTGACTCCATTTTTGATTGGTGCTCTATATTCCGACCCCCCACTTATGTCAAAGAGCTATATGAACCCTGCATAACAAAGATGTATTCACTGATCGTTCAAACGCAGGTGAAACATTCATATAAAGATCTGATTCTGTACATAATCTGATAAGATTTTATGTTAAGGCCTCTCTTGGTGAGAGTGCACTTTAAACTGTCCAAGCCACTGAAATGCAGGTTGTACTATGTCTAACCATGTGTTCATGTTAGCACCCCATCGTAAATACTGCGATGGTCTTTCCCTTTGTAAATCACAGCATGCTCAGTGAATATTAATGCTGGCACCTCGATTAGTTTGAGGAAATATTCACGGCTGGTCCAGTGCTCTGAGGCACCCCAAAGAGTCAGTGAATAATATGATCTGCTCCTAACACCTGTCCACATGTTTCCTAAATTTATGTGGTAGGATTAGAGAAAATAATCATATTCTGTTTAATCTGATTCTGCATTGGCTATGCATGGGAAATAAGTCATCATTTTTAGACTGAAGAAAGTAGTATAAACTAGGAAAAATGGTCTTAAAGGGCATATGCTCTAACATGCACGTTTACACCAACTGTGCATCTGGTGCTGATTCATTCAGTGGCTCATCTGGGCTTGGTGGAGTGTGAAGAGCCACCTCTTTTTCTCTCTTTCTGATGCAGGCTGGTATGGTTGGGGTCTTGGCTGCAGATCCCAGATGCTGCTCCAAATCCTGTCAGTCAGCCTCTGCTGTCCTCCATGGTTGAGAGAGGCAGGACAGCATAGCAGATTTCTCTGTGTTTTTCTACACTAGTGAAGGCAGCGTCTGCCATCACACATCAGGACAGCAGCACCTGAAGGCAGTTGAATCCCTTTTCATTACTGCAAGCTGAACAGCTTGATTTGGGAAGGAAATGTTTTGTGTGAGCCTGGGTTTGCATTATTGGATAGCAGGATGTTTTCAAAGGAGACTAATTCAGAGAGATGATCTATTATTATGCTAAAGGTTTTTTTTTTTTTGGTTTTTTAAAAAAAAAAAAAAAAAAAAAGAGAACATTTTATTGTACCTTATACTCTTAAAAAAATTCAGACCATGCATTTACTATGCAGCAAGGCATTAAAACAAACTAAGATACGGGGATCACAGACTGAATAACTGTGTGTTGTTATACTGAAGGATAAAAATGTACGATTAGCTTCTTTTGAAATGTTTTCCATATCTGTTTCCACTGTAATGTTCTCAAAGAATCATAAGATATGAAAAAAAATATATTGCTTCATTGTTAGCTAGGAAGCAACTCGCCAATGTCTGCATTTTTGTTTTACATCAACAATCTTGGTTTTAGTTTTGGCTAATTATTATCCTTCACCCCAGGAGAAAAAAATTCAGGACTCTCCATGCTGCATGCCTCTCTATTTCTGGCTGTGAGTACTTTTTACTTTGCATACTGTTACTATCTGTCTTTCTTTGTCTTTAGTTTTTCCACCTCTCTTTCACACATCTTCTTCTGCTGCTTGACACTGAGGGAATCAGTTTTTCTGTTAAGGTTCAGATAAATGTAAAGGTACACAGAGAGCCAACAAAATGGGAAAATCCTTTTAATAAAAACTCTGTGGTCTTTATTCTCACTCTTACTTCCTTCATGGCTTTTCCCCTGAATGTCCCTTCTATCCTTAATTGGAAATTTCCTCTGCTTAGCCCTGTCGGAGTGAGGGACAATGTGGCATCCATGTTCTGTGGAGCATGGTTGAAAGAAATGGAGCATTGTCTCATGTAGCCCAGGCAGGCATGGTCTGGGAACTTATCTAAATTGAATATCTGTCTTGTTTTTTAGATGTATAATGAGAGTGACACACTAAGCATGGGGGTCTTTTTCACCACTGACAGTCCTGCTGTCTTTGAAAAGTTGACAGATAACATGGAATAGAATACATAAAAGCAAGTACTCTGTGAGAATACTTCCACTGGGCTACGCGGTATTACAGAAAACGATGTTTGCAGCTGACTGGATAGAACCGTTTTAACCACAGTGCTGTAAAGTTCAGGTGGAAAGCCTGTTTGTAGATATTGCTTGTTTATTAATACACTAAAATCTGCAGCTTTAAACCCAAAATGCTAAAATTTTTCTTGAGACATTTTTTTTTTTTTTAGTATTTTTCTTTTAAGCTACTTACTATTCCGATTATCCTCACAAACGTTTTCATGAGTATTTTCAACAGCTTTGTTTTGTTTTCTGGACCATGCATCTCTTTTCTTCCCATACCTCACCAAAGACACAATGACACTGCAGTACTAACAGCACTTTTTCTTGATCTTGTTTTGGCTGACTGCTTCATCCCACAGTCTGCAAGATAGCAGCGCTGAGATCGTTATTAAATTGGCTCGTTCTTTAACCTTGGCTTCTGATAATGTCGTCTTTTAGAGGAAATTAAAGTTGGTTGTGGAAGCAATTGAGACATGAGAAGAATGGTCCCGGTTACCTGGTGGAGATGTTGCCGTATCAGCCCCTTCTTTTTTGTTTTTTTTTGTCTTAGTGATAAACATATTGTGGTCATTTGTTTTCTTTGTCTGCATCATATCACAGCATCAGGAAGAAGAAAGTTTCTTATGAAACATTATTCTGTCTCAAAGTACGCCTTCTGGGCAGGCTGCTGCCCTCCCGTCTATGGAAGAAAAGGGGACGTTTTAGCTGCGATGAAAATGTCGATGTAAAGAAAACATGTCAGTCCAGAACAGAGGCTCGTGTATAATGAGCAGGCAGATGGTCTTAAGGAGAATACTAAGCAATAGTGATGACAGACAGGCTGACAGGCCAGCACAGACCCTGCCACTCAGGAGACTGGAGGAGAGGCCAGAGCAGTTTCTATCACTGTCAGTGCCCTCTTTCTCTTTTTCTTAATGCGTCTGCCTCTCGTGTCTCCCTCTAACATTAACATCTCTTCTCATTGTTGTTTTATTCCAAGATTTTAAATAGTGTTTGGTATCTGATGTAGCTGAGAATCTGATATGTTTCACAGTTTCCATTCAGATTCAGTCAATGTTTGTGCAGAACGAAGGCTGAATGGATTCCACCAGCATGGGCTTAATTACTTTTCTTTCTCTGCGAGTTTGAACCATTTAGGGGGACGTTTTCTTTTTATTTACCTTCTTACCACCACTCAGTTAATCTTCCCCACTCAGCCAGATGAGGAATAGTGGAAGAATAATGTACAAAATGTGTTCACATGACTCCATGGTAATGAGGTTGCTAATTAACACTAGCTGGAGTAGAGAAGGTGAGAAGCTCAGGCTTGAAATAGATGTGCAAGGTCGTGCAGGTTTCACAGTTTCTTTTGCAGTGCTGCAGTGCAGTTACACACACTAACTTTCTGTGTATGTAACCTGTTCAAATTTGACTTTATGATGGAAACTATGATGGTTTACATGATAGATGTTTTGAACCACAAAGTCACAAAGTTGTCCGCTGTTTAGAACTTCTGTTTTGCTGCAGTTTGCTGCTCAGGGTCAGCTCTCTGTATATCCAGAGGATGTGAGTGTCAGTCATCACGTCCCTAATGGTAAACTAATATGATAGAGCGGAGCCGTACAGAGCGAAGTCAAGCAAGGCTATATTTAGGTCACTTTAGTGAATATAGCTTTTAAATCCACTATAGCCCTGTATAGCGATTACTTCTGTTCAGCTTTCCAGGGACGGGAGCTCACTGTTACCCTTCAAGGAAGTATTGAACTAATTGATGCTGCATTTAAATCAGAAACAGACATTATTACTCCTCAATCTATGTAATAAAACACAGAGCTGTGCTCCTCTATACTCGTCTGTCCTGGGCTCAAGCTTTACTCACTTTGTTTTTGGTGTCTGGAATTAATTTTATATTTCTCCCTGCTCTTTTGAATAATTCAGCTCATTAAATCTTTTTTATTCATTCACACTCCTTTCACCTGAGACTGAATTTTCTTCTTGTTTGGCTTTTTTATGTGTAGAATACACTAGGCCTTTTTGTCACTAAGTGATAATGCTTGCAAAATGAATATATGCAGCTATGAATCCATAAATGTCTCTATGCTTGTAGTCTCCTATAGGATTGCCCTTTGTTTTACTTGCTCCTGCGCTCTAGTGTCTGCCAAACAGTCCTCTGTGAAGGTCATCAGTAGAATTGGAAAGTGCTCTTTGCAGAGTCAAACAGATGCAGGGTACAGATAATGCATTGTTTATCTAATCTTGTATCAGCGCTATGACGAAGTACAAACAAAGTCGTCACACAATCAGAAGAGAGCTTGGAAGCTTTTTTACACTGTCAAGGACTTGATATATCTGCCCTAGAAGTCGTTTACCGGGTTACATTTTGGCAGCTCCAGCAACTGCTCGGCAAACTTTGGACAAATCTGGTTGCAAAATTTAAAACATATTCCTCTCTTCTTTAACGCCCTACACACACACACACACACACACACACACACACACACACACACACACACACACACACACACACACACACACACACACACACACACACACACACACACACACACACACACACACACACACACACCTCTCCCTCTTAAGCAAATGAAAATCCAGAAATTGACTAAGATCTCCCTTGCTCACTGAGGCCTCTGACTGATTGTGTGGTAATCTGGAGCTGAAGCCCAGGCACTCTGTGGGCTGAATAATGATGGCAGCACATTGACTGAGGTCTTAAATTAAGGGTACTTATCTTAATTGAACATCTGAAATAATATTTTATTTACAACAAAAGGAAGGTGGTGGAGAAATGAAACAGTCTGCGCTGCACGGTTCCTGCCTGTCTCTATTGCTAGCTCTTTCGCCGTGGTTGGTTAAGCTCCACTTGCTGCAGTATACATTTCTGATGAGCTTCTCATGACTCTGATCTTGCACTCAGGAATGTGAAGGTCTTCGTATTATTATGACTCAAGTTCAGAGGTCTTGTATTCTCATTACATGTTATAGATTGGGCAAAACTTATCTACAGTTGCTTCTTTCTGTTGTTGCTTTTCCATGTGACACTTTCAGTACATTAAAATTGTTATTACCCTTATGCATTTAATAATAACAGAAAAAAATATTCTCTTCTGAGGGTAAATCAGGATTCGGGACCTTGATTAGCTTGCTCGGACTATAGCTTATTAACAGTCATTGTTAGAAAAGGCCAGGTGATGTAAATTTCAGAGCTTAATAAATACTCTGACTCATTTTTGTAGCAGTGCAATCACCAGTCATGGTCTCTTCTTTTTTGCAATAAAAATGAAAATTATTGATGTGTTTAAAGCATGAGAAGTCCAGGAAACTTTTGTGAAAGAAATTAATATGGAATTTAAACACAGATAAATCAAAGTCTTTGTTTGATTGCAAAAAGCTTTGGGGTTTTGGCACTTACAGATATCTGCATATTAATCATATGTCCTTCAATCCTAAACACACTTCAAAATTCACAATAACTCACAGGAAAAAGTGAGCCGCTTCACAGCCCCCACAAAAAAAAAAGATTAAAAAAAACCCCCCAAAAAACTGCAAAAATCAGTGCATGCAAGTCCTCTATAAAATTTACAGAACTAGAAGCCTTTATGAAGAAATGGAAGGAAAGTCCTTCAGACAAAACCTGAAAGAAAAGAAGAGTACCATGTCAATCTTCTTTATCAAAATCATTTTTTTTTTTTTTTTTTTTTACTAATTTAGATGATAATTAGCTTATGAGTGCCTAAACCTTTACTACAGTCAAATGAATACACTCGTGTGTCAGGTAGGTTTTATATGACCTACACTGACTAAGCAGGCTGTGGTTTGCAGACCCACAGAAACATAAAATCATGCCACACATGATTAGCTCAGACTCCACAGTAGGAGCTTATAGTTAGACATGTTTGTGGGCGTGTGTGTGTGTGTGTGTGTGTGTGTGTGTGTGTGTGTGTGTGTGTGTGTGTGTGTGTGTGTGTGTGTAAAAACACAAAGTACAGTAGCTCTCAGCAACTTGATTATAACGACAAGGTTTTTCCCAGAGCATTAATCAGTTGTATTGTTACAGCAATCGCCATGATTGGCTTCCCATCAGAATGATTATGCTAATTTCAGTCAACCAAAAATGTCACGTCCAGCCTCCAGGCACACCTTTCCTGCTCTCCCAAAGGCAATGCGCCTGGCATGATTGAGATAGCTGATATTTGACTGAGCACTGGCATACCTTCTTCTGATCACTTCAGTGATTACATCAAATTACTAGTTCTGAGGAAGAATGGCTGTAGATAGCATTTAGCCAGCAGGAATGGGAGAGCGAGGGAGGTTGGGGAGAATTGACTGAGATTTTCAGCAATTACGCTTCATTCTTTGTGCAAAACATAGACCATATTGGATTTTTGTATCGTGCCTTGCTCTGAGTTGGGCGGAACATTTGAGCAAGACTGTTGATTATTTAGTAACTTCATGGCTACATCAGTTGTTATATGAAATGATTTGGGAGCTTATTTAAACTTTGAGACTCTATTAGATCAGGACTGAGTGCAAGTGATAAAGTTGTTGACGAGACGTGTTGCTACAACCGAGAACAACCTACAGCAACCTAGAACAGTCATACAGCTTGAAAACACATCTGAATAAACAATTTTTTCTCTGGCAGTTTAAGGATTACTTGCGTGTGAAGTTCAGTGTAAGAAATGTGGCGAAACTTCAGTCTGTGATTAGTGCTGAATAGTTTTTTAATGTGTGTGTGTGTGTATTTGTGTGAGTGCATGGCTCCTCTCCAGTCATGTGTGCCATCTGCTGCCTCTGCAGGAGGCGCCACCCAGGGCTGATGTTGTTGATGCATCATCTCACCCTGCTCCATCACCTGTCCCACGTTATTACCACACAAAGCACTGACTAATGAACCTCATGGATATGCTTTCCCTCTGTATGTGGTTGAGGGGACTTGGACATGGAAGTCCATAAGTGTGTTGTTGGCACTATGTTAGAAGGGCTCATTTATCATTACTAATTGTTCATACCAACACAGGTCATGACACTTAAATGTCAAGAGTGTTTCTTCATTGGAAGTGTTTTCTCTCTTTGTTGTGTGTCTTTCATTACTTCAAACAGAACAATTGCAAGTGTTGTCAGCCAGTGGCTTCCTTTTTCTACAACTATATGATCACTAATCCTCTACAGGGAGTGATCATATATAATGGATGTCTTCCCTGTCACTACCATTTAGCCTTGAGTACTCAAATCCCTTGTCTGACTTGAAGATCAGTCGTGGAATCTGTCTGTGTGCTGTCAATCAAATTGGTGGCCTTCCTGCAAGGACTGCCCTATGGAGCAACATACTGCTTATCTGAGTAGCATGTCATTAGGGGGTTGTCAAATGAGTAGTTAAACCACCCAGCGACCTCTTAGAGCCCCCTTGTTCAATTCAATTCAATTCAACTTTATTTATATAGCGTCAAATCACGGCAATGCCATCTCAAGACGCTTTACAGACAGAGGGGAAAACATAATGAAGGCCAATTCATAATAGCCTATATAAGGAAACCAACAGATTGAGTTGAGTCCAACTCAATCTCCCATCCTGAGCAAGCACACTGGCAACAGTGGGAAGGAAAAAACTCCCTTTTAACAGGAAGGAAACCTCCGGCAGAACCCGGCTCAGGACAGGCAGCCATCTGCCTCTGCTGTGTGGGGGGAAGAGGACAGAAAGACAACAGACAACAGGAACTGCTACTCCCGGCCAAGGAGACCTGCTGAGACAGGAGACATACATGTTAATGATGCAACACTGTTATGGGGGGGGGGGGTTAAAAGAAAGAGATAAAGAGAAAAAGAAAGAAGCTCGGTGTATCAGGAAATGTCCCTCAGCAGTCTAAACCTATAGCAGCATAACTAAGGGATGCTAACCATCCCTAGCTATAGGACTTATCAAAAAGATAAGTCTTCAGCCTAGTCTTAAAGGTGGGGAGGGTGTCTGCTTCCCTAACACTAACTGGGAGCTTATTCCATAAGAGAGGGGCCTGATAACCAAAGGCTCTGCCTCCTGCTCGGCTCTTTGAGACTCTAGGAACCACAAGTAAGCCTGCAGTCTGCGAACGAAGTACTCTACTTGGTATATAAGGAACAATGAGGTCTTTGATATATAGTGGTGCCTGGTTGTGGAGGGCTTTATATGTAAGGAGAAGGATTTTAAATTCTATTCTAGATTCAACAGGCAGCCAATGAAGAGAGGCTAAAACTGGAGAAATATGATCTCTCATGCTGGTTCTGGTCAGGACTCTGGCTGCAGAATTCTGGATCAGCTGAAGGCTTTTCAGGGCATATTTAGGACAGCCCAGTAATAGAGAGTTACAGTAATCTAGTCTCGAAGTAACAAAAGCGTGAACCAGTTTTTCTGCATCACTCCGAGACAGAATGTCCCTAATTTTGGCTATATTACGTAAATGAAAGAAGGCTGTTTTAGTAACCTGCTTAATATGTGGGCCAAAGGACAGGTCAGGGTCAAATATTACTCCAAGGTTTCTCACTGTAGCACTGGAAGCTAAAGTAATGCCATCCAGGTTCATTACAAAACCGGAAAATTTAGCTCTGAGTTTTTCAGATCCAACGAGAATTACTTCAGTCTTATCTGAGTTTAAGAGGAGAAAATTTCTAGACATCCAAGTCTTTATGTCTATGAGACAATTTTGTAGCCTATTGGGCTGATTTGTTTCATCTGGTTTAAAGGATAAGTATAGTTGAGTATCATCTGCATAACAATGAAAGTTTATTCCATGCTGTCTAATAATTTTGCCTAAAGGGAGCATATATAGCGTGAAGAGTATTGGTCCAAGTACAGAACCTTGAGGAACTCCATGACTTACTGTAGTTTGGGAGGAGGACTTGTCATTTACATGAACAAACTGAAGTCTATCAGATAAATATGATTTAAACCAGCTTAACGCTGTACCTGTAATTCCAATCACCTGTTCTAGTCTTTGTAACAGAATGTTATGATCGACTGTATCAAATGCAGCACTAAGATCAAGCAGGATAAGTACGGACACAAGTCCTTTGTCTGAGGCCATAAGAAGGTCATTAGTAACTTTCACCAATGCTGTCTCAGTACTATGATGAGCTCTAAATCCTGACTGAAACTCCTCGCATAAATTATTTCTGCTCAGGTGGGCATGTAGCTGAGCTGAAACTATTTTCTCCAGAATTTTGGACATAAACGGGAGGTTAGATATAGGTCTATAATTTGCTATCACCTCTGGATCCAGAGATTGCTTTTTAAGTAAAGGCTTGATTACAGCAGTTTTAAATGATTGTGGTACATATCCTGTCACTAAAGACATATTGATAAGATTTAGTAGTGATGTATTAATTAAAGGGAAAATGTCCTTAAAGAGGCTCGTTGGGAGAGGGTCTAAGATACAGGTGGATGGTTTAGATGAAGCTATTATTTTAGTTAATTCATAGGGTTGGACAGGACAGAAACTATTTAGACACAAGTCAGATCCTGGTTCTAAGGATGCTTCGGAGACCACAACAGGCTCAACATTATAGGTAGAAGGAAGAGTATTGTGAATTTGATCTCTAATAGTGTCAATTTTATTCCTGAAAAAATACATGAAATCATCACAGCTAAGTGAGAAAGGAATACATGGCTCCACAGCGCTCCGGCTCCTAGTAAGCCTAGCTACAGTGCTGAAAAGAAACCGAGGGTTGTTTTTTTTTTCCTCTATCAATGATGAATAATAAGCTGTTCTTGCCGTACGTAAGGCTTTTTTGTATACGATTAAACTTTCTTTCCAGGTTAAGTGAGACTCCTCTAGTCCTGATGAACGCCATCTGTTTTCCAAACGCCTTGATGCCTGTTTTAGAGCTCGAAGCTGGGAATTAAACCAGGGAGCCTTCATAATCTTACCTAATTTCTTCTTCTTTAGGGGAGCAACATTATCCAAGGTTGTACGCGTTGAAGCTGTTATAGTATCAGCATGTTGATCAATCTGAGCAGGAGTAAGGCTTAAAGGGGGACTCTCAGTCATGCTAACACATGGTAGATGTGAAAAAATTGATTCAATTGATTGTTTAAATTTTGTAATATTATTGTCTGATAAACATCTACTATAGTAAAATTTATTTTTGGTCAGTGAGTAATCAAATAAAGTGAATTCAAAGGTTAACAAGAAGTGATCGGACAAGACAGGGTTTTGAGGAAATACTTTGAGCTTATCAGTCTCAATACCATATGTTAGAACAAGATCAAGAGTGTGACCATGAGAGTGAGTGGCTCCATTGACATTTTGTGAAAACCCAATTGAGTTTAGAATAGAGCTAAAGGAAATGTTTAAACTATCATTTTCAACGTCAACATGAATATTAAAATCACCTAGTACAATGACCTTATCAGGTGGGAAGCTGCAGAAAAGTGTGTAGGACTACAATTCTGCCTCCTGGTCCCAACCCTGAGTTGTCAATTTAGCTGACTAATAAAAGAGTCCATATTGCTAGATAAGAGAGCGGCTCCATCCAACGTGGGATGGATGCCATCTCTCCTAATAAGAATGTTCTCTCTCCTAATATGAATGTTCTGTCAAATGTTGTCTCATGCCTTTTTAAGTCTTTTCATGATGCCTAATTTCTACTTTCCAAAGTTATCTTCTTCACTCTTTCCCACTCTATTTAGTCTCTATGTGGACTGTTTCTGAAACTGCTCCTTTTCCTTGTTCTAGCATCTTCTCTTTTCTTTTCCTTTTGACCCCCGTTGAGATTATTCCCTCACACAGCTCAGACAAACCCTCCTTTGGGCACCCTCACCACACTTATTAACCAACAGTAGCCTATAGTGTTCTTTATTTTCTCCCTCAGTCATGTTTTCCAAGCCAGATGCAATGTTTGAATCAGTGACCCTCACACATCACAACCTCAGCCATGTATGTGCTTGCCATGTATGTCATTAAAAACAACCCAGACAAACTCTACAATGGTCTGTTTTGGCTTCAGTAAGATTTTAAATCCAACCCCAGGGCCACTCAGCAGACACTCATTGCTCCAGTGTTTAACACCAAAAAGTTAGTTCCAAACCACTTCTTCTAATTAACCTCAAATAAGTCCAGTGTTAATGTTGCAGACACTCATATTTTTGTGGTTGGGTGGGCAATGGAGTTGGGGTGTGTGTGTGTGTGTGTCTGTGTGTGTGCATAAGCAGAAAAAATAGTCGTTTGTTGAATAAATGTTCTTTGAAGCTTCTCATTTTTACATTTAAGGGAACCAGTGTTATATGTTGTGAAAAAAAAGCATTCACAAACACGTGGAATCATGCAGTGACTGTCAGAATGATACAACTAATTTTTTACCCCCTTTTAGAGTCAAATATGACCATCAATTGAACAATCATATAAACCATTTTAGCATTATCCAAGTGTTTTTTAATGCCTACTCATCCAGTGTTCCAAGCAAGCTGAGTTAAGTTATAGTATTTACAGACTGACTCAGTACTGATTGGTCTGGGAGTGATGTCACTGTAAGTTACTGTAATGAAAGTAACTCCCTCCCATACTGTCTCAATTAAGTCATCAGAATGATTGATCACCTTTTGATTTGTATTTTGACTTTGGCGCTGTAAGACACATCAGGACAGCCAACTTGAGGGACTCGAAAATAAATAAAGTTCCATTAGAACATTTAGGGTCTTAAAATGAGTTAAAAATGTCAAAGTTTGTAAAACCATCCGGAAGACAGGGTTTCAAGACAATCTACAATTGAGTTGATGTGCTGGTTTCTGTTTACCGGCTGAACGTCTAGCAGAAGCAACAGAAAGTGGCTGCTTGAAAACTGACTAATGCCAGTAAGAAGACCATTAAACTAATCAAGACGGACCATTATAAAATTCTGTATTACTCTCTCGAGGTTGTGTCTGGACAAAAGAGACTGTTTTGACAGCTGCCTCAACAGGAAAAAACATTCAACTGTTGAGTTTAAGTGAGAGTCAAGTTTTATGACAGGATCCATCTAAAAATTAGTGGTGATGAACTTCTTATAGGAGGCTGTATATCACTGTAACAGTTACTGACGTTGTTTTATCAACTTCAATGACCAACAGTAGTTTTAGGACTTATTAATTAATGTTACATAGCATTTGCGTTTGTGGCTCGTCATCAATATCATTATTGGAATGTCTATTCCACTTATCGTTTATCTTTCCTTCTTTCAGACTCCACATGTAATAATATTGATGAAGGCTCTCAGAGTTTACCTTGCCTATGTGCTTAACTACTGTTATTTTGGCATAATTAGTTTGATTAGGCCCCAGTTTCTGCACTCTGCATGCTGTGTTGACATCCAGAGCAGAGTAGCCTACTGCTGCTATGCTTCTGGATTCAGGTTCGCTTAAGAAATTTTGACACTGCCCATGTGAAATGATTTAACTCTTGGCATTTGGAAGGAATGACCACCATGGTTGAGCACTTTTTGGGTTAACACTGGGAACCTTGGGAAACCCCCAAAGGAAGTGCAGCATGGCTGGTGTGTGAAGTGGTATCATGAAACTAAATGGTACCGTGAAGTTTCTTACGTCCTTCTTACATGTGGTTTCACAGACTCCGGACACTGCCGGACAACAATTGCTTCAGGAATGGAAATATTGAAAGCAACTTGCTTCAAAATAAGTCAGAAACACTTTTAAGGTCAGAAAAACTTTTAAGGTCAGAAATGTCATGGTGGCGGTGAAGGTGTGGACCCACATGCAGGGATGCGAACACTAGGATGCAGGTTTAGGAAGGATTTAATATGAACTGAGGAACACAGGGAACTAACACAATGATCCAGCAACTCAAGACAAAAACTGAGGGGTATAAATACACAGAACACAACGAGACACAGGTGAAACAAATTAACTGAATGAACCCAGGTGACGTACTGAACACAGACAAAGGCAAAACAGGAACAACCTACAAAATAAAACAGGAAACCAGGAACAAAGGACACAGGAAAACATAACCTCATGACAAGAAAGTTTAAAAGAGTTTCTTTAAAGTATTAACTTGCCTGTTTTAATGTCTTCTGGCAAAGTTTCATACAGTGATTAACGAAAGACTGTTTTTTCATCACTTTCTCCATTCTTTCATGGGACAACTTATTTTTATCTTGACTTGCTATGTGGGGTTAAATTAAAATTTGTCATGTGATGTGGTTCTCTCGTTCAAGGTGCAGTAGGCAGTGTGCAAAGATGATAACTATGAAATCTTTCTGTAATTGCACTCTGTTGTGTATATCTAACAACTATAGCACTGTTATGTTAAGTTACTTGATTTGTAACTGATACTTTTGCCAAAGCACAGGGTGCATGCATGATTTCAAGTCTCCAGCTTTCCATTATTCCCAGAGTCCAACAAAATGTCAATCACCACTTCCTGAAACTCTTCAAAACCATTTTCAAAACTTAACATATTAAAAGTCAGAAATTGTTTCAGCAGAAGTCAAACGTATTTTTGAAAGTAATCTGTTAGTTTCCTCCTCCTGAGAGAAAAAAAAAGAATACATTTTACACATAATTTTGAACCTTAAACTTGCTGAAACTCAGCCGCTAGATTCCTCTAACAAAAAAATCAAAGAAACTGTGTGGGCTGTTAGCATTCTGTTATAACATTATATTTTTCCATCTACCGGTCAATCACCTGTCTCTCACGTGTGAAGGAATGAATGAAGTTTCTGAAGCTGCCGAGCTGCTTACTAAGCAGAGAAACAGATTTTTATGCAGAGGTTTGGAAGTGCTTTTACAAGTAACTACTGACAGTCGACTGAAAGATAAGTTTTTATTCCGTCTGATTTTCCACAATTCGAGTCACACAGCACATACTAATGAAATGATTGTAAGAAAAGGCCATATTGGAATATTGGGTTTGCAAGCACTCATTGGACAACAGTCATATATTTATCTAAAGAAGCATACTAACAAAAAAAGAAACATCCTATTTTATCAAATTAATATTCTGAAGCTGAACCTTGGAGTGTCCCGGTCCAATATAGGCCGCGGTCGCCATACAGGCTAGATCAGGGTTATTTTGCCTTCCTCAAAAGCCTATGTTCTGCAGGCTTTAGATGTTCCAACACAGCTAACTCAAGTAATGGGTCTTCGTGCAGAAATAGATAAGCTGTTGGATATGTTTCATTTGAATTTAGTTGTGTTGGAGCAGGGCAAGATTTAAAGCCTGCAGGACGGGGTGCCCAAGTCCGGTCCTCGAGATCTACCGTCCTGCTGTTTTTAGGTGCAACCCTTCTCCAGCACACCTGAATCAAAGAAGTGGCTCGTTAGCAGACCTCTGCAGAGCTGAATGACATGCAGAAGAGGAATTCAGCTATTTGACTCAGCTGTGCTGGACAGGGGTTTTATCTAAAGGTTGCAGGATGGTAGATCTCGAGGACTGGACTTGGGCACCCCTGCTGTAGGACAATGACCCTCAATGAACTGTATTAAGAAGTCCTGGTCTAGACCCTCTGTAAATGTGCTATGTAGGGCAAGCCAGAAACACACAAACAAAAAAAAGAATAAACATTTTCCCGTCTTGTTCTCCATTCTGATTGCTTGCTCTCTAGTCATCCAGCTGCTTTATGTGGATCTCTTTGGGCTCAGATTATGAAGTTTTTCTGGATTTCAATTTGACTTTACAAAAATGTCAAATGAAAGAAAAAACAATTTTGTTGTTTTACATTCATTTCTCCTTTTTTAAGCCTTTTTCATTTTTTTCTTTAGACTGTTAAACATAAATTTACCAAACTGTTGTATAGTAACTGATAGTCATACAACCTCGATTAGGCTACCTTTGTGTGATGCTTTCAGCAGTTTCCAGTCTGGGACATCCCTGGCAGCCATAGTGTTGGACCACTGCCTCATATCATCAGGACTTCCTGCAACTCCCATAATGTTAATTATCTTATCGAGCACAGAAATCTCTGAAAGATTAATGTAAGATATGTGCTTTACTAAGCGTGGATGGTGAGGAGCACATAGAGGTTTGGGAAAGTGGGAGGAAGGATATAATTATTACTGATAAGTATCGATCCTCCATCTCTGCCCCTCTTGTTTGCCCTCCTCACCCTCCCCGCCCTTCCCTGCCTATTGAGTTACAGGTCTGCAGTGCCTAAGTAATTTGTAATGGGCATTCACTGTGGCAGTGCATAAATCCTATTTTGTGATGGCCAGCTAATGTGATCAGGATCATTTTAAGCTGTTTTTTTTGGAGCTCTGAAATTACATCTGTTCTGCAGAGGGCTCTCTCTCACTCTTTGTCTTCCTTACTTTCTCCCTTTCTCTCTCTCCCTCCCTCTCTTTCACTGATGTGATTAGATGGACAAACTGTGCAGGCTGTTTGGGCTTCCTTCCTGTATGACACCCAGTCACCCACACACTCAAACACACACTAACACCAACCTTGACATGAGCGTCTTGTCCCAAATGTCTACCATCTCCGCCCCTCTCCATTTCTTTCTGTATCACCATCTTTCAGCCCATCTCAGTCTCACTGTGCCTCACAGTCTGGAGAAATTAACAAACTCTGTCCCACTGTATTGCGATACAGCAACTACCACAAACTCCTAACCCAAAACAAAATAAACATTTAAACTTGTATATTATATGTACTGTGTATTCTGTGGGGATAAAGCTGTTTGGAAAACATTCAAGTTTGGGGTCTTTGTGGACTTAAATTGACAGGACTGAATGCATACAACTAATATTAATGACACTTCATAGTAGGGATTAATAATAATTAATTCATTCATTCATTTTCCTAACTGCTTAATCCAATTCAGGATCGTGGGGAAGCTGGAGCTATCCCAGCAGTCTTAGGGCGAAAGGCAGGGTACACTCGCCAGTCCGTCGCAGGGCGGGATTAATAATCAATTTATCAAATTTCCATATAATTGTTTAATTTTATGAAGTGGTTTGGCTTGAGTGAATCTTGTCTTGATATGCCACTGTTGTGCATTATCCAGCACCTGAGGGCAGTGTGTCTACTACCATGAGGTGGCATCAGTTTACCAAGCTGTTCACACAGCCAAGGAAAAAAAGAACAGAATAGCTGGGCAGTGTTGCTAGGAACTGATGCAATGCGTAACACTGTCAGAGTCTTTGCTAATAGAGATCAATTATTAAAACATGTATAATAAAAGACAAAAGTGATCATTGAAAGTAAGTTAAAGCTACACAGCATCAATAAATGCCACTAATCATACTATGATATAACATCCTGAAGCACGGGACACAGCACCAACAGATAAACAAATAAGATTGTTGTTCATCTATAAACCCTGACCAATATAAGAATATTACATGAGTTAAGAGATGTGGTGACAGCATCTAAATAAATGTCAATGATTAAAAACAGTGTTTTTGCTTGCAGTTACCATCTTTACTTGATGTAATAGCAGTTTTTTCATGATGTCTTGGCATCCAGCTGCAGCAAGCAGAATTCTATTCTATTCTATTCTATTCTATTCTATTCTATTCTATTCTACAGTCACTTAGCATATGCTTTTGTCCAAAGTGACTTACATTTGAGAGTGAGAACAGCACAAGCAAGAAATCCAACAGTAGGGAAAATCATAGATACGTTCTTGTCAGTCTGCTATAAGTCCAGCAGGACACAGGTGCCACCATGTAGTGCGAGAGGCAGTGCTATTTTTTCCCTTTCCTCCATTCAGTAGCCCCTTTGTTAAATTCCGAGAAACAATTTATCCCACAATATTGTCATGGGTGCAGCTTATTCAGTGCTGAATTGTGGCAAAGAGCTGGACAAATCTTTCTAACTCAATCTGAAAAATAGGAGAGTTAACTAAGTGTGGTAATACTCTTTGAAGAGCTGGCTCTTTAGCTTGCTCTTAATAGATAAGGACTCAAGTAATCAGAGTTTTGCAGAATGTTCCACCACTATGGAACAACAGAGGAAAAAAAGTCTAGCTATGGATTTAGCTCCACATAGTGACGGTAGTGCAAGACATCTTTCACTGGCAGACAGGAGCCGTTTGAGTTATTCTTTGGTAAGTCAGAAGCAGAGATTTGTATTTATTGTGTGCTACAACTGGAAGCCAGCAAAGCATAATCAGACACACTGCTGTATTCTGAGTCCTCTGTAGAGGTTTAACCAAACATGCAGGTAAGCCTGTCAGTTAGAAATTGCAGTAGTCAGTGGGTGAAATGACCAGAGCTGTGTTGTGTGTTCTGTCAGGTACGGTCTGAGTCTCTTGATGTTGTATAAAGCAAACCATTAAGTAAAGGCAGCCAAGGCAACATGGACCTTAAAGGTTCACTGGTTGTCCAGTGATTCCAGGGAGCAATTTAAGGAACAAGTGTGATAGAGTTTAACTTTACATGTATTTGCAGAGATAAGGAATGATTGGCTGGACAGATATTAAGCTTGATCTTGGACAGATTTAGCAGAAGATGGGTGATCCTTCATCCATGCAGGGATTTCAGCAAGGCATACTGATATTTTCATTGAATCAGTTGTGTTGTCAGGTGAGAAGGAAAGAAAAAGCTGTGAGTCGTCTGCATAGCAGTGATAGGACAAGTCACTGAGACCTTATGACGACACTCAGTGAGGGGGTGTACAGTGAAAAGAGAAGAGGACTGAGCCTTAAGGCACCCCTGTTTTCAACCCATGTGATCTGGATACTCCCCTTTGCCCGGATACTCTAAAGCAGGGCTATTCAATTTGGTCCTACAAGAGCCACAATGCTGCAGGTTTTCCATGTATTCCTGCTTCAACATACCTGAATTAAATTAAATGGAACAAACGGTCATTCAGGTCCTGAACAAAGACTCATTAAGTTGAGTCATATGTGTTGGAGAAAGGATAAACCTGCTCCAAAGAATCTTCCTTTGAGGTTGAACATAAAGCATGGGAGGACAGATCCTGAGATCCCAACCTCCGAGAGTGTGGAGAGGAGATTCTGGTGGTTGACCATGTCAGAAGCAGCGGACAGCTTCAGCATTATAAGGATTAAGGACTGACCAGTGGATCTGGCTAGTTGTAGGGAATCAGTAACTGACAAGAGTGCAGTTTTAGTCGAGTGACCCTGCCCATGAAGCCAGATTGATGTGAAACTGTAAGACCTGAATGAAGACGGGTTGTTCTAGTAGTTTTGACATGAATGGAGACAGTGAGACTGGTTGATAGTTTTAAACTGGGCTGTGTGGGTTGTTTTCTTCAGCAGTGAGGTAACCCAAGCTTACTTGAAGGCAGAGGGAAAGTCACCGTATTCAATAGAATAGTTTTCAATATGGGATAGAATGCTTTGCAGGATGCAGGGGTGTCAAACTTCAGTCTTTGAGGGTTGGTATCCGGCAGGTTTGTGTTGTATCCCTACACCAACACACCTGATTAAAATCAAATGGATTCAACAGCTTCTTGTCAACCCGTTCATTAATTTCAATCAGGTGTTTCATAGCATGGAGACAACAAAAACCTGCAGGATACTGGCCCTCATGGACTGGAGTTTGACACCTATGCAGTAAGGACAGGATCAAGGGGACAGGTAGTGGGTTTTGAGTTTACTAGAAGTGTAGAGACTTCATCCTCATTTGGAGTGCAGAAAGAGCAGAGTGAGGCAACTCTAGCTAGATATGGCGGTTACTTATGCTAGCCATCTTTTCAGTAAAGTAAAATGCAAACATTTTTGCAGTCAGCACAATGAGTGGCTGAGCAGGTGGTGGAAAGTTAAAGGCCATGAACAGATGTTGTGTGTTGGGAGCATTGCGGATGTTGTTCTGATAAAAGTTTGTCTTGGCAGCCCTGTCGACTGCATATGAAAAAACACTGTACATCTAACTAGTGATAAGCTACTTAATCGAAAAAAGTAGATACTTACTAATTTCTTGCTTAACAAGTAACTGCATTTGAAAAGTAATGTCACTACTTATTACTTTACTCTTCTGTTTTTTAATTTACTGTGTAGGTACATGGACAAACATCATAGCCATGAAATTACTTACCCTGTCCACATAGTATTTAATATGTAATTGATAGCATATAAAATGAAATCAAAGAGCAATATCCCTTTCTGTACAAAAAATGTGGGTCACTGTAAAATCCACAAACAGGATAAGGGAAGCTACGATCAGGTCAAACTGTGTTGACAAATGCATTGACAGGTTGCTCATTGACTTGGCAGTAGTTGAAAGACACCCGTCACCTGTCCATAGAAGTCTTTGCACACAAGTATTTTTGTCCTTTCAAGCAATAAACTGAAAGTAATTAGAACATCGCCTCTGACTGAAACCCTCTGTCTGCCTCTCCATTTCCCTCTCTCCATCCTTTGCATGAGCAGCTGTCGCTAAGATCAATGTCATTAGCAACGCATCCAGGCAAGCACACACACAGGCAACATGAATACACGCGAAACTTAAACACAACACAAAACAAAAAGGCGTGGTTCTATAGTCTAGTAAAATGTAATAAATTACTTTACTTCCCACAAAAGTAATATTGTTTCTGTAATCCATTACTATGTAACTTGTTACCCCCAAAACTGCATGTAACGTAGCATAAATTGTAAAGTTCCCTATATAGCATTACAAAAAGTAATGCTTTTATTGTTTCAGTTGTTTTATAAGACAGCTGTAGTTCTACTAAACTCCCAGCATCTTAACTTATTACTTTACTTTCCTCTTATTTATGCTTTTGCAGTTGAAGACAAATGTCTTTTAATGTTTGTTTTTCAACCTTACAGTTAATTATGAACAGAGCTTTGAAAATTTAAAATATGTTTGGTCTCTTTTAACAGATATAACACCTATATCAACCAACACTGACCCAATGAATTGAACAGGAAATCATCACAAAGAATATGATGAGTACTTAAAATAGTGCAATAATTTTTATTGGTCTCCATATAATCAGCAGTTTGAGACCAAAAATGAAATTATCAGATCATTTTTAGTAATAGATAACCAGATGTTTGCCAGTTGGAGAGCTCATGACCACAAATGGTTTTTCTCTTTTTCCAGGAAGGATTGCATTCCACCAAGGCTGTACTTTGTTCTTAATTTTGTTCACAACCGTTATGTTTCCGCATGGCCAGGTGCTGAGGGGCTCTGGTTTACTGAACTAAGGTCTGGGTGTCTGCTTTCGCAGACTGTGCAGTCCTTTTTGCTTCAACAGGCTATGATCTTCAACTCCACAGCTAAGTGTGAAGCTACTGGGAGGAGGATCAACACTTCAATATCAGAGACCATTGTCCCTAGCCAGAATAGGGTGAAGGGCCTTTTCAAAGTCTGGAATGAGAATTGATCTACGTTCACACCCCAAACTATGCTCACAAGTCAAGGTTTTTTTTTTAAACTGTTAAGTCAACATGTTAGTACATACAGAGAAATGAAATGGTTGTTTTCTTAGGCCACAATGCTAAGTAAAACACAAGTTAAGAATAACAAAAAACAATTAAACATAAAATAAAGAACAAATTAGGAAATAGAATAAGATCAAGTCAAATAATAAAAGTGAATAAATAGATAAAAAGACAAATACAAACACAAAAACCAGCCGATGATGACAGAAAATTATGGTTACAGTGCAAAAAACAAAATTTTAAATTTTCAGTGATTGTTCGGTCTATGAAAAATAAACTAATTAACCAAAGTGTACCAACGATTTTGTCCACGTATGTATGAGTAGTGACCAAAAGAATGACTTGGCAGATACCATTGGTCGAAATGAGTGTCCTTAACATAAAGTGTCTGGGCTCTTCCTTAGGAGTGTGCTGAGAAGTTTGGTCTTCTGGGAGAAGCTCATAATAAAACTGCTGCTCCCTCCTCATTGAGAGGAGTCAGATGATGTGGCTTGGGCATCTGTTAAGATGTCTCCTGGATGCTTCTGTGATGAGGTGTTCTGGGCGTGTTTCAGTGGGAGAAGGACCAATGGAAGACCCAGAACATGCCATAGGACTATGTCTCTCTGCTGACCTAGGAGCCCCCTGGGGTTTCCCCAGATAAGAGAAAAAAGTGGTCATGGAAGTCTGGGCTTCTTCACTTTAGCTGCTGTGTGTGACCTGACCTCAGACAAGCACAGAAGACTGATAGACCAACGACTTCCAAGAATAAGAGCTAAACTGAAAAAAACACAATGAACTCACAAAGCGACAATAGATGGGAGTCTCACTCACTTTTCAAAAAAGTTGCATTTTTAGGTCACACATTGCCTTTGATGCCACAGGGCGCAACAGTGTGACATACTTGGTTGGCTTAGACCAAACAGCAGTATTTGGTCCATGGAATAAGAGCTGGTTGGATTGTCATTTTGTTTAGTAAGCTGATGCTTTTTTTGCTACAACAATACTAGTGAAATGCTGCTAGAAAATCATTTTGTTCAGCTTTATGGGTCAGAAGGTAGGACAACTGCAGATGTACTCCTTTACAGGATTTTTTTTTTTATCTCAACCCAGTCTTTGCTTATGCTTGTCATCTTCTCTTGTCCACAATATTGAGCTTATGTCAGTCTTTGAGCCTGTGATGCACTGATTTTCTATCCAAAGTTGATAAAAACATAAGAGATTTGTTAACAATTCATCCAACTATTCAAGGAAAAAATTATTCAATAAAAATGTTTATTGTGGCCATAGTTTCTTTTTCTTGCTGTATTATTTTATAACAGTTTGTAAAGATTCAAATTTAGATATGCTCACTGGTTCTAGTCATTCATACAACTATTATGTAAATGAGTAAGTTCATCAGTGGTTCAATAACTAGAGGATTCTCCAGTTAAGACAAAAAAAAAAAAAGAAAAAAGGAAAGAAAAGTGTGGCAAAAAAAAAAACATCCCATTGATGCACAGACATTAAAAAAGTCCCAGCTTGCATAGTTAGTGAGCAGTCTCAGAAGATTGTTAGAACAAACATCCACTTACAGCTCATGCTTCTCACTGCCTCGGTCTGAGAACAGCAGCCCAGTCCAGTGCCAGAGTGCTGTCAGGAAACTGTGCTGTCGTCAGAAAACATATTTATTTCCTTTTTGCCAGCCTGTCTGCCAATCCCCACGGAGCTGTTTAGTGTGAAGGCAGAGATTTGACAGAGTGGAGACAGAGAGAGGGAGACTGAGGGCTTTTGCACATTTATGTGTTAAAATCAAAGTGCTTTGTGTGAAACGGGGGTTTGTGCGTTCATGTGTTATAGACCGTGTGTGCACATGAGTGTGTTATAGCATGGCAGTGATAGTTGGCAGCAGGTCTGTGTCTTGCTGTGCAGTGGCTCTCGGGTGCAGCTCACACGAGGGGTTGAGGGAAGGAGGGGAAGGGGTTGTGGGGGAGGGTGACAGCAGAACGCTCGCCCTTGGGCTCCCTAGCTGCCTCACTGCTAAAGAAGAGGGTGCAGTATGTATGTATGTGTGTGGGAGTGGTTGTGTGTAAGGGAGACTGAGGAAGCTGGTGCACACGTATACACATATGTGTGTCTCTAAACGCTCAGATTCTGCTGATCCAGCAGCCTCCTCCCCCCTCCGTTTCCTCCACTCCCCCTGCTCTTTATGGCAAAGCACGCAGGTCACCTTCTCAGTTGCTGAATTTAATACTCAGCTGGAGACAGGCATGAAAAAAAGGAGTAAAGGACTGGCAGAAGAGTGAGTGGTGGAATTTTTCCTCCTTTCGGAACCATTGCGGAGACAGATTGTGGGGACCTACGTAGAGCAGAACATATGAGCATCTGCCTGAGTGGGTAACTCTCCCACAGTACAAATGCTCATACAGGGACACACACAAGCACATGGTGCACTGAGACTCAGGAGGTTGATTAGCAGTTGGGTCACCTTTCTCCTGCTGTGAGTGTGGTACATTTAGATGAGTGTGATAAAACAGGGAACATACTATAGCTGCAGGCACACAGCAGATAGCAGTGGTGGCCACCACACAGTGATCACATCTCTGGCGGCTCTGTTCAACATATTTTTTAGGCAACCAGCAGTCTCTTTTTGTCCCCAGCTTCAATTCAGAGAAACTTATTTACAGTGCAAACTGATCTTTTTGACATTTAAGAGAATAAGCTTTGGGTTTTCTTTCAGAGTATTTATTTTGTGTCTCACATTTGGAAGACTCTGCAAGAGATGTGACTATTGCGCTAGATAAGACTGCTGGCGTCGATGAGAGTGAACGCCCTCTCTATACTATACAGTATAGAGCTTGCAATGTACAGACAGCTTATTCAAAAACCACTTTCCGCTACGAGTAGGAGTTCCATTTAGCATTTCTCTCAGCGCAGTTATCTTCCTTTGGGACTTAGCTTAAAGGGGCTCATTATGCTATTTCTAGTTTTCTGAGCTTTCTACAGTGTTATAGTGTTGAATACTCATCAGACATATAAGTGGCACCTTTTTTAAAAATCACCTAAAGACATGTTTGAGTTTTCCAGCAATCTCTTTGTTCGGTTTACATGGCAACGGAAACTATTGGTTTTAGAGAATTTTTTCTACTTCAAAATTTTAGTGACGTCCTGGGAGAGGGAATCAGTGATTGGTCATTTTCTCTAGGTTGTGCACGTTCATGAGAAGAAAACGACGCTCACCTTCACTGCTCAGTATAACTACTCCTAGCAGTTGACCAATCAGATGCAGCCTGCAGGCAGGACATAGGAAGGAGCTTTCTCTGTTTGCTTGTTTCTGACTGAGGCTGATCTGAGAGGATCAATGCAAAATGAATAAAGGGGTTTGTGAAAAATGCCTGATTGTTTTTTTCCCTTCTGTACTTGCATATTAAAATAAATTAAACTGAAATGTACATAATATAGCCACTTTAATTGACCATGCATACCAACATAAACCTGGTTGCCAGGCACTTGTACAGGCTTGTAGACAAGTACACTTGTACTTGTACAGGCTTGTACAGTATTTTTGAGAGAGAAAATTGCTCTCACTACCCAAATGGTAGTGTAACATGTTAATTGTAAACCCAGCGATACATTTCATTCAGTTTACCTGAGTACCAAAATTCTCTTGGTGGCTATACAACAATTAGCACTAGTAATGCTACTCGTCTAAAGCTAATTCAAGTTGCAAATGTGCTCTCGCCAAGCCACACCTGTTCTTAGCTTCACAGCCAAACTGACTAGCAGAGAACATGGATGCTTCCAGTGAACCAACTAAAGTAGTGGAGAAACCACAGGTCCATAACTGCCTCTACAGCAAAAAAAATATCAAGCTGGGATTCTCACCTGGTGTGTGTGTAATGGGCTTTGTTCCAAAACATGCCCAAGCTGCTCTTCAGTCTTTGGAAGAATGGTCACGCTGTAGTTGGTTCTCCCTTAAGGTGCTCCATAACTGACTGTCCCATCAGACAATTGTGACCCAATGGCGACACAGTAATGGTTTCTGCAATGGCTGGCAAGGAACTGGCAGACCCAGCAGTAACAATGGATACGAAGGCAGGTCCTGAAACAAGTTGGGTCGAAATACGCATCACTGTTGACCTGTTACGACTGGACTTGGCTATTGATTCTCAATTCAACTCTCAGGCCATCAAAACACTGTTTAGCAAATAACTCAGCTCCTATGGGAGGAGCTGTGGGCTCTGCCAGGACACAGTGATCCGTTAATACAAAATGAAAAAATTTTATGTATATCCCAAGGGAAACTGTGGCAGATTATTTGTACCTCTGGGAGTGTGTACACATTGTTTTTTTTCGTTTATTTTATTTAGATCCTATCACAATGAAATGTGATGGACTCAGTCCTAATAATACATAACTTTGCCCATAACATTTTTTAATTCTACAGTATAATTAAACAAAAAAGGGACAATATATGTGGTGAGATATCAAATATGCTCATGCACTATATTTGCCTGATGGAAAGCCCAGTCATATATTACTGCATGTCTGCACAGACGGAAATTCAAATGGATAGAGTAACAGATGAAGCTTAGTGTTTCAGCTCCTTAGGATTCCTGCCTAATGGGGGGATGCCTTGGCCAATGTGTAGCCCATGCTACTCACTACTGTAAGGATGTGAAGATGTTTAAAAATGTGCCTGTGTGGATTCATGTGTGATTGTGTCAGTGTGATAGTGTATTGGTGGGGATGAAACTCTTGTCTTTACCTTGCTGGCAGAATGCCTCCTGTTCAATCTCAACTCTGTCAAACTTACTTACCTTCCACCACTAACAACAGATGTCTGGCTAGCAAAGCCTGCACCTTCGGTTGTTGTTTGTGCCCTTAGGTATCACGCAGACACACATTCACAGAGCTGGTTGTGTTAGCCGTCTGTCAGTCAACATCAGTAGCTAGCACCTTTATTACAGCAGGCAATAAGTCAGTGTAGGGGTGTGAACCAAGGAAGATTTTGATGGAGTCAAAGGCAGAGGACAACACAGCCCTCACTCAAAAAACGCCCCCCCCCCCCCAAAATGAAAAAAACAATAAAAAAAAACAGCAAGGAAAAAAAAACATAAAACAGAGGAGCAAAGTGCTAATGTCTGCCCTTTTCATGTCAAAAAACTGCATTAAGGGTTGACATCAAACAAATTATAGCAAATTAAGCATCAAATAAATTATAGATTGTGAGAAAAGCTTGATTGAAAGATCAACTGTTTTTTTTTCTATTGTACCACTCAAGCATCTATAAGCATTTTCTTTCACCTGTCAGGAGAAATTTAGGTGAAGTTTTAAAAAGTTACTTTTGATTTTGGTGCCTCAGGTTCTTTTATACTGTAAATGTAACTACATTTTCAACTGGATTGGAGTAAATAAACTAAGGGGCACTGTGAAGATTGAGATATGTAAACAGCATTTTCATGGCTCTTATCAGTAAATTAACAACCTGTACCTGAAAACAAAATACTGAAAAGGATCCTTTTAGATAGATTAAACTTGTATAGAAAATGAATTAGTACACAAATGATTTTTCATTCAGCACTATACAAAATAATAAAAGACAAGACATTTTTCATTTTACTGCATTTCATTATGAGATACAGTATTTAATGTAGACTGATTGGATGCATGCTGGAGAGTTTTTACACACTGATACACCATCCACATACTTTTTTGCGTACCACAGATTTTGAAATAGTTAACATATTGCATACTGCAAAGTAGAATTAGGCAGTATGCAAAACAGTATGTGTGACTGATATTGGACATGGTTTTGAAAAGAGCCAATGAAGCAATAAAAATAATAGGAAATCTTGCATCTTGTTGGTTGATTTTAAACACAATGCCAAATCAAGTTTGAATTAAAAAAAACAAAAAACAAAAAACTTCTTGAAATGTACCATGTATGTATCAGCATAAAAAACTTGCACCAACCATTTGGTCTTCTACCAGCTTTTTGCCACATGTAGTGCTGCAATTTGGCTTGTGCCCTGATTGTAGTTAAAAAAAAAAAAAAAAAAAAAAAGAAGCTTTTCTTCACTGGTGTCACCACGCTTTACAAGACAGGACACTCGCAAAATGGATGAGCCAATTGCATAGTTCCATGTGTGACTTTAGCCAGTAGATGTAGTCCTCCAAAGAAAATGTAAGCTTTTCTGATATTTGTTGCCCCACCCACAATATCTTCTTTGAAAATTAGAGCGTACAACTAGCTCTAGCTAGCTAGAAGCTAGCTAGTTAAAAAGCACTATTTTTTTTTTATATCAAATAGCAAATTTTGTTATCAGTATTTTGCTAATCTCTTTTGCCAAGTTTTCATTGGATGACTTGATTTTTTTTAAGCAGCATGCATTAACTCATCCTTTCGACCCATTTCTAGATCCTTGCTGCATTCATCAGCCGACATTAAAATGTCAAAAGGTTTTTCCATTTTCAAAACTGGTGAAGACCCTACAGCTTATAGGCAAGGTGTGTAATATGGAGTTCAACTAAATATTTACTTGTATTGTACTCCTTTCATATGTATACTGACTGAAAATTATTACAGAATTATTCATCATCCATTTGTCCGAACCACAGTTTAATTTAGTACACTACTGTCATTTGTCAAAAGCAAATTTTTAAGGATTTAGATAAATTTCTATGGCATTTATGGCAATCCCGCTACCTCTACATTTAAACTCTGATGAAGAAAGTAGTTGTGGCCATTATGCTAATAAAGGTAGAAAAAATGTCAAAGGAACCGTTAGTAAGTCAGTGTGATAAAGATGTTTTATTTGACGTGGACAAACTGGTCCTATCATGCTCCCAAACCTCTTTTTAACAAAAACTGACAGAGCATATCACTGTTTCTGCCAAATAACCACTGGCAAAAATCTTTGGCTGAAGACCAAAACACACACAAATATACTCATGCATAAGAACATGCACACTCACACCCTGATACTCCCCATACGTCAAACACACTCACTCACAAATCATCACAGTAGCAGTGTAGAATGAGCAGTAAAACATCAATAGCTCCCCCTGTGGCTGCTGCTGTTTAATTATCTCATATGAGCTTGGAGCAACATTGCACTGCTCCTCTCTTAATGTCAATGTGTTTAAAAATATTTTAGAAAATATGTTTTCTTTTATTTATTTATTTCTACACTGTCTAGACTCTGATGGGAATGACGCTGCATTGATTCATCTAGGCATCAGTGTTGATGATCAGGGCTTGGCTTCCTCTTAGAGACTACTGTCAGACATCGCTTTTGCTTTTCCCCCTGACTGTTTGATTTATGGGTCTGGTTTGCTGATGTCGTGAGGTTCGTCCAGCACTTCACTAATTCATTCTGCATTATTTTCAGACAGCTATCCCCTCAATCGGATTAAAAAAAAAAAAAAAAAAAAAATAGCTGTATGTTTTTCAGTTAACTTTACCAGAGGCAGAATTTATTGGTCTGTTTAGGTCTTGGTCTCTTGGTGTTCTCCTCTGTCTGTCCTCTACCACCACTTCAGGGCTCTATGAAATCCATTTACAGTTTTTCCTGATTTTGTTTAATTATTTTTTCACCCCCGTATTAATCATGTATTAATGAACTCTGTAGCAGTAAGAGGTGAACTGCCCATTACAGTATTACACTTGGAGTCTTTGCAGTCACAGACTCTGGCCCTCCTAAAACTGGTTATATACTTGTGCGGTAGGACCAGTGCATCTGATGCTGGTGAAGTGTCCCTCTATTTAAGCGTAGGGTGACTGCATCATGTTGCAGTTCCTGTTCTGTGGTCAGCACATAAATTCTGCAAGACGCTCAAGAAATCAGAAAACACATAATCACAAGCTGACCAATCACAAGAGAATACTTCTACATAACCGTCCTGCAAGAAATGGTGCACATAGGGTTTGGAAGAGGTGCGCTTCAGGTCTTCATGGACCTATATGGCAGTGAAACTATAACCAACCATACACAGGCAACACCAGCTTGATACTAAATGAGGTGATATTAAGTCCCTGAACAAACAGTACTGATAACCAACCACAACATGCCCCACCACAGTGGCCCTTCTGCTTTTGGACCTTGGTTTTCTTTAATAAACCCTTTTCCTTCACATTGGATCAGCATTGGAGTCCTTCTGCTTTTGGACCTAGACTAATCCATTGTTCACAGAACTCTGTTGATTGATTTGTCAAGACTTTCATTTGTATCTTAGGTTAAATCTGCTTTTCCATGACTGGAGTCTGTATAGGATCAAACACCAGCTTGTTGGCCTCTTTGGGTGGATGTGTGTCCCTGTGCTTTCCATTATGCACATCTGTCTCAGGAGCTCTTCTGTTTTTGAGCCATCACCACATATGTTGCTGGGGCTCCCCTGGTAAAAATTTATTTTAATGTGCAAATAAGGAGCTTTAAAAAGATGGAAAATCTCAAAAAGGTATCAAAGTACAGTTTAGACATTCTTATAGCATGTAAAAAAAAAAAGTTACATCTTATTTCCATGATTTAAACCTTCAAAATAACAGAAAAGAAATTATGGTGTCTGTAAAAGTTTGGGCACCCTGCAGAGTTAGTACCTTGTATGCCCCCAATTTGACAACTGAAACCTGACAGTGTCCTGGATTGTTTACAGTTAGTGTCTGGAAAGACCAGGTGATGTCAATCTCAAAGGTTTTAAATGCTCAGACTCATCTGACCTTACCTCAACAATTGGCACCATGGGTTCCTCTAAGCAGCTGTCAAGAACACTGAAAGAACACTGAAACTGAAAATAGTTGATGCTCGCAAAGCAGGAGAAGGGTGTAAGAAAATAGCAAAGTGTTTTCAGATGCTAATATCCTCTGTTCCGAATGTAATCAAGAAATGGCGGTCATTGGGAACAGTGGAAGTTAAAGCAAAATCTGGAAAAATATCAGACAGAACAGCTCGCAAGATTGTAAGACAGTCAAAACCCAAGTTTGACTGCACAATCCCTCCAGGAAGATCTGGCTAATACTTGAGTTATGGTACACCATTCCTCTATAAAGAGGTACTTGTACAAATATGGCCTTCATGGAAGAGTCATCAGAAGGAAACTTCTTTTACGTCCTTACCACAAAAATCTGCATTTGAAGTTTGCAAAGGAACATATAGACAAGCCTGATGCATTTTGGAAACAAGTTCTGTGGATTGATGAGGTTAAAATTGAACTTTTTGGCCGGAATGAGCACAGGTACGTTTGGAGAAGAAAGGCACACAATTTAATAAAAAGAACCTCTATCCAACTGTTAAGCATGGGGGTGGATCAATCATGCTTTGGGGTTGTATTGCAACCAGTGGCACAGGGAACATGTCACGAGTAGAAGGAAAAATGGATTCAATGGGATTTGAGCAAACTTTGGATGCTAACCTAATGCCATCTGAAAAGCTGCAGTTAAAGAGAGGATGGCTTCTACAAATGGATAACGATCCTAAAAACACCTCAAAATCCAGGGTGGATTACATCAAGAGGCATGAATTGAAGGTTTTGCCATGGCCTTCACAATCTCCTGACCTCAACATAATTGAAAATCTATGGATAGACCTTAAAAGAGCAGTGCGTCACAGATGACCCAGAAATCTCAAAGATCTGGAAGACTTTTGCAAGGAAGAATGGGTGAAGATACCTCAAACAAGATTCGAAAGACTATTGGCTGGCTATAAAAAGTGTTTACAAGCTGTCATACTTGCCAAACGGGGGAATAGAAGGTACTAACTATGCAGGGTGCCCAAACTTTTGTAGAGGCCATTTTTTGTTTTCTGTTATTTAAAAAGTTAAAATGATGGAAATAAGATCGAACTTTTTTTGACATGTTATAAGAATGTCTAATCTGTAATTTGACGCCTTTTGGAGATGTTCCATCTTTTGTTAGCTTCTTTTTTGGCACATTAAAATAAATTTTTACCAGGGGTGCCCAAACTTTGGTGCCCCACTGTAGGAACCCAGAACCTTCATTCTAGTAGTGACATCTCTCCACGTGAATTATATCTTTGTTTATTTAATCTGTTTTTATAGTTTTTATTACTTTTAAATTGTTATATTTCTACTCATCTGATTTTTTTTTTTTATAACTGTTCAGCACTTTGCGCAGCCCATCACTGTTTTTAAAATTGCTAGATGAATAAACCGGAACTTGAACATTTGTCAAAAAGTACCTAACTTTAACACATGACCAATGAAAATAATTGTAAAAAAAAGTTTTTTCCTAATGTTAGGTCTTTATTGGTTCCTGCAACTAAATGTAAAAAAGGATAGAGATATTTATAATTTATTGCCATATCATATGTCAAAATTATAATAGTTTAATTGTCTGCTTTCTATTAGGTGACAAATGACAAATATCAGATTGGGTTCAGCAGGATTTTGAGCAAAGTTTTTACAATAAAGAGATGCCAAATGTCTCAGAAATTGTGTGTATCAAATATGTAATGCATGGCTCTGTTGTGTTCAATCTTGCATGGAACCACGTAGAAAAAATACAATAGAAAATACATTATTTTCCATCGGTGTTACACAGCAAAAGTCATCCTTCCGTCCATCCATTCATTTTCATAACTACTTAGTCTAATTCAGGGTCGCGGGTAGCTGGAGCCTAGCATGAGTCATGTTCTTTCCTTTAGGCACTTAACAATGATAATGTAAAGTCTTTCATACCTGCGCTTTTTCAGAAACAAACACAGCTTTTTTACAAATGCTTGTTTCTGCCCTTCTGCAAGTTTTGGTTCTTTCTTTTGCATTCCTCAATTTTGTGTTCTGTACGATTAATTAATAGATTTTTTTTCATTCTTTTTCCTTTTATGCATTGATTCAGAATTGTCCACATCCACATCAGTATCATCATGCTGTTTGTTCAGAAAGTAAATCTCAGCTTCAACAAATTCCATCACACTAAGAAAAAATTCATTTTCATTTCAACTGATAAAATGTCTCTAGCTATCATCTTTAAAGTGAGGTCTGCAATTTGCTCTTCATGTGTGACTTCAGACTTACTTTATTTGGTGACAAAGTTTGCCATTGACTTGTTATATGTGGATGGACCAGCTTTCGAATACTTTCTGTCTAAAATGTGCAAGTCGTGGTTGACTTATGACATGCTAAAAGGAGCAAAAAGAGAAATCGTTTTACCAGAAGGTTTGCTGGTGCTCGCCACTCTGGTAATACAAGGTATTAACCACCTTGCAGCCTTGTGTCTTGTCTCTTTCTGGGAGATCCTTCTCCCAACGTCTCAGCTGATGTGGACATCTATGGTATTTCTTCAAGGCTAAGAATCAAGGTGAGCCTCTTATCCAAAGGCTCCTCTTGAAATAGTAAATTTGTTCAGCACAACAAAGCAGCCAGACCATCATTCTGCTGTTAGGATACTGAACAACACAGGTTAAAAAAAAAAAAAAAAAAATAGGTGTCATACCTCATTGGTGTCACAATAACTACAATATCGCAATACTGTGCAATTGACAAGCCTAGCCGCAGGGCATGGCAAGCAACCGCCATCACCAGAAGAGTGTCATTTTTCCCTTGCCCATGCTTAAGAGAGTTCATGCAGATGCTGAACTTACACGCTACCTGCAGGAGGAGCCCATTGATAGCAACGCAGATCCACTTGCCTGATGGTGCGATAACCAGAGTAGATTTCCCTTGCTCTCTAAAGTAGCCTGTAAGTACATGTGCAACAAATACACTATCTGAGAGTTTTTAGTGCCGCCGTAAACATTGCTACCCCTCTCCGATCCTCCCTGAAACCACACAGGGTAAACATGTTGGTTTTCCTCGCGTTTCCTAACATGACAACAGAAGTTGACAGTCTTTAAGAGACTTTATATTTTAGGATAAAGAATTGTTTTTTTCTTTTTAACACATCCTGCCATTTTGCATTGCACTTGTTTTGTGCTGTCTCTAAGACAGGCTGTACTTTTCTTTTGTTCTTCTATGCATATGGTTGATGTTCTGTTGTGATTGGCACTTAAATATTTAGCAAAAGCATTTGCTTTATCTATTGTTGTTTGACAATGTATAGCAAAGACTAAAATCTTTTTATTTGCTTTATAAATGAGAAAAGGCTTATTCCGTGTTCCTCTTTGCCATGTATTCTGCGTGGGACAATAAAAATTACGTTTTTGTTTTAAAACAGTCATCGTTGTCGTTTTAAAAGTGATAAGCTTATTTAGCCTACAATAAAATCAGGATAAATTGCGTACTGTTGATGAATAGATTGCAGTGACAGCGCACGTTGCATGAGACAAGAAGGAACACCACGGAGGAAATTCCTTAACCCCGACACCCCTACTATGCCTCGCTTACTGGAGCCTTTTATATTTACTTTGAGGAGAGAGGAGGCGACATTTCACATGAATTTACATGAACATGCATGAACCGGCTGGTAACACAAAGCTGGAAGTCAACACAGAGACAGTGTGTAATATAATGCTATAATTCAGATTAAACACACATCTAGTTTTTAACATAATGATTTTTTTATTGCTTCGATGCAGAAATGATGTATTTTAACTTCTTGCTCTTTATGCTCTTTTTAATGTGGGTATCTTGTTTTTACTCTACATTTGCATCAAATCTGGCAGTTGGCAAAAGCTTGGGAAATTGATACCACCATGTGATGGTTGTAACACATTACCAACAGGTGCCAGTAATAACAGGACAATCATAGATAATAGTCCCATAAACTATTTGATTTCTTACAATTTAATAACTATTTGAAATTCATTTTATCTATCCCTGATGCAAAATGACTTTGTGGAAGTAAAGTGTGTTGCAGTGAAACATGACAGTGTCTGTAACTGTGCAGTCTTTGCAGATTCTAGGACAGAAATACAGGGATGGCCAAGTACATTTAACTGTAATTTCCCTTTTAAACAGTTCATTTCTGTGTGTTAATATGTCCATTAACCTCAGAAAATCATTAATTTTCCTTTAGTGAGCACATTAGCCGTCAAGACAATTATCACTGCTATCCATTGGTGTTGTAGAATAAAGGCTCTGACTCTGAGATGGACCCCTCCTTCAATGGACAGAAACTTGATACCCGACATTCAGATTAATGTGAAGCAAACAGGTTTATGACTCCATGCAAATGCATGTACATGAAAACAGCAACACAAGCAGACTTTGCTACACATGCAAACAGACATGTGCATATAAAACTGCTCAGGCACATACACACACTAGCAAATGCAGCTTGGTTCTGTCGCCAGGCTTATCAAGACTTTCATTATTCCTCACAATGCTGGGTAATTAGGTGTCCTCTGCTCTGCCTGCCTCTCTTGCTAATGGTAGAGAAATAGACCTGTCACTATTTGGCCACTTGGAGATTCAACAAATGCTAAGCAGTAATGGCTTGCTTCGTATCCTGTAATGCTTTGCATTGACAGCGGGGACACTTAAAAAAGGAGACGTCATATTTTTTTCTATGTTCTCCTCCTCTTTCTTTCTTTCATTTGATTTCTACCTCTACCAGCTGCTTGGAAGTTTGGCATCACAGATCTAAGATACTAGATGACACTAGTCAGACGTCTTCAGCAATGCTATAGCTGCATGGTTGCAGAATATTGAGGTTCATCAGACAGGTTTGTTCTTGTCTTTGTTTTTGATGGGCAAACTTCAGTGGCATTTCTCATAAAAAAAAAAAAAAAAAGATATTGGGGACTGAAGAAGACAGAGTGAGAAATGACTTTAGGAGAAATGAGGAAAGAAATGGACATAAAATGTGAAACATACAGCAGATGAGAACACAGGAGAATGAAGACAGGGGGAGAAGAAGAGCAAGGGAGTTTGTTGCTTGTGGTTAATCCCTGTTTTACTGATCTGGCAGTTACATGGCAGCTGAGACCAGCACATTGCCAGGACTGAGCCTCCAGTCATCTCCCCTTACCCTCAATCTTCATCTAAAACAATTATTCTTGCCATTCACTCGTTGTTCTGACCCACTTATTCCAGTTCAGGGATGCTCGGGTAGCTGGACTAGAGCCTATCTAAACATTTACTGGGCAGAAAGCAGACCAGTCCATCACATGGCCAACAGTTTTCTGTCTGCACTGTTCTTGTTCTGCACCTAAGCCATGAAGCAGCTCTTCATATAATGCATTCTCATTAACATTAACGGCAGTCAAGGACAGTGCATAGGCATCAGGATGAAATGTATGTGAATCTGTCAGGAGAGAACAGAGGATTTGCAGTTAAGTAGCTGGGGCAAGAATTGACTGGTTATGACATGCATCAAGAAGTTTATGCCACAGACAGCAATGCTGCATGATGGCGTGGGGTCATACTGGGCTGTTATGGACCAGTGATCTATTTTTCTACCTGTCAAACCCTCGGAGGGGGAGGGGGGGGGGGGCTTTTTTTTTTTTTTTTTTTTTTTTTTTTTTTTTTTTTTGCTGGTGATGAAGCTTGATGTAAATATGTTTTTGTGTCTTGTTTGTTGCAAAACTATCACATGCCACCACTGTCACAACAGTTGGGGAGTGAAAAATTCAGTCTGGATGAAGTCAAGTGTTGAGATCAGGGCTGGACTAAGTAGGCGTCTGTTTAAGGGCCCCTGACACTGTGGTTGTTGTAAAATGTACCGGAGATTGTTTTCAAAAACAGTTTCTAACACCTTATTGTTTTAGTTTGAAATAATTATCCTGCAGTGCAACTGCAAGGCTTTTTCCTGACCTTTTTACAATCATCACACAATCTTTATCCGCTGATGGAAGTTGTGCAATACAGTTGTTCTTTTAATTAAGACAATGTGATTGTTCTTAATATAAACAAAGAAAATCAGCTAATAGAAAAAAGGGGCATAAAGTAGTTATTTCAAAACCAAGAAAAAAATATCAATCTGATAAATCCATAGCAACGTCCTTTAATATAAGTAAAATAGGTTACAATCCTTTGATAAACAAACACATGGGTGGGTAAAGAGGAATCAAATTTCTAAAACCATGGTGAAATATAATCACTTACAACATAAAGGAATCAGATTCAGAATCTATAAAGAATCTGTGTTGGACCTGATAAGTCCAGGTCCTCACACCTGAGGATCTGCCCATTAGACATGGCGATATGTAAAGTAACTGGTTTCTGCAGACTGAATTTAATGCAAACACAGGTACACAGCTCCTTTTTCACCAGATGCTCTCCGTCTAGCCACACTTAAGCCTGTTACACACTCAATGAGAAACAAGAACTTTTATCTTTTTCTTAAGGCCACAAAAACATCCTTTTGTTCTTGCGGACAATGTTGGGGATATCATGCGGTTGGTTATGGACACATCACCCAAGCAGATCTTTATTCTTATGGGACATTTGAAGTGGCGGAGGTAATGCAGAAAAACAAGTGGAAATTTGTCGCTTCTACATTTCCGCAGATACCAGGTTGAACAGCTTTAATTAATAGCTGATAGAGGTGGTGAGAAAGTTGAAAAATGTACACAACATATATGGCATTTAAAGACAAGGACACTGACGTGTGCACAACCCTGAAGCAGGCAAATGAGAAAGCGACAACTTACTGTGCTTTAATGATAATTGTGGTGTTTTGCACCATGCTTCACATCAGATATCCTGCGACAAAGATGTCACTGCCACTGGAAGCACTATTGTCCTAATTTTGGTCTTTCTTCTGTGCCATACAAATGAAAAAAGGACTCAACACAGTCAGTTGCTTTATCCTCATGTATTGAAAACACAGTAGTGCACAAATAATTATCAGTATCCTGTTAATTTTCTGAAAAAGTTTGATGACTGTTCTCGCCTGAGTATTCTTACTAATTTGTAACTTTGTTTCTTTCCTTTTCAGTTCGTGAGTTTGTCTACATGAAGGATTTAATTTGTGTTGCTAATTTCGATTCAAATTCCTTGAAGAGTTGTTCAAAGGCATCCATCACATGAGTTTAGTTCCATTGTAGAGTGAGAGGGCAGTCTGTACGCACTGAGGCCTCTGCCTGCCGGATAAATAGGGCTGCTCTGTAGTAGATAATGGCTGAGTCACATATTATATTTATCCAACTCAATAAAGCAGGAGCAGGCAGGCAGATTACTCTGCCCTGAGTCAAGGAGATAATGATTTCTGGCTGCTAGCTGTTCCAGAACAGACTCCAGACACACCAGCAGGCAAGGAGACCAACAGAAAGTGCTGCTAAAGAAGTTGTTCATGGATGCTGTTAGTGTGAATTGTCTGTGGCCTTCCTAAGCCCAGGACTGCCTGTGTCAGCCCTCTGCTGTGCTGTGAATGTCACCTTCCCTCTTACCTTGCACCTACCGTATACTTTGCCTCTACGTTCAAGTTTTAAGCCACGTGGATGATTTTGAACGTCAACTATCGGCACAAACTAAAATGTCTGTGCATGTTATGAAGCGAAAGCAGCATCTGCTCACAGGTGTGCTTCAGATGTGTAATTGCCTGCTGTATAAACAGAAGTTTACTGTGTTTGTGTTTTGTTTTTCATTTTACACACTTGGTTTGTGATAGAGAATAAAAGAGCTTTTTTTTGGTGCAGGTTTTATTTTGTCACTGCACCAAAATCTCTTTCTGTAATGACTGTGTGGGACTTCATTAAGCAAGAAAATGTATATTTGAACAAGCAGTAGAAACTCTACGGGGGTCTGTTTTAAGGCAAACCATAATGTTTCCGAGTGCCTTAACATAGCCAGTTAACGTTTTATTTCTATAGCTTTATAAATAGTTTAGATGTCTTCTCCTCACTGAAATGTAAAAGCGTTGATGTAGTTGCTCTGCTGGTTACTCAGGTGTGTCTCGGTGTACAGAGGCTAAAAGTCAAGTTGAAATTCTGGCCTGTGGTCCTTTCCGGCACCCTCCCACTCTCTCACTGCCCACGGTCTAGGAAATTAACCTTTAAAATTAAATTTAAAAGGCCATCTGTTCCAAAGAAAAAAGTCTTAAGACAACAAAGAAAGACAGAGAAGAAGAAAAGTGGCTTTCATATAGAATTTTTCAATAAATACTTTATTGGATGCTATGGATCTTTTAAATATTGCTCTGATACACATTTACTGCCCTTTTTTTGCTTCATATCTTATAACATAAGAGCAAAATAACAAAAACAAGACAAATAAAAAACAAAGTCTCACATGCAACAAAGCAGCACAAAACCCCTCAGAGGTGCAAGCTCTGCAGAGACAGCTCACTCAGCCAGAGAGACACTTGAAGCACACTTTGTTTCACTTTGTCTCCAGGACTCCTCTCTTTGGTCATAAAACTCTCCATTTACCCAGCTCCGTCCCAGAGTCCACTCCAATTTCTACCTCTTTGAACGTGACAAGTGATAAGGATGGATTATCACAAGAGCCAGGAATTCCTCTGGATAATCCTTCACAGACAAAACACTGACATTCTGGCTTTTTCAAGAAAATTGCTCTAAGTGCTAACGGCTTGTTGTGGCACAGTTCTTTGACTTTATTTTAATCAAGGCTCTCTAAAGCAACGATTTAAGCATTGTAGGTTCAGATTCAGTGGTTTCTGTGCTCTGTGTTCAGTCTGGGCCCTCTCCTCTGCTCTTTTGTGATTGCCATAAAATGTCTGTGTGATTACACTAGCCCTGATTAGGATGCTGTGATTCTGTGTCTTTGCAGAACAATTTAAATGGCCAATTTACTTGAATTTAAACAAGTGTTATCGCTGACCATTCCTGTCAATTGTTCTTTCCCAAGACAAAACGCACAAGCTAATATGTGTTGATGAGCAAGGGAGTGCATAAAACAAAATAAAGCTTTGTGTGGTATCTGATCTACACACAGAATTTAAATGAGTTGTGAACAGGAAGGGTCTACCAACCATAAGTGTCAGATCATTAGAGAAACTGTTTTATTCAGTGACATAATCATTTGTGTATAATTTGTTGGCCCAAAACAATAAGTTGTGGAGATTTGTTGCATTTAACTGCCAAAAAAAGATTAGTCAGTGATGTGTGCAGTTTTAGTTTATGGTGATAAATTTGGATACAGTTTATAATAATGTTACTGCTGCAGTGATTTTGGTGTCATTTCTTGGCAGAGGGTTTTTGCTCTGCATCAAGTATACAGCCATGAAGTACTTTTGTAGGGCATAATTGTATTTTATAGGTTTTCTTTGCTTTCATTTTAACTGAATGCTTCATTCCTCTCAGTTGAAATATAAACATGAACTATGCTACTTTCCATACTGACATTTAGCTGAATGGGATTCTGCTGTAAAATTACTAAACAAATGGTTTGACAAAAGCCTAACCCGACATGACTGTTAGCGATAATCCAAGGTAAGAGGTAGGAGCAGGAGAGCAACAAATGCAAACGTTTGATTTAATTATTGCTTGTCTGCTGTGCTAAGAATATAGTTTAAAAAAATTCTCAGAAACTGCTCATCTGTGCTGTTTTTTTAAATATTTTTTTATTTCCATAAAAAACAAAATGCAAGCTTGTTTTTTGTTATGAGAGTCACAAAGAAAGAAAAGACTATTGAGGCAGGAGAGTATTTACAGAAAGGGAACAGGGACACGAAGAGCTGCCGAATCTTCTGGAAGATGAAGTTCTGGATGGAAAGAGAGAAAGGTCCCACAATGGAGGATGGCCCAGCACACTGGAAATAGAGGGCAATGGGGAGAAATGGGGAGAACGTTTCTAAACGTTCACAATGGTCATGTTGGCAGTTCCGATACCTGTAGTAGATTAAAAGATTAATTTATAATGAGAGTGATCAGCCATATGTATGTAAAGCTGAATCTTTCCCTCGGGTTCCTTTGATATTTTAATATTGACTCACTGAACAGCTGATCGAGTTACTAAGAAGGTCTGAAAACGTATACATAGCATGTGGCATTTAAAGACATGGACTCCGCCACATGCACAAAAGTGTCACGTTAAATATAAAACTACTTAATCAGTTGTTCATTGCAAATAGACACAGGACCTTTTAGTCCGGAATAACTTAAATATTGATCCTGTCACAGCATTTCATCAGGACATTTAGCAATATCAAAGACGGCTGTTACTTTACCTGCTTATATTTCACTGAAACAACCCTCACAGTCGTTTGTAAAGCTGCCTGCTGCCTCTCACAGTGGTCCACAGTTAATCTCATTGAGTTTGCCTTTTAAAAGACCTCCCAGTTACTCTCCAAGGAATTCCCTCAGAGAATAACTCTCAATGGCTTTTCCCCCTTTAATTCAGTTTCAGATCTGTTCCCTCCCCTGAGAAGCTCTCTGGACCCTCTTTCAAAGTATTCTAACTGGAGGGAGCGTATAAGATTCAAGAATCAGAGTAGCTGTTGAGAAAACTTGCCTGTCTTGTCCGCTGTGCTGCAGTTGCCTCCCAGCAAACAGGCAACTTCTTAGTCTTTCTCTTCTTTTTTGCTGTTCTGTTTTGTTCTTAGTGCAGAGCAGATGGCTATTAGATCTCAGCCCACTCTTCCTCCCTCTCAAACCCATTTCCTCTCCTCCCATCAATGTTTGTGCTAAGTGGAGACCTTACACACTTTCACCAGTTCATCTGCTTCACTGCCGCCCCTCCAGACTCCTTTTAAAGGTGCTTTCATTTAATCATTTCTTTAAAAAAGATTTTTTTTTCCAGGGCAGCATGAGGTCACAGATCACATCAGAGCTGCTTTCCGACTCAGTAACCATTTAATCAAGCCAAGGTCCATTTCTCAGCCACTCTTTTCAGACCACCTTTTCTTCCTGGGGCTCGGGGGTGAAGTCTGTGGCCTCGGCCCTTAAAATCCCATTCCTACCAAGGCTTTAGAGGGGACTTGGTAACTTACACCAATTCTCAGGGATTTAGAGCTTCACTGGGTGCTCTGTATAGCCCCACAGACTCTCCTGATATACTTGACTTGCCCCTGACCCAAGCAGATACAGTCAGAAACCACAAAAGATTCTGTATAACTTCACCGTTGAAGAACTCAAGAAGTTGGTTGATGTACTGTAGTCTGTTAAAATTTTAGGTACTAAAATGGATTACTTTAAAAAATACAATAGTTTGTCTGTAATTTGGAAAATGTAATAAAAATGATATTTTTCTTTATCATGTAAATTAACATTAAGTTCTGGAGCTCTACAAAGATTAAATCAAGTGGGGGTTTGACATCGGCAACCCTTTCCTTTTTAAACAGCATATTTTCAAACTATTTCACTTCGGGCGCAGCATGATAATACGTAATATAAAGTTTTGTCATGTATTGCTTAAATAGTTTTTTTCCTTTTTTTTTTTCCCCTCTTTTTTAACCTGTCCTGTCCAACATCTCAGCATACAGAACGGCAATCTGCGTGCCATATTTTTGCCAGACAGATTTGCTCTGTCAAGGAAGACATCTCATATATATAGCTGCTCTTGATAATCTGAATATTTTTATTATGATAATTATTTTATTTTATTTATTTATTTATTTATTTATTTATTTTCCTTTTATCATTTTGCAATCATCGTCATTCTTGATATGGCCGAGCTGGACCTGTTAGGTTGACGTCAAGTGCGGGGGATTCATATGCGGACTCGGCTTGGAGTTTCAAACAATGCTTTATTTGCTTCCTTCTGATTTCGGTTTCTTTCCCAGGTGGATGCGGAAGATAGGTTAGTCGGCAGGCAGACAAGCGGGGAGGTAAACCTGGCGGACAGAGAGGCGGGCAGGCAGGCGGGCAGGCAGGCGGGCGGGCGGGCAGGCAGGCAGGCAGGCAGGCAAGCGGTAGGGCAGCAATCGGGCATGCAGGCAGGATCTCTGACGGGGAAAAAAACACACAGGTTAACGATCAGGAAATCACACTGGGAAGAATCCTTCAGGCCGAGAGTTGTATCAAAGGCGTTCAACTATCTGGCGATGAACAGCAGGCTGGGCAGATCTTAAATAGTGCTGCTGCTGATTGCCAAGATGCCGATCAGGTGCTGATCCAGGTGCCAGGATGCCAGACACGCCCACCAGGGAACAGGATCACAACAGGACCTGGCAGGGAAAGAGGGAAAAAAAAGGAGGAAATGAAAGGAGGAAAAAGAGAGATAGAAAAGAAGGGCGTGTCTAAGCTGCTAAAGTTACAGTATTTGCAAAACAATATAAAGTACTGAAAAAATACAACAAGACAAAAGTAGGATATTGACAATATTCAAAAACAGACAAAAAAAAGAAAAATTAAAGTAAAAAAAAAGTAAATGAATTAATAAAATAACAATTACAATACCAACTGTTATTAAACATACCTACAGAGAGTCATCAGCAACATTTAGTAGGAAGCAGATGGGAAGATGAGCGCTTTGTGGGCGTGCACTTGTGAGTGTTCAACCTGTGATCATGCAATCAAAGATCAGCTGAGTGCTTGTAGGGGAGCACGACCACAACCCGAGGTGTAGGGGAGGAAGCCAAGGCCTCCAGGTCTCGTCAAGCCCACCGCGCACAGAGCCCGGGCAGGCAAAGCAGAAAGAGTCTCCGTCCGCCGAGCCCAGAGCAGTGGAAGCCTCCAGGCAGGCACCACCCGGCGCGACGAGGCAGGGGTACCGGGTAGCACAGGGCGACGGCAAGCCGGCCCGGCAGGCGCCGGGTGCCGAAGCGCGGGCCGCACAGAGAGCCAGCAGCCCACAGGCCCCAGGACCACCCGTTCCCCCCAGCAGAGCCCCGGCCAAGACCCAGCGGGCCCCGCCCGCCCAGAGCAAAACGATCGCGGGCCGGCGCCACCATGATACCAGGGACAGGATCCCCAAGGACAAGGACACGTCCGTAGACCATCCCCCCAACAACCCCTCTCCCTTTTTTTCCTTTCTTCCTTATTCTGTCTACTTATAGTATCCCTGATAGTATTTCATGGTACAGATGAGTTTTGGACCAACCAAATGTCTCTGATGATGAACAAGCATTTCATATTAGTGATTCCATTCAGATTTATTCACATGAAACAAATGACACATATATAGGTTGTAGACAGCTGAGCCAAATCAAAATCAGGAAGATGAACAATCACAAACTCTCCTGGAGGCTGCTGCCGGCTCAGAGCACTTTCTGTCAACAACTGTGTGGTGTCTGTTAAATCCACCTACATGAGCAAGACTTTGCTCAGATTAATTTAAGACTCTGACAACAAGTTCAAAGAAATCAAGACCAAACCATTAAAGACTTCTTGCAGAGCTCAGCATAAAAAGAGAGAACCATTGATCAACGCAAAAAGAACCAATGGAAAGTCAATTTTTTTTTTTATCACTCAAAAAAACAAAACCAAGCAAAAAAAAAACTAAATGTAAATTAGAGATTTTATTGTATCTATGAAATTTGAGCAAATCTAGACTTAAATGCACCAACACACCGAAAGGTTGAGGAAAATGCAAAAAAGACAGAAGTTAAGGTTCTTTCAGATGCACAAAAGGCAGATAACAACTGCTTTGGGGAAATATGAACATAAGGTGGTACCAAGGCTGTAAATTGTGTAAATTTACCATTGGTCAAAAATGTATATTAGAATTTTGGAGAAACAAATTAAATCAAATCAGAAATCAAATGAGTTTGTGATAAACTACATTTTAAACAGAACTGCTCAAGTAAATGAAGCTATGTGGAATTTAAATAAACTGAATTGAACATGAGGGACTCATTTCCTCTGCTTACCTGTTATTTAAGACCACACTGATGACACCTTTTAAAGTGTGCTGAGCAGCATAGATGCTATGCTTAGATTTCACATTAGTAGTGTGACACACAAAACAAACAAACAATTCTCTGTCCCTAAAGCCATTTTAATTTGATTTGATCAACTTTGTGTCAGCTTTTTTACAAAAATTTCAACTACTCAGACTCAAGGCGACAACTCCCACTCAGCTTGTATGAATCTCACTAACCTATTTTGTTCCACATGCGAATAAAATCCTCAGCTAATGTTGCCTTAATCTTGAGAATGATCAATTATTAGTGTGAAGATTCACTTGTTAATTTCTAAAATGTGTGTATGATGTGTGCTTTATTGTGCTTTAAATGTTTCTATGATGTGTGCTTTATTATTTACTCTATCTGCCATGTGTCCTGGCGGTGTTTTATCGATCTGTTTTGCTGCCAGTCGATGATGGGTGTGGTGTTTTCAATGCTTATCAGACTGTAATCAGCCAGCTAAAGAAAAACTATCACTTTTTGTTACGCGTGATGTTCCAAAAGTTAGCCCAATGCATTATTTCCATCACCCATTTAATAGATATTGGATGCAATTTTTTCTCTTTGTTTTTCTTAATTCGCTCCTCTGTGTCCCGGAGTGATGATGCATTTCCTTGAAGAAATAACCATACTTCTGTGTCCCTGAAATATTAGAGAGCTAAATCCATTATTCATCCTCCCACTCTGTGCCATCTTTTTGTTACTTCTTTTTCTTATCTTTTTTATGCTGCCTCTGTATTGTGAGTCCTGTCCGATGCAATTTATGTGTTTGTGTGTGTGTGTGTGTGTGTGTGTGTGTGTGTGTGTGTGTGTGTGTGTGTGTGTGTGTGTGTATGTGTGCGTATTTGTTGTGCATCCACCCATGCTGAAAAGAGCCTGACAGAGATTATTGTTTTTGGTTTTATAGCTTCTCAAACATAAAGAACAAGTCATACAGAAATGCTCATTACTGCTGGAACTACCCTGGACCTCACACTTTATATCTGCTCCAGTATTTCCTTCAACCCCTGGTGCTTCTTGATCTTTGCACGTTCCTTTCTAATTGCCACATTTCCACAGGTTCTTTTAGCTTTGTTGTGATCAACTTTTTGTTGTGCATCTGTCCCAGCAGGACTTGGAGATTTACAACTCCAGCACAGCTGTTGCTGTACTCTATTCTAGCCACTTGGCTATTCCTCATGGTGTTTGATGTCCTTCTAGCCTCTTACACCCTGCTGTAATGTGCTGTACAGTCTCAGAAGCTTATTTGTACCACCTGCAAGTTGAGTTCTGTGTGTTGCTGTAGACCCTACTTCTATGTCTCTGGTGCTTTGAGTCTGCTTGTGATGGCACAATCAGCCTCTGTTTGGTCCTAAAGCAAGCCTCTTCTAATCTGTGGTAGAACTTTTGTCATATTAACTATAACGTCTATGGGGTAAAGTTATTTATAGTCTTTGGTTCTTCACAATGCTCGCTTTTGTTCTCCTATCCTCTCTCAACTTATATTGCCTGGTAATTTATTGATAATTTATTGAAAGGAAAACCCCTTGAGATGTGACATCTCGTTTGCAAGGGGGACCAAAGGAACATACAACTTATACAAGACAACAATACAGTACAAAAAACAATAAAGCAAAAGACAACCAGACAAACACAAAACACAAAACACAGGACAATCTTGCTCAGACACACCCACTTACTTCCCTACATCTTTATTAGGGATGGCCGATTTTTGTGATTTTAGAAAATATCAGCATCGGTGATAATCTTCTAAAATGTCTATTAAAGAAGCAATATACAGTACTTTGTATGTTTTCCAATAACAGAGTTTGGAAAATTAACATTTCAGTGGGCTTTGCTGTCGATTTTAAACATTTGTTATAATATCATCAAATATCAGATAACGGCCACTACAGGGAGACAAACATCGAACATCACCATCGGCTGGAAAAAATCATATCGGACCATCCCTTTTTTAAGTTTGTATTACAATACCTTAGTAATTATTAATAATAATTAATAATACCACAGAGTTACAGATTCAATTAACACATAAAGACAAACATCATCAATGGTAGCATGAACAGCCTGTTTTTAAATGATCATACAATGCAGATCGGAAAAGTCCATAAGAGGTAATTGTCCTTAGTGTACCAGGCAGTTGATTCCAGTCATTCGGGGCCTTATGAGCAAAAGACCTCCTTCCAACTTCCTTTTCAATTGAAGGAACATTAAAGGATAAATACTGTGAACTTCTAAGAGAAAATGATGTTCTTGATGGAACCAGAAAGCATCTGGTGTATTGCATTAAATCTTGTCTTGTCAGCGGTGATCAATGGTACTGGTTTGACTACCGGGTGTTGTTTCCAATGTTCTTCTTAAAATTGTCATGCGCCTCGCTAACAATTTCTTGTTAGGATCTTTAATATTCTCACTGTGTATTACTAGTCAGTCATGGTGAATGGCATCTCTAGACAATTTTCTTATTTTTTAAGCGTCTTTATAATTGGGGGCCATAAATTTACTTAGCAGCTATAAGTGCATTATTTTGGGTCCCTGTCTTAATGCATGTGAGGGATTGTTAGATGTCTACCTTGGTGGAAATAATCATTGTTTGCTCATGTAAGGTGCAGTTTGGCCCGTAGGTCTGCAGCAATGGCGTAATTTGCACGGGGGATAGGGGGGTTGCAACCACTGCAAAAATCACATCCAGCCAATACCCCCCCCCCCCCCCCCCCCCCAAAAAAAAAATAACGTAACGATTCTATCGGTGCCATAGAAAATGACACCCGCTATTCAAACTAGCGTAACTTCGTAACCATTTATGCTATCAACATAGTTCCAGCAGATTCTGAAAGCTGAGAAACATCGCTTTCTGTTGATATATGACATGTTATGGTTTTCGTGGGGGTACGCACGAGAGGGCGGGGTAAAGTGAGCAGCCGCGGGAAGCAGCAGCGGCGACTAAGCGAACATCTGCAGCATCGTAGCGGTGATTTATTGGATATTAGCGGGTTCTTTGCGGTGTTTTTGTCCAGATACCTCATGTAAATAATATTTTGTAATCATAAATAATTTGATTAGTATAGATTTCGATAGTTTTTAGGGTGTTTTTCTGTGTTTTTGTTCTAATTCATCTTTTTTCTTCATTCCATGTTCTTGCTAACTTTCATCTTTTTGCCACAGTTCCTGTTTTTATACAGGCCTAATCCTTAGTAGTCACAGTGACATAAATAATTTTGTAAATAATGGAAAGAGTTAATCTGAGGAGATCTGAAAGAGAGAGGAAAGTCCTGGTGAGATTTCTGGAGGATGGACAGGAGTCAGGTGCAGCAGCAGCTGAAAGCTGAATGCTTTAACACTCAGTAAAATTATGCTTGCTTAATCAAATATTCTCATGATGGAAGTTCTTCCTGTGAACTATCTGCATGCTGCTCTGTGAGTGAGCTGCCTCCTGAGGTGGATCCTGTCATGATTTGGGTTTTTCTGTGCTTTGTTTTTGGGCTTCCTGTTTTATTTTGTAGTTTTTCCTGTCTTGGTTCTTGGTTAGCTTCTTAGATTTCCTGTTCATTGATTTGGTTCACCTGGGTTCATTTAGTTCATTTGTTTCACCTGTTTCTCGTTCGGTTTTTCCTGTGTATTTATACCACTCATGTTCACTCATTGTTTGCTGGATCATTTTGTACCTCAGTTAGTTTGTCTGTTCTTAGTTTCCTGGGTTAAAAATAAATCAGTCTTGAACCTGCATCCCTGTTCCCTCGTCTCCGCGTTTGGGTCCACACCACATCTCCATTGGTTTCGTGACAGAATGATCCAGCCAGACGCGGACCCAGCGGAGAAAATTACCCCATATGAGCTCTTCTGCAGACGGGCTGCTATGAACTCTCCAAGCCGGGGTAAGCCAGCACCCAATCCATACTGGGGGTCCAGATTGGCTATTTGGTCTCCTCCATCGCTAGGGCTTAAATGGACTGCTGGGATGGCCAGGAGGAGGCGGGACTGCAAACAACATTGCTCCCCTTTGCCTCCTGCTCCGAGGCCCACGTCTCCAGTGTCCCCGCCTGCTCCGAGGCCCACGTCTCCAGTGTCCCCGCCCTGGTCCACGTCTCCGGCGCTGCAGGCTCCCACGCCAGCGCCCAGAACCCGTCCGGCGCTGCAGGTTCCCACGCCAGCGCCCAGAACCCGTCCGGCGCTGCAGGTTCCCACGCCAGCGCCCAGAACCCGTCCGGCGCTGCAGGCTCCCACGCCAGCGGCCAGAACCCGTCCCCGGCGCTGCAGGCTCCCACGCCGGCGCCCAGGTCTACGTCTCCGGCGCTGCAGGCTCCCACGCCGGCGCCCAGGTCTACGTCTCCGGCGCTGCAGGCTCCCACGCCGGCGCCCAGGTCTACGTCTCCGGCGCTGCAGGCTCCCACGCCGGCGCCCAGGTCTACGTCTCCGGCGCTGCAGGCTCCCACGCCGGCGCCCAGGTCTACGTCTCCGGCGCTGCAGGCTCCCACGCCGGCGCCCAGGTCTACGTCTCCGGCGCTGCAGGCTCCCACGCCGGCGCCCAGGTCTACGTCTCCGGCGCTGCAGGCTCCCACGCCGGCGCCCAGAACCCGTCCGGCGCTGCAGGCTCCCACGCCGGCGCCCAGAACCCGTCCGGCGCTGCAGGCTCCCACGCCGGCGCCCAGAACCCGTCCGGCGCTGCAGGCTCCCACGCCGGCGCCCAGAGCTCGTCCACCTTCCTTGCTCCATGTTCCCGAGGGGGTCCCAGGAGATGGACGCTCCTCCCTTGCTCCATGTTCCCGAGGGGGTCCCAGGAGATGGACGCTCCTCCTCTTTCCCCCAGTTCCCGAGGGGGTCCCAGGAGATGGACGCTCCTCCTCTTTCCCCCAGTTCCCGAGGGGGTCCCAGGAGATGGACGCTCCTCCTCTTTCCCCCAGTTCCCGAGGGGGTCCCAGGAGATGGACGCTCCTCCTCTTTCCCCCAGTTCCCGAGGGGGTCCCAGGAGATGGACGCTCCTCCTCTTTCCCCCAGTTCCCGAGGGGGTCCCAGGAGATGGACGCTCCTCCTCCCCCGTCTCCAGTGTCTGGCGAGGAGGTCGCTCCTCCTCCCCCGTCGTCTGGGCCTCCCGGCCGTCCTCCAGAGCCGAGGCTGCCCCCAGACTGTTTCCTGAGCTGGGCCGTTTGGATTCTTCCCCCGGCCCTGTGCCCCTGCACTTTGTTTTTTCCCTTGGTCCCTCCTCCGGGTGCCTCCTGAGGTGGATCCTGTCATGATTTGGGTTTTTCTGTGCTTTGTTTTTGGGCTTCCTGTTTTATTTTGTAGTTTTTCCTGTCTTGGTTCTTGGTTAGCTTCTTAGATTTCCTGTTCATTGATTTGGTTCACCTGGGTTCATTTAGTTCATTTGTTTCACCTGTTTCTCGTTCGGTTTTTCCTGTGTATTTATACCACTCATGTTCACTCATTGTTTGCTGGCTCATTTTGTACCTCAGTTAGTCTGTTAGTTTCCTGGGTTAAAAATAAATCAGTCTTGAACCTGCATCCCTGTTCCCTCGTCTCCGCGTTTGGGTCCACACCACATCTCCATTGGTTTCGTGACAGGATCCCCTCTAAATAGGTTAACAGTAACTCTCACATGTTCTCCAAACTGATCAAACATGGTTGGTATTCTTTCGAGGTATCTGGCATCCACAATGCTTATACCAAATGTAGCTTCTAAGGACTGTGTGTTTATCCAGCAAGGCTGTAGGGTGAGTGCCCTTGCCCATTCCCAACACTGACCTGTGACATCACTTCCTGCTGACACAGCATGCCTGTCAGAGATGCTCCTCTACGTCCTTCAGCTTCCATCCTCTCTTAGTCATGTAACTGCTGTGAAAACAGGCATGTGCACCCACACTCCCACACAGCCTTAGACCTCAGTTTTGTTCTCTGCTTTCAGCAAGCCTTCAAATTAGTCTGAATGTGTTTATATCAGAGCATGTCCGAGTGAAGGGCTGTGGCTGCAACGCACAGAGGAGCAACTGAGAATATGGGCTGCCAGTAGTTCTGGACTCTCATTAACCTCCCCACCTCCTCTCTTCACGAAGTCTCCTTCATCAGCTCATCCGGGCCTGAAGTGACACATGTGCCTCTGGAGTGTCAGTAGCGATAAAGATGCCGGCACTTCACTGTTTTAATTGGAACTTCTGCTGTTGATGTGTGAACAGCTGTAGGACGGAGAAGGGCAGATCTATCATTCCTGCCCTCCACAGACCGCTTGAGGTCAAATGGCAGCAGTTACTGTGGAGGAAAACCCCCAAAGCTTCTGTTTATGATTTTATTTCATCCCTGTTCTACATTTTCACATCTACATATTTACGCGTGGTAGTGAAATGGCTGAGTGAAGAGATTGGTCATCTGTAGGAGAAAAAGGGCTGGGATGGCAGAATGAAATGACCACCAAGGATGTATTTATAGACAGTGTGGGGTTCACACATTCACATTGGTTGACGCAGACACACACACACACACACACACACAGTCACACATTCTTATACACTTGTGTGTGAGTCCTTTAGTCGCCCTGCAGACACAAATCCATTAATTTCAAAATGACTCATTTTTCGCCTGTGGCGCCTGGCAGTAGTGTGGTGCCTGACCAAGGGGGGTGCTTTTTCTAATTAATGCAGATTGTGCAAGAAAACAAAAATAACATATTTACTCTGATGCCTAATATTACAGGAGTGCAGGCGTGAAACAGTGCTTATGGCAAAATCTGCTTTTTGACCCAGTATTAGCTTACACACTCAGGGTTATGGCTTGTTCTTTTTCGGGACTATCAGCTTGACTTCTGCTGACCCTTTTCAACACATCTTACATTTTTTTCTGACCCATGCTGTTTTTCTATCTTCTGTTGGGTTTTACTGTATAAATAAGTTTAGACATACATGTACCCAAAATGCACATAGAGATGAAGCTGTTCTGGTTTTTCTGTATTTTAAGCCACTAAAGCCCTGGAAAACAACACTAATGTATAGCTAATTATTTAAAGCTGTGAAGGCTTGATGTATTCAAACGCAAAAAAAAAAAACCCAAACCATCACATATGTTATTTAACCATAGTGAAGATCTCCTCCGCGGTAATTCAGATTTAATGAGTCTACTGGAAGTCATTGAAGGCACTGCTTATGTGTTTGCACATCGATAAATAAAACCAGCGACCACTAAGGTGTTGAAATCACATACATAGTTAGATGCACACTAATTTCCAGACAGCTAAACAGTCAGTTACAGACACACTGACTGGAAGGTATCATTACACAAACTGAGATCTAGGTGGAGCCACACGGTCTTATTCAAATACTTGATAAGGTGATCCAGTGTGCTGCTTTGCATGTTATTGGATGGCAATCTAAATAGCATTTACATGTCATTTACGTTTATTACATTTTTTTCAGTAGTGGTCTTACTGTGCGTATATCAATGCTCATATTTATTCTGCTAGCCAGCATGGTTCCTTTGCAGGATTTGCAAATAAATGCAAATACAGGTTTTCCTCCCCTGACAGCTTTTGAGAGGTAGTGGTTATAGGAAATGGTTATGAAATTTGCAGATACAGTGAATATTTGTTGGACTGATGTCTTAGTTGGTTTGCGTTTTTGGTCAGTAAAGGGGTTTGCATGTTTTCCTTGTGTTTGTGTGAGTTTTGCTGGGATGTGAACCTGCGACTCTAACAATGAAGAAGTTCAGACCAAATGGGGTGCTCACTAATGAGTTGAGTCACCTCGCATCTAATTTACGCAGCCTTTGACTTTGTTCATGGGATTTCCTTCCAACAGTCCAGAGACATTTAATTGGTGATTATAAATTAGTTGCAGGTGTGATTGCCACTTTGCATGGTCCTCTCTCTCTCTCTCTCTCTCTCTCTCTCTCTCACGCTCACTCTCTCTCTCTCAGTGATTGCTGTGTGATGGATGGATGGTCTGTCTAGAGTGTACCCTGCCTTTTGCCCAATGGCTAGGATACACCCCTCCTGACCCTGACCAGGATAAAGTGGGAATAGATAATGGATAGATGGATATGCTTTTCTCTGACCTTAGTGTGGAGCCATTTGTCATGAGATATGAGTTATTTTTCAATCTGATGTTAATAGGACTGTAGTTCAAGTGATTTTTTTTTTGTTTTATGAAATATTGTTCACAATATGACCTATTGCTTTTCACTTGCAGTCGGCAGAACTATATTCCAAATCCTTGCCATCTTTTACTTCTTCTTCCTTCGTTACCTGTTTATTACAAGAGTTTCTCAATGCAGCTTGTTTTAGAGGCCCCACCAAGGAAAATACTGTCTTTTCAATTAGTGCAAACAAAAATAACAATGAAACCATTTAATTGCATTAACATAATGCCTTTGAACGATCATTACCAAAAAACGGTGGTGATAATAAAGCAATTACAATTTTGAGACAGCAATTAGCCTGACACCTTTCTCTGATACTATAATTAGTAATAGCAAAAGGATTGTGGATAGATTTATATGTTGCAAGTTTGTGAAGGAGCTGGAAGCAATGGAGAAGATGAAGATGAGGACGATAGGCTGTCAGAGACCAAGCATATCACCCTGAATACGCTATTCCCCTCTGACACATCCACAATAACCCTCAAGAGGAGCAATTGCTTCCCTCTGTCCACACACAAATTTCAATGTTGTTTTGCACACATCTCTCTATTATGAAAGATTTTTTTGGTAACAGAGGGGATGCTGAAATTGAGGGAGTGAGATGGAAGGAGCGACGCAGGCATGGATGGAAGAAGGGAGGGAAGAATGAGAAAGAGAGATTGGTTTTCATGCCTGGTAGTCAGCGAGCCTGTAAATCTCCCAGGAGCGTAGTGGAAGACAGCAGAAGGTTGATAGTCATCCATCACTCCTGACAACCCTGGTGCTCTGGAAGGGCCTGACAGCACAGCCCTGCCTGAGAGAAAGAGGTAGAGGAAAGAGAGGAGGGAAAAAAAAAACCCCAGCAGAAAGATAAATAGAACTAGATGCTGACTACAGAATGAGCAAATTAACTCTTCCGTGTTTAAAGCAGACAGTAAAGGGGAAGAAGAGGGTGAGAAGATAAATGTGAGGAGCAAAGCGAAGTAGGGGAGTGCAGCAGCTGGTTTTTACAGCCGTTTGCTGAAACTCTGTGAGTTTGTGTGGCATTGGCAGTTAAGCTGCTGAGGGAGTGAAGGTGGACAAGCTGAATCGAGTTCTGCCCTCATGGTAGTAAGAATGCATGAGCTTCTAGCCCACATCTTAAAAAGTCTGAAATTATTTTCTATCTCTTTTTGTATTTCTCATGGTTTGTTGTTCTAATGAGCCTGTCCACTTTACTTTCTTTTATTCTTCATATATAGATGTGTTTTTTCATTCAGGAAAATGCTGTATAACCTTCTTCTATTCTTGCGTGGTCAGTTTTACAGAAGTGGACATCTTTTACACACATTACATAGCCATGTATTAACGGCCTGAAATCATAAAATGATATTTCTTTCACCTTAGAATGCTTTTGCTAATCCTCAAATCTTTAGCAAAATATGCTGTGAATCTTTCTCCTATTTGGATTCAAATATTTTTAGAATATATAATAAGCAAGGTGCTACAGTCTGACTTCATCATAGTTACACAAGAAAGTTTTGGGTTTGTATTATTGTGTTATTATTACTCGACTGAAACTTGATCAATATTTTCTATTTTGATCAGTGCTACTGGACTCCTGTATCCCAGTATCAGTGCAGATGAGTGGATTGTTACCTTTCCATCAATGGAACAAGACATGATTGTGTTAAAGTTTAAGGGTCACACAATAGGACTGAAAAGAAAGCAAAGAACACATGAACCTTTGTGTCAATTGGGTAAGATAAGTTTTATAATAATAATTGCTCGTAGCTGTGATGGGAGCTGTTGGCATGGTGTTGATAATAAGGGAACTACATGTTCAGAGAATATGGTGTCTTATTATGAAGGAGCTGACCAAACGCCCTGTCAATTAAACAGACATAAAGTTTCTACATCTCTGACAATCAGTGGCTGTCTCACCATGATGCATTGTACACGTCTGGACTCCAAAATAATCCCACACACATAGACAACTAGGATGTGTGATCCTGTTACAGTGCCACAGTCTGTCTGTAGCATGTGCAGCAAGTATGGCAGTCATTAAAAGAGAGCAATAAAGACTTCTTTAGAGGTGAAGTAATGTTTATCTCTCTGCTTCCACAGTAACAACATTGTGCAGGCTATATATGATGAAATATTAATACTAGACTAATATTTTTTTCAACTGCTGTGTTTATGTTTGGACATGCAGTTGGGTGTGTGTGGCTCTATGTGTGACCTCCGTCAGTGTCTGGAGGTTACTGGCCACTGCTGTCACTCAGTAGAGAGAAGCCCTAATTAAAGAAGTTCCACTTGTACATCGTCTTACAATGGAAGTGGGAGATTGCCTTTCAACTCAGTAGCCAATGCAGAGACTTCCTTCTCCTCTGGTTGAATAAAAGAGTCTGATACAAAAAAGCCGTGAATGCCTAAACCAAACAAAAGCTCTTTAAAAGACTGTCACCATCCTATCTGATATCTCCTGAAACAGCATCGCTTTGAATAAATCTTTTTCACTGAAGGAGGGAGAAGGAAATTAAAAGCTGACATTTAAAAGGCTGCTGCTAGGACTCGTGCCCCCTAGGATCAATAGCAAGGTATCTCACAAGTTCCCTCACATATTAACTCACTTTTCCACAGGGCATTGCAGGCTAAGTACAAACAAATCAAAGCTACTTTTGGAATATTATTGTGTTATTTTGTTATTTTAATTCTGCTAAGAGAAACGATTTACTAGTGTATAGGTGTAGTCCTCTGCTGTGTCTTTGTGTTTATATACCTCTAAATGAACTCACCTTCCTTCTCCTCCATGTGTCAGTACCTTGAGCTGACATTGTTCAGTTGGGGCCTAAAGTCTCTTGAACAGCATCCAGATGAAGGGAGAAATAAGTGAAGGTGGTATGGTAAAAGAGAGCAGAAATAGTAAGGTGTTGAGTGTGTGTGTGTGTGTGTGTGTGTGTGTGTGTGTGTGTGTGTGTGTGTGTGTGTGTGTGTGTGTGTGTGTGTAAGGGCTACTTTAAGCAACATTACTGTTATTCAGTTGTACTGTGTGACATTGTCAGCATGTGACTTTGTGAACAGTCTGTCAAGTAATGTATAACAGTCTTACTCAAGGTCATGTATGTACTCCCAAAAGAGTCATTCCTGTCCCCTTTCTCCCTGACACGCAAACATGTGTCCCGCTTTACACATACGAGACCCTGACATCCGTCCTCTCCCATGGTACCTCAAAGTCTCCCTCTGTGTTGAGTTGTCAAAACGTTATTTCCACCTATTGCTGCGTTGTAACCTTCCTCACTGCCACCACACTTCACGGGAGCTTAGCCACAGCTGAGCTGCTTTGCCTGAGCGGGACTTCTTCACAATAGCACCTTTGGGAGTCGCCCCAAACCCAATGTTAAAGTCTGCAGTTCTTTCATATGCTAAAATAAACAAGCAACAACATTTTATAAAGACCTCATTTGACTATTATTATCACATTTGTCTGACTAAGAAGCTGCTACTTTGAGGTTTTGTTTTTTTTTTTTTAAACACAACTTTAACTATTGATGCTCATGGTTATGCTATCAGCACCTCAGTGGCGAGCTTTTCGTTTGCGCTTAGACAAAACTTGACCACATGATGCAACTTGAGCTGACAAACATAACTAATAGTAACATGGACTATGTTATTTGGAGGTAAACCAGAATTACCAGCACATGCAGTGTTGCTTAGAATTAGACAGAAGTTAGTTCTTTTAAATTTGAATATTAAAAAACTAACTACATCAGACCCCATGGATTGATTTCAATGTTCAATTTATAGATTCTGCATTCTATCAATGAATGTTTTTGCTTCATTTTATTTTAAACCAGTCATAATCACCATTGCATTTAGTGTAAAGAATAAGCATTTTGCACACGAGTCAGTGTTTCAGCCACGCTGTCACTCATCTCGTTCAGCTCTAGCCGTGGAAGCAGCGAGCACACCCGCTTGTTGTATACAAATACTGCACAATTAACAAACAACACTAAGGTGGTCAATCAAACGCCATCAAATCTAATGTTTCAAAGTCATCTAGATTTTTAAAAGAAGACAAAATTAGGAAGAAAAGGTAGGCAAAATGACTGGATGATAATGCATCTAGCACCCACAGCAATAATAATACACAACATATGTACTGACATAAAAAATTTCCTTTAAGTTTCAACTTGGCAAAGTTACTAAAGATGTAAGATTGGCATGATACAGTACATGCATATGACTATGGATAAAAGACACTATTTATATGTTCTTTCATTGATTATGTACCATATAAGTATGTCACAGTCAAAAACATCTGATCTAGAAGAGCTATCAAATACATTTTTTATGTGGTTGTAAAGTAACAAAATATACAGTAATTCCTTGTATAGTATTAAGTATCTGTTTCAAGGCATCTGAGCAATGCCATATTAACAGAAATGCTTTGTTTCCATATGGAAATGAAAATGTATATCTTGTAAAACAAGCCTTGTCACCTCTCAAAATAATGGCCTTAGCTATTTTTGTCAAGGTTTCCTAAAAACATAAAAAACTCAACAACATATCTTCAAACAAACAAAAATAAAACAAAAGAATCTGTCATGATGTGATGTTTCGTGTTGTCTCTTTAGTTCCTGGTTTCCTGTTTTATTTTGTAGTCTACTTCCTCTGTGTATTGTTGCCCATTTTGCTTCCTGTTAATTAGTTCACCTGGTTTTGATTTTCTGATTCATTTCACTTGTTCCTCGTTACACCTTCTGTGTAAGTATACCCCTTGGTTTCTGTTCCCAGTTGCTGGTTCATTGTGTTAGCATATCTGTAGTCACCTCAATCCTGTCCGGTTTAGTTTGCAGGTCAAACCTTGTTCCTGCATCCTATCTGCCTCCTGTATTTCTGTTCTGCAATTAGGACCCCACACCTCTACAATACATTAGACTATTATATTTTTAGAAAATTTAAAAAATATATATATTAAGGCGATTATTTTAATAGGTTGACAATATTAGAACAGTAGACCATGTTGTACCAAACTGACTGAAACCAAACAGCCTTTATAAAATCATCCCTGAATCATATCATACTTCAGGTATCGCAATGTCATCTATTGGGGGAATACACAAAACTAATTACTATTATGGGAGCCAAACCTTGCCCACTAGCTTAAATGACACAAAGTTAGCTACTGAAGCAGCAGCTGCTGACAACTGATATCTGCCAGTAACTATCAATTTTAAATGTTACCTCCCAGAAGTGACATCTGTCTGTCGAATACGTTGTCATCGTATTCATCTTACTTGCATAATGTTTAACCTGCACAGTGAATGTCAGCACTGGGCACTTGGGCGATCAGGAAAGCCCACATATGTTCTTCATGTCCTATTGGCCTGCTTGAACATCTTCTTTATACTTAACACCACTGCTTGATATCTCTATTTATATTAAAGGAATAGCTGATCGTCAGTGATAAGTCTTTTTGGATGCCCATCGCTGGAACAGTTAAATGACAGATGTTGGCAAGCATATTCTTTAACACTAGTGCAGTTGATGAGCAAACATTTCACCTTCACCTGACATCTGCTCCCTTTTTAGGGATGGGGATCAAAAACCAGTTTCGCTCTGGAGCTGGTTCCAAATATTTTACACATTAGAACTGTGCACCACTGTGCTTACCAATGCCTGTGTCGATGCAGACGGGCTGGTCAATTCACTGACCACAAATAAACAATGCATGTTGCTGGAAGAGGCAATCCAGAGCATGGCCGTTTCATTGAGAAACACGAGGAAGACACCGAGTAGAGGAGAAATAACTTGTATTCGTAAATAAGGCAGCTAACATCTTACTGTTTGGTGTTTAATAATATGATAACAAATAAATTCTGCTAATAGTAAGGTATAGAGGCAGGCATGGCGCCAACCTAGCATAGTTGTGGGGAAGCACTGTTATAAGAAAACATTCAGAAAACATTCATCTGATAATGAGTATGTATATTAACTGATGGGTTATCTACCCTCTTTCAGAGCAGATCTGTAGCTTTGGCCTCCTATCAGTTTTTTGAAGACATTGATTTCAGCAATTTCTCACATTGTTTGTGTGGAGATGATCCGGATTCAAAACTCAAAGTTCACTCTTTTAAATCTTAAATAGTTTTTTGACCCAGTAAATCTGTGTTGTGTACTTGTTTCCTCTGATCTGGTCAGAAATTGACAAGGAAGCAATAAAAAAACTAGATCATTAGACAGGAAAATTAATCACATTGTAACCAATAATATCTTTTTATTCAAATTCTTCCTCCCTTTAACATTAGTCTACTGTCTGCTCCTGTTAGCTGTTCTTCTTTGCCTTCTAGGTTTTTCATACAGTTTGTTGGTTCTTTGCTAAATATGTTGGAATTGTTTTTTTTTTTACATTACAAAAGTGTATAATTACAAAATGATTATTTTCCCCATTTTATCCTAAAATCCTGACCACAGAATTGAAATATGATATGATACTGTTTCTTTTTTTTTTTTTTTTTTTTTTTTAAACTTAAACCTTTTTTCTGTGGGTCTTTGTACAACCATCCTGGTTCTATTGTGTATGTTAGTTTTATTCACTAAAACAGTGACCATACTTGCAGTACAGTGTTTTACTTTTGTGTTTTTTTGCATTCGTCTTTGAATTAAACTCAGGGTGTCTGTTTGTGTAGTGTGCTCTTGATGGTGTCAGTTAGCCTCAGCACCTTAGGTAAGGGGCACGATGTGCGTCAGTGATCAGCCTGATCAAAGAAAACAAAAGAAAAACAGACAGAGCTGCCAGCAGCTATCAGCCTGCCTATCTATGGTGGCTACAGACTGGACACACAGACCTGCTCGCTTCGGTGACGCTACAATGAAATCACAGTGTAGCCAAGTGAACCTCAGTGTGGTGATGATCACAAGTAACCGCAGCTTATATCAGTCTTGTCACACAGCTAGAATGTTGTAGTTGTTTTACTCCTGTGGGTAACATTTCATGTGAAGTATTGAGTGGATTAGTATGTTTTAATGGATTAAAGTAAAAGTGATATTATAGAAATGGTTGTAATAAGCTAATTATTACTGCAGTGTGTGTGTGTGTGTGGGGGGGGGGGGGGGGGGGGGGGAAATTCACATTCACATGTATTGCATAGAAACACATTATGTTATAATTATTCATTATAACTTTATATTCTTGTAGTATTTTCATGTAATATAATTTTATAATTTTATACCTATGTGAAAGATAATTGAAGTATTAGTTTTTATTGAGTTCCAAGACTGCCATGTGTGATGGCATTTAAACAAACAGTTAATCAGTTATGTAGCTGTTTTTATGTTAAATAGTGTCTATAAAAGACCTTTTTTTTTTTTTGTTTCTGCAGATTCTTGTCAAAATACTCACAACTTATCTGTTTAAAAGTACTATTTAGATTGATCATTTCAGTTAATAAACCTTGCAAGCATTTTCCTAGTGGTAATCTCTGTAGTATCAGCTTTCTTATTCTTGATATTAGTTTTCTCCCCAGCCATCACTGCCCAGAGGACAAAGTGTTCATGCTCTCTGCAGAGGTCTTGGTCTACACATTTAGAATTTACACATTTAGTTTCTTTAATAATTTATCACAACTTCTTCCAGGAAGAAATGCCAAATTCCCACATGCACGATCGATGAAGCTCAAAAGGCAGTCTTTGGTCCTAAATGTAATTCTATCCGAAGAAGTTCCAGCAAGGTTATTTTAGTGTTGGGTTCTGTGTCTGGCACCTTTGATTAAAGGTTAACAAAGAGGTTGGGATCACAAATTACTAGCTTAAACTGCCAGCAAAAATGTTTTGATTGTGATGTGTGTTCTCTCTTTAATGCTGAAGTACAACTCACAGCAAACATCTGTTTGACATTTTACTTGCTAAATATGTTTAAAAACATAAAAAGAGTACATTTAAGCTTTTTTTGGTCTTTAGATTGCACGGAGGCTCTTCTTGAGTCATTGGTTTTGATCAACTACCTCATTAAGTTCCTGCAGATTCATTATAGTTATTTTCTGCTGTGAGAGAGGGAAATTCTTCCTTATTGCACCATTAAGATTCATTTAGGTTTTGTATCTAGTGAGATTTTGTGATCCAAAGGAGGTTCAACTGCTTTAATACAGACAAACTGCCTTAATGCCGAATTTGTAAATATCCCTGCTTATGGCAGAATTGCCATTAAAACAGTCATTTGCTGAAAAGTTTGCTTCATATTTTCATCTGGTAATTAAGGATGTCTGTTGCCATCATAGAGTGTCTGTATGTGTGTGCATTAATGTTATGACACCACAGAGACACCTGTTCCAGTGTGCCATTTATCAGAGATGAGGATGGCGCAGGGTTTTGACACGCTCTGTAGACATGACAGCTCAGACAGCATGGATGTTAATCTCTTCTAACTGCTCCCAGCCTAATTAAATCTTCCAGGGTAGCACACATGTACAGATACATGCAGACACATTCACATGTGATGACTTCTAAATTGGTCCGGGTTGTGTGTAAGTTTTAACGATCTGGTGAATTGGCCCTGCAGCAGTTTGTTTGATTTAAAATCGGTGTGTGGGTCTCTGTATGTGTGTGTGAGTGTGTGTGTGAGAGAGAGAGAACAAGAAATAGAACTGAGGTTGTTGGTCAATTATCCATACAAATACAGAAAAATTGAACTTCATGATGTTCATGTTCATGATGTTTACATGCGATGCTAAATTGAGAAACATGCGGGATAGTCATCATTTTCTGTGCTATGAACTGCTTCTCTAAAGTGGAATTCCCATCATAAATAACAATTATTTCTACATCGAGATTTTTTATTTGTGTTTTTTGATTTCCTGAAGGCAACAGACCACATGTAGTATAAATACAGATATTCCTTGGCTTTTAAATCACAGAATCACATTAAAACCTAATGTTTAGTACCTGTTTGATCTCAAGCACATGAAAATGCTGGTATAATCCTGTCTTTTTTCAAGAGTTTAGTCTATAGTTTGATGAATAATGTAATTTTGGCCTTCGAAACACTGACCTTACACTCAAATAGTCCCAAGTCGTACACAATTTTACCCTTCTCTGTCTTAAACGGCACATATGCTCTCGAATATGTTGCTGCTTGATCAGATTTATCTGCTCCAATTTAACGTCTCTCTCTTACCATCCAGGTGTTTCTTTTTGCTTTTTATTTCTTATGTCTGGTTGCCTCCATTTTTTGACATATCTGTGCCACATATGCAGTCCATCATATGATGAATGATGAAGTATGCAGAGAAATTGGATGCAAGGAATCAAATCAGCAAGTTACAAAAAAGCAGCTTTTGATCTTCTACCAGGAAGTGGATATTAAGTTGAAACTTAATTGATCTTGATGGACATTCAGGCATCCATGGATATAACCTTGAAATACCACAATGTATTCACGTTTGTTTAGAGAGACCATGACATAACCCTCTTTTCTAACTTTTGATTTTTTTTTTTAAGATTATTGATTTCAAAAGTAGATGAAAGAGATGAAGTCAAGTATTTGTCATTCAACAATCATGTGATTGTTAAAAGGGATTCTTGTTAGTTCTTGGGATTGATGTCAATAATAATTATAATTTTTACTTTATTAATCCACATTTGAAAATTCTGCTCTGCATTTGACCCATCTCTAGACGTACTAGAGAGAAGTGGATTGCCATGTTTGGGCCCTTGGGGAGCAGTTTGGAGGGGTTAAACTCCTTTCTCAAGGGCCCACAGTGGGGAATCTCCATTGGCATGCTACATGAACTTTATTCAGGTCCTGCTAAAGAGGAATAACAACAGTCCTCTTCTTTTCTTCTTTTCTGATATACCCACAGGAAAACAGTGTAAGTTGGTAAATGGTCAAGGATTTTCCTACCCTGCTTCTAAGCCTCTCAGAGTTCTTGTTTCTAATCCGTTTAACTTCAGGTAAATCAGAGGGAGACATGATGTTCAGTTCTGCTTTCCTACCTGTTTTTGTCCTGTACATCTCCTTGCTGCCAGTGAAGCTACCATCTACTCTCTGTTCCTAGCAACAATAACTTCCCCTACCCTTATTTATCTCTGTTGGGCAATTATTGCCTTCTCTTTTTTGTCTCTCTGTGTGTTCTCGTCTCTACCTCGCTACACCGACTCTTCCTCCGCTTGACTGTTTCTCGCCCTTGTTTTCGCATATCATTGTGCCAGTGATTCAGTCTTCCATTTCCTCCTTTTACCTTCATCTCTGTCATCTGTCAAGTCGTAGCTCCCTCCAAGTTAAACAGGCCGAACAAATAGATTACAAACTGTAGGTAGAGTGAATCTAAGAAGGAAGACAATCTGAATTTGTTGTGGATAAAGAATGAGGAAAGAGGCTGTGCAGTCAAAGAAAGGCAGTGGAGTCAGAGTGAGGCTGTATTTGCCTGAGGGGAAAAGGCTGAAAAGTAGCTCTTGCAACAGATGTGCGGGGCAGTAAAGTGTAATTGAAATGCCAGCAGCAATGGTCTTATCTCCCTGCTACAGGAGCCTGCTGCCAGTCTCAACATCAGTTAGATGTCATTTTACCTAAGTCTGAATCAGCCTGCCACAATCCGCAATCCCCATTCCTCTGATGCTAGGCAGGAGAAAAAGGCAGAAATGGGGGAAGGGGGGGAGGAGGGGAGTCTGTAATAGGATTTCAGTAGCACCCAGTTAACTTCCACCACCTGGACTTAGTTGGTAATTTGATATGCCCCATCAATAGGATTCATTTACCCCAGCACAGTATTACCGTTGCCATTCATTTGACTTTTTAAAAAATATATATTGATTCATTTCTCTCCCCACATTTTCACACTCATCCTGATTCTAATCATGCTGGAGGTGGGAGGAAGGAAGGAAGGAAGAGCTGTTCCAGAATATTCTAGCTATACAAAGTCTGCACACCAAAGGAGGTGGAAAGCCAGACACCATGGCTGTCCTCGGCGCTCCAGGCAAAGCTTAATGTTTTTGGCCAGGCAGCTTCCCTATGGGGAGAACCATAATGTCCTCCCAGATTAGAGGCTGGCACTCCTCTGAGCTGCTGCCTTTTATCGGAAACTTTGTTACCACAACATGGGATCATCCGCAGGACATTAAAGCTGCCTTATTTCCAAAGTGTAATCTTAATGTGACATGATTTGGTGTGTTGTCGGTGTTACACGGGGCGGTAGTGACAAGTTTTTTTTTCCAGCATCTTCCACATTTTACGGTTTATATTCTGTAGCCACTTCCATGTGACCTGAGAGGGAGGTGACTGAAAGAAGCTATTCTGTTCTCCTAAAGAAGATAAAAGTAAAGAAGGATCACTTCTTACCTCAACCCCCCAAAACAAGAGCTGTGTGATGTTTTTACAGATACATAATTATGTAACCTTTGATGTAAACAAGCAGTGAAAATAGAAAGCAGAATATATTTAAGTCAGTGTTGTTACAAGAAGTAAAAATCAGCACAATGTTAGATCAATTCAGAGATCGTTTTCGTTGTTTCGAACAAAAAAAAAAAAAGGAAATGATTTGACATTTTCTCTTAAATGCATCTTTAAAATGATGACTGTATAAGTGTTTGGTATTTTCTATTTGACTCAATGTAACTGGATCGTTGATTTATCCAATCAATGTATTGATGGTGATGGAGCCCCGTAAGCTTGTCAGTCATCTTGTGGTAACTGCTGTTCAGAAACTGCTAAATGCATTTACAACAGCATTAAAAAATATCACACTGCTTCAAGTTGTCACTTTTCACTGAGCGTTTGTGTGCATTGTTTGTCTTGCAGAGGGTTATTTTCAATGTGGTGAACTTCTCAAAGACCAAGAGCCTGTACAGAGATGGCATGTCTCCTGTGGTTAAGTCTACCAGCAGGCCCAAGTGGTAAGTAGCAGTAACATCACACTCCTCACTTATACTTTGTAGTTTTTCCATCTTTTACAACCATTCTGTATAGTTAGGTAGTTTTGCCTTGGATACTCAACTAGAATACTGAATACTGGTTTCTTAAACACTTTCTCCAACTTTGAAATACTTTCTTTGTCTCCTCAGCAGTCAGCACACACGTTTCCTTACACACACACACACACACACACACACACACACACACACACACACACACACACACACACACACACACAATCTCGTCCAGAGTGGATGCATCTGGGTGCATTAGCATGTGATCCACTGGTTGCAAGTATGATGGCTGTCTGATGTAATAACGCTTGACTGATGGATGCAGGAATGTGTGTGTGTGTGTGTGTGTGTGTGTGTGTGTGAGAGAGAGAGAGAGAGAGAGAGTATTTGTGTGAATGAATAGGTATGGCAGGAGGGAATGGGCAAGGCGCAGTGAGGTTGGGTGCGGCGTCTGCCAAGCAGGCTGGTGTATCCAGCGGGGCGGAGAACAGGGTAGCGTGATGAAGTGTTGCCGTCCAAGAGGAGCCCTGACATCTGTCATCAGTTGATGGAGGGCATCGGCAGAAACGGCAGGCATCTGCCACCCTGAGCTGCGTGCGTCTGCTGGCCTAGTGCCTGCACCAACTGCACTGTAGCATGCTGGTCTCAGGCTAATGGGAGGAGACAATGGGCACGACACTGTTGACAGGATAGATGAACTGCTGTCTACACTGTAGCACTGTGCAAGGCGATGCAGCTCAACTCAACACCTCCTTTTGCTCTCTCTGCTTTGATTCTGGGTGGTTTAGTTGCAGCTGTCATGGTGGAAGTATGACTGTGTTCACACTTTCAGAGCCTCAACTGGTTGTCATCTGGTTATTTGACTTACAAACCAATCGATTCAGGTGAAGCATGCACGTGCTTGCTTTGAAATTGAAGTTTTTCAGATGAGCGTAGTTATGTTTTGTATGTGAGAAGGTAGCAGTATTTTTTTCTTCTTTTCCGTGTAATCAGTGTCACAGATTATGAAAAAAATGCCACTTTCTGAACAGTCTTGACTTTCTAATTTGACACAATCTTCAATGTCTAAGCCAGTGATCTGTTGCAGAAGCTTCCCGGAACACTGAACTCCCACTGCTTTTCTTAATACACTAATCATGCAAACACGGACATTTTTATGTTTCAGTAAGCCTTTATAAATAGGTGTTTAAGTGACAGATATAGCAGGAGGCATGGTTGTTGAGCCCTGTCTGCTGTTTAACTGCTCCTCTAAGCAGCATTCTTAAGATGCATCATGGCTCACTTGTAAAGCCGTTTTGAGCTGTCTAGGGCTTCCAAGACTGCAGCAAATGTTGTTTGTGTCCCCACAAAGTGGTCAAGATGCTTTTAACACAACCTCCTCTATTTGACTTTCCATGAGCACAACAAAGCACAGACAGCTCCTAAAGTAGCAATCTTCTTTTTTGACAGTTACAGATATGGAATAAATAAAAAAGGCAGACTGGAGAGCTTCAACTGTCTGGCCCAAACTCACACAAGACAGGAAAAAGAAAGGAGTGAGAGAGAGGGAGAAGAAGCGCCGTAGAAAGACATGAAGAAGGTGTAAGAGGAAAAACACAACGCGCAAGACAGAGATTACTGAGACAGGTAGAAGTTGGGAGAGTGGGCAGCAAAAAGATTGCTCCCCACTGCCCACCACCCCATGTCTGTATTTATCAAAAGAATCGTTAGTTTTAGCTAGGGAGTTGAAGCCTTTATCTCCCCGTGCAGGTGCCTTGTGTCCTGGGGCCCCAGCATCTTTTGGTGCTGGAGGCTGCAGAGCCCGGCTGGCCTCGGCAAAGCTGGGAATCTCTGAGACAGACGACTAGCAGATTAGAGTCCAGCAGGACATTCACTGCTACAGGTAGAAAGATCTATCCTTTATCCCTCGCTCAATCCCTTTACTCCCCGTCCATCCTTTACTTTATGACTTCTCCAACCAGGAGAAACCAGAGCTAACAGAAGCCTGGATTCACTGAATCATTTCACATTTCAAGACATACACAGCTTAAATGTTGGATAACTAAAGCATCATGGGTAACAATTGCTTTCTGAACTGCACAATAAATTAGTAAGGGGTTTTTCACGAGTGGGTGACTTATTATATCCCTTATGGGTTTTTTTCCCCTTGTTTTTGCTGTAGAATAGCTAAATTAACAGCATGACACAGAAACAGCTGGATATAAGCACAGTATTTTCTCTGCAAGAACAATACCATAATCATTAATCATTGTGAGTACCAAAAATATCAATTGGCACTTTGATTTGGGAATTGACTTAACATTCAGAGTGAAAAAGAGCGTGAGAGTTTATGAGTCAGAGGGAAGAGAGTAAACCATATTTTCTTGTACTAGTCTACTGAGCACAACAGCCCCCTCGGTGACAGTAGGTGCCATCTACACTCCCTGCGGTCTGCTAGTTGTTAGACTGCTAGAGCAAAGAATTGCTCAGCATCCTTATTTCCTGAGATAAGCTAATTAGAAAGTCAGCGAGCGTGGTGTAATGCAGCAGTTGGAGGCCGAATGCTGTGGGGTGGGGTAATGGCCAGCATGGTTGCATGAGATTGACTGCATCAACCAGCAGATGCCTCATGCAGCGTCCCATGTGGTCCTGAGTAAGATGAGAGGGTGCAGAGCTGTGAAGAAGCTAACAATCAATTTAAATATCAGTTACTATTCAGGATATTTATAAAATGTTTTGGAAATTTGTGAAATGTTTCAGTATTATTGTGAAACATTAGTCAAATGTCAATTTTTTATTTTCATTAAACAACACAGCCCTCATGAATGATCAGGCAATAACCCCCAATAAATCCTGTCAAATTATGTTTTCGATTCAACTTGACTCAATTGACAAAAATCTGTTTAAAACCATTTGTCATGCTGACACAATCGCTTCCATTATTATCAAGTCACAAACAACAACTAAAATATCAAATATTAAATTAATCCCTGAGCTCTCGCTGATATTTAAATGAAAAAAAAAACAAAAAAAAAAAACAAGCTGTTCTTTCAACAAGACTGTCAAAATCTGTGTGCATATCCTTAAAATGTTTAAATAATGTAAAAGAAAGGAACAGGCTTAAAAGCTACACTAAAACAGGATTTAGTGTAGCTTGATGTTCTTGGCTTGTTTATCACATAATTAATGTATATCAAAGTTTTGTTACACATCTAATAGTTATGTAATTCATAAAACACAATGACATTACTTTATGGCCAGGTAACATCCAATTGACTTTTTTTATTCATGTTTTTATTACAAAAACACACATTTGTGTGTGTGTATTTATGGTTTCTGTCAAGTGCCTTCACAATGTAGAAAAACTTTATTGTGACATGATGTATTTGAAATATGTATTTCCATGATAATTTTGTAAGGTAAGGTAAAACTGCTTGAAGTCCTGTTGGACACATTCTGATACTTGTTTTTTGCCCCTTAAAATAAACCAAGGAGCAAAAGATTATATTATAATAATTTTGACATATCACATGGTAATTAATGATAAATATCCCCAAAAATGTATTCTGAAAGGGAAAAACACAGACATCATATAATAAAAAGGATTTTCTCAGCATATTTTCATAGGTTGAGACTGAAAGAGTTAATTAACTTTCCACTTTTTAGTCAATCAGTAGGTGTTTAGATAAGAATAGTTCCCTCTAACTGAGCTAACGGATGAACAGTCAGAGTTGGAGGAAATTGGTTGCCAAACTGCTTCTAAAGTTAGAACCAACCAACCTTGATCAAGGGTAAATGCTTTTTTTCCCCTCAAACCCCCCTCTTTGTAAGAGGCAACAAATAAAACAGAAGACTGCTTTTCAAGCAGTTGTGCTCAGCTGCTAGTCTGACACATAGACATGCAGTCAGTCTGTTGCTGTGCCAGAGTGGGAGATTTTGCTTTTCTACCGAAATCCCTGCTGTAAGCATGTGATGCAACAGCAAAGTGAAATTCTATTTGGAGATACCTGCCTCTCCGTCGAGGTGCATGTTTGCAGTAATTGTTCTGTCAATCAGCAATGCTCCGTCTTGCTTGTTTCCCTTGCCACCTGTTAAGTCCTGGCAGAGGGTGAGGGGGTGAGGAGAGGTGAGTCAGGGGGTGAGAGAAGGTAGAAGGAAACATCCACTGCTCTGTGTGTCTCTTTGCTATTCTTTGGTGGTGTTTCCTGTGTTATCACTTGAGGTCTTCTTGCCTGTTGTACTGTTGCGTCTTCGTTCTCACCTGTTTTATTTATTTATGTTACTTATTTTAACTTGTTCCATGTACACAGGTGGCCTGTTGCATCCTGTTATTTATTCAAAAGAAGTGTATTGTTTTTCACAAGTTGGTAGAATCTAAAATATGAAAGATATTATGGTTTATTTACCAATTTTTTGTTTACTACATACTGTACTGTATATGTATGTATGTATGTATGTATGTATGTATATAACTTTGTATAGCCAACGTGGAAAAGACTTGTCACAGTTTAGATGATGAAATGTATATTTAGCATAATGAAAAATTCTAACTTCAAACATGAAAAATGCAAATGAAATTACAGAGAAACTCTACAGCTCAGCTGATGTACAAGACCTGCTCAAGTTTTTTACTCATAGGACCTTCAGTGTGAGGGAAATTGCACTTGTCAGCCTCATAAAGAAACCTCTCATCCACTAGCACACACACACCCCTTCCTCTAAGTGTGGCAATACTGAACATGGGCAGTGAATAGGAGTACTGAGAGAGATGGTCCCTGTTTGGAGGATCAAGTGTCAGGCAACACACTCAAGATGGACAGGATGTAAAGGTTCTATGATAACTACAGAAGGCCCTACAAACTCCTCCTAAGATTCAGCCCTCTCCTCATCTGCTGCTGTGCCACTTGCGCAATTAACCATGTGCCATGCCTTTTAATAATAGACATTTTAATTGTCGACAAATGAAGAGTGATGTAAAGTAGCTAATAGCTCGGGCTAATTAATAGGGGAATTGAACGCTTGTTAATTAAGGGCAAACAGGACAAGGACCAGCTCGGGTAATTTGAGCAATAAAACCGAGACTAAAGACTGATTTCCAAACAGACCCGCTCATCTGAAACATCAAGCAAGCTCTGGTTCGCCTTTTGAAACCACTTGTGGCTCCCATACCAGAACTGATCACTCAATCCAGTGGCCAGAGTCCCAGAGACACACATGCATAAAGGAAGTATACACAGAGGAAATGTAAGCAGGGATGGCTAGGCTTCCCATATACGATTCCCAAAAGATATGATGTAACGATACAAATCCTAACTATATAATGTCCTCAGAACATAATAAAGATTATAAGCCACAAGTGTCTCAGTGGTATGATAAGGTATTTCATTTTCTTTTTGTTTCATTGAAACAGGCTGTATTAAAATGAACAAATTTCGTTTCCACCCAGTGTTTATTGCAAACTCCAATTCATGTTAATATTTAGAACACTTGCCTTCTACCGCACTTATTTCCCATTTTTTGCTCATCCCCTTTTGGTACTACTTAGAAATTACCTGTGGGTGTACACATCCAAAGACCAGGGGAAAACTGGGGAGAGCTTTACTGTCTTTACTGTCTGTCGAAGCTTCATTGCAATGTGCTTCACTAACATAATTTTTATTGTACTGATACCAGGCCTGAGGGTTCTGTCTCGGTGAGGCCAACCTGAGATAATTTAAAACAGAAACCATGTTCGATGCTGTCTCACGGCTCTCACACCCGTTATGAAGTGTGAACCGCAGCAATCATTTGGCCGTGCGTGAGCCTTCATATAAGACCTTAAGATTGAAAAAATATATATTACATATGATGTTCGTTCTCTGTCAACATTGCTGCAATAAAGGAGACGGACAAGATCTTTCAATAAGAATGAATCACAGAAGTAAGCAAACGACTTGATTATCTGTCACTGGCTTGTCCTCCAATAGGAAAAGGACAGCTTTTTTTTTTTTTTTTAATACAAGTGCATATTTGGAAGAGGAGGAGGAAACTATGTCATATTATCCAAAACCGAAGTGGTATTCATGTTCATGCTTTAATAACCTACCTTTCTATCTCCGTTTAATTTGCTTTGCAAACTTTATAGAGGAAATTGATCACAGAAATGTGCTATTAAATGAAATGGTACTTTTTCTCTCTTTTTACTTTTCTTTCAGGGGCTGTGTTTTCTTCTGGATAGGGTGAGTTAGGAGACAGAGAGGGGTAGAGAATAAGAGAAGCTCCAGCCGGAGCAATCAACAGCTTGCACTGCTTCCTTGTTCACAGAAACTCATTAGTATGCTGCCAGAGGTAGTGAAAGGGGATTATGTGAGGGAAATAATAGGAGAAAATGTAGCAAATAGATTAATAATCTTTTGGATGATAAGGTTGTGTATAAGAGTTGTGTGTGTCTATGAGTGTGCACAATAGTGCATGTGTGCTATTTGGCTAGGAAGTGTGAGTGCATTACAGCAGAGAGGCAACTTGCCTCTGACTCTCCATTCAACCCACAAAATGACTTACCTGGACAGTTTTATGTTTGCCTGGAGGAGAATTAAAAAGCCACTTCATTTCCTTTTTTACAGGCTGGGTACGCATGTCAGCACAGCCCTCCCTGAAAGCGCTCTAATCTAAATGCTTTTGTCAAGGGAGATTTGGTAGATTGCAGCAGGCAGAGGTACAAATTGGTTGTGTCATCTTATAATGAACTAGGTGAGGCGTTGCAGTTTTTCTGCAGCCTACAGCCCCCTGATTACTGTACTGTAAGTTACTGTTGCCTTCAGTATTGCAGGTGGAAGACCTCACCTTCACCCTGCCTTGTTTAGGAAGCCTGATATCACGGACACTGCAAAATGTTTTGTTGTGGTAAGCCCAGTCTGACACCAGGCACATTCCTCAGCAGCACCTTCAGCTGTTTTACACACATGCAGTGTAAGGCAGAACTGGATTTATATCATGCATAGTAGCCACACCTGCATGATGTGAATGCTTCAAATGTTTTTGGTGTTGATGTGTGGCTATGGGGTGTTTAAAGCTTACAGAGTGTGCTCTGCAACATTACGCATTGACCTCTGACTTCAACTAAAGGATTATAGGTACATCAGCAATTTCTCAAAGCTGTCCTGTCAAGTGTTTACAGGATGTGCGTGGACACACTGTAGGTCTGGTCCATATTTGTGCTTGGCTCAAAGAAGAATTCTCTCGAATTGTCCACGGGGGGTTATGCAATATTGTTTGTGGGGTCAGAAAACCTTGAGCCTATGATACTTGTTCGGGTTTTTCTACTCTGTTGCTGCCAAAAGGCCGGAATTTTAATCACTAAACTTTATTGCTAAGATTTCATTTGAAATTAAACAAGGCTGTGTGTTTGTTTATGTATATATTTGTGTGGCCGGCGCTACAATTCAAACGGCGCTGCAAAGCCAACACAGCTTTAGAACTGGTTCCAGTTTCCAGTTCCAAACAAGCCTTATCTATTTGCCTCTCTTTGACAATTGATTCCTACGGAATCCCTCTTCTTCACTGACATTTTGCTCTTGTTGATACATCAACTCCCTCTCTGAAGATAAATCTCCAAAAGAATGAATGTGCCATGAAACCTCCATTAGCTCTTATCCAGTCCATTGTCTTAGCTAGCTGTCATTCTCCTCTATGACCTTTCCACTTATTTAAGGATGCTCTTTTTTGTGTGCTTTTTCATCATTACGCTACCATGGCTGTGTTGCACTTATGTAGATGTTTTATTGAAATGAGTCTCTTCTTTCTGCTTCTCAAATGTGTCTGGATGTCAGATGAGAACATAGTGAACTGGAGTGTGAAGTTTTGGGTATTGGACTGTCTGAAACCTCACCGATGCAGTGTAGTTACTCCAGCAGAGTTAAACTTACAAGAGGGAAACATGGAGGATGAAAAAAGAGGTCGAATTACACTTACTAGTCAGTATATTAGGTATACCTTGTGAATAGTTGCCGTTTGCCATCAGAACTTTTATTTTCACAGGATAAATTCAACAAGGTGTTGGAAACTTTTCTCAGGAGTTTGATCCATGTAGACTTGATAAGCAAAACACAGAAGCTGTAATTTTGTAGGCTGCACATCCATGATGAGAATATCCTGTTCCAACACATCCCAAAGGTACTATATTGGATTAGGAACTGGAAACACCACATTCCCCATCAGCCTGCCCAACAACTAGGAGAAAACAGCCAGTTAGACACATGACATACTAGATATTTATAACTCAACGATAGCTCTATTTTCACAGAGTATCTCTTATTAAAAAAAAAAAAAAAAAAAAAAAAAAGACTGGAAAAATGTTGCCTGGTCTAATGAGTTTTGATGTCCTGATGACGGCCTTTGGAGTACATTGAATTCATTTTCATGTTCTAGTTCTACCAGTTTAAGATGATTTGAGCTTTGTAACATGCTTCATTATATTGCTTGAAGAAGCCTTCACTGTGGTCAAAAAGGGATGGATAGTAGGTTGGGGCATTTAACCAATGTTCATTTGGTATGATGTGGCCCAAAGTGCACCAAGTACATATCCTCACATATTTACAGCAGCAGCATGAATCGTTGATACAAAGCAGGATGGATCCATATTTTCAATGTGTTTGTCTGAATGTGGCAGCTGAAATCAAGATTAATCATATCAAGCAACATTTTTCCAATCCCTGTGTTGAACCGTTTTGGTGAGTCTTGTAATTGTCTTGTGAATTGTAGCCTTGGTGTCCCGTTCTTAGCTTATAGGAGCAGAAGCCGTGGTGGTCTTCTGCTGCTTTAGCCCTTCTGCTTCAGGCTTCCTTGTGTGTAGTCAGTAATGGCTTTCTGCATACAGTATTGCTTGAGTTACAGTTACCATTTTATCTCCAATTCCAACCAGCCCATTCTCCTCTGACCTCTGACGTCAAGGCATTTCAATTCATATAAATTAGAAGGTTGTGTGTAAAAATCCTAGGAAATCAGCAGTTATGGAAATACACAAAGCCACTTAAATCATCTGTCTTCGACATTTCTGATGCTCAATTTGAACATTTCTATGAGCCTAAAGGCATTGAGTTGCTGGTGTGTGATTGGTCAATTAACTGTTTGTGTTAGAAATCAGCTGAACAGGCATACCTAACAAAGTGACACATGAGTATATAACATGATTATTAAAATAATATTTATTTACTCTTCATTTTGGGGCATGTGAACCGAAATATGTGGTTGTCATACACCGCATATACAAACTTATAGATATGTATTTGAAGGGATTTCATCTCTGCTTGCATTATTAGCATTTCCTCTCTCTTCTCATATATTGAGGCTGCTCTCCAAACCCTTTGGCTCAAACGTTGTGTGATCTGAGGACTTATCGATGAGTGGAAAGCGAGTTTCTGAAGAAGTTTTAGTAATGCTTGCTCTGACAAAGTGGAGCCATTGTGAGTTATAAATTCCTAATATTTTTTGTGTCAAACTGCCTGTTGCCTCTCAGTTGTTGGACAGGCTGGTAGCAAAGGTGATGTTTCAATATGTCTCTTAAAACATTTGTAAAACAGCCACAAAAATTTCCCCTGCACTTGTGTCCACATCACAATGGCACATAAAAGCCTGAGCTGACAGCTCAAACTTCAGTACACCAGCAAATCTGGTATATTCCTATAGAGAGCAATGCCACCCTGCCAAGTCTGTGTGTGTGCATGTGTGTGTGCTTTTGCCTGGGTGGCTCTGGGTGTGCGCACAACATGTGCCCATGGCTTCCTTTGTGAATGCGTACATCTGTTTGTAATCGCTCGTGTTTGTGTTTGTCAGCAAGTTTGTTGACAACACTGTAGGACATCAGGGTGGGATTGCTCTGTCTGTGAGGAAACAGCTCATCTGAATATAGATGGGTCCCATCTGGAGGTGGTTGGCTTTGGCCCTTCATAATTTTGTAAGCAGCTAAGCATCTGGGGTCCGCTAATGAAACTAAAAGCACAGGCAAAGGCCGTGGGCTACCACAGGCTGCCTGTAGCTGATAGGAATGGAAGGAGGAGGATAGAATTAAGGAAGATTGCAAGAATGGATGGAGGGAGTCGTGAGCCAGGAGGAAAAAGTGTGCTGAGAATATTGGATGTCTTAAAGAGACCTAGATGACTCCTTTGAGACAACAGGCAAGAAAGCCAAGTAGGCCATTAGAAAACTGAGCCATAAAATGAAGACAGTGGTGTCTTTATTGTGGCCCATTAACTCAGATGTTCATGTGGAGATAGCTGCACTGTGTGCCACTGTAATGAGCAATACGATTCCCCGGCACAGAATGATGAATTGTTAAAGAACTCTGGTTAAGCAGAATTAACAAACATCAGTTTTTGAGATCTTTGTATTTTTATTTATTTATTTTATTTATTTATTTTGCTTTACACACATTTCATGTCTGGATCTGAGTTTAATTCTGAGCGTGAGCTTCTCTTGTCATCTTTAATCCGTTTTTCATCTTGTCTTTGACATAAAAACAGCAGAAAATTGAAATTAAAGGGAAATACTTTCATCTCCTTAATCATTAATGAAGCAAGAGGCTGATGGAGATTTATTTCTCTTTCTGGCTTTCTTGGCACACAGCATTCCTCGGATGCCTTTTTTTTTTTTCTTTTTGTTAAACCACTTGCTCCACATTCTCTTGCCTTTACTCTAGTAAAGTGGATGACCCTGGGCAACTCTACCGTCCACAGTGGCTACTTCTTGAGCTTAGGGACTGGAAAGCCATAGGCCTTTTTTCTTAAACTTTATTATTATAGCGCCTTTATTCCTCTGTCAGCCTGATTTCCCAATGGCAATGAAATGAAAAAGCAATTGGTTCTCCTTTTTATTACTGTCATCTTTGTTTTCGGGCCTAGACAGTAAAATTGCCTGATATCAGAGTTGCACTTTTACCCCCCATCTGAAGTCAGAGGGAAGAAAAACTATAACAGGGAAAATAACAATCAGCATCATAAAAAAATGACCTGTCAAAATGAGCGTGCCTCAAACTGGAAGGCCGCCAGCATGCCGACACCCACCAGTTGTTTACGACTGGATGAGTCAGTAAGAGTCTGATGGTGGCCTTCACTCTCTGCCAACTCCCACAGTCAAGGAAAAGATGCTTTAGAGGAGATTAGGATCACACACAGTCGGGGGAGATGGATGCGGAGAGAGGAGGCAGAGGTGGAGGGTGACAGAAGAGAGGTTGGATGTTTAAAGAGAGAAGAAAGAAGGGGAAGGAATGTTTGCAAGAAATGTAGAAGTTTAGGGGATAAATGGGTGGAGAGGAGGAGGAGGACTCCCCTGAGGCCCCTACTAACCCCTATGGAGACATGCTGACAGGGGATCAGGCTTCTCGTGCCCAGCACCTCAAATTATTTATTCATCTACTTCATTAAAGGAGAATGACGGGGCTACTTAGGATCCGCAGGTCACTCATTGCTCTCAGTCATCACTATTCGTAATAATGAAAGCCTTCACAGTGTGTGGAGTGTCAGCTGTTTGTGGCTGCTAACGCTCTCTGTTACGAGCAACTCTAAACGACTTGCTGCACTTATGCCATTTAATTGTGACTCAGTCTTGTGCATTTCTTTCTCATATTACATTCAAGTCTAAATTAGCATTGTCGTGCATTGATTCCATAGTACTGCTAATCAAATGGAGTGACACAAAATGGTGTATGTAAATTCTGCTTCGCTTTCATAATGAACGCCTGTGATTTTGAAACAGACACTACCCTTCATTAACCACCAGTCTGAACAGTATCTTGTGCTTATTTTACTTCATCTAACTCCAGAAACGGCAGCAGACAGTACACCACCACAGTGACTGCCCTCTGGACCTCCATACGTGTAATTATAATCGAGGAAGATAATTAAGGAGGCGGAGAAGAAGACAGATCTTGTCATTTGGTGAACAATGCTGTCCAATCTGCTCATGTGCATTCTGGTTTCTGAATTATCAACTGACGTTTTGGTGCAATCAGCAAGAAGGTTTCCTGCATCATTTGAAAAGCATAAATGTCATGAAACAAACCTCTAATTTAGTACAAAACCTAAAGTTAATGACACCAGAATATACAGAAACAAATGACAACTAACAAATTTTACCTGTTGGTCATCTGCCGCTCAAAAATAAGTGGTGTATTCTTTTTTAAAAGTTTAGAATTTGGAAGATTTTTTGTGCTGTGATGGACTGGCGACCTACTCAGGGTGCCTGCTAATTGCTGGGACAGGCTCCAGCATCCATACGACCCTGAATTGGATATAGAAAATTAAATTAAATTAAACAAATTTTATGTTTTCATATAATGTTGTTGCCTTTATTAATTAATTTATTTTTTGTGACTCTTTCTTTTATAATAAAAGAACTCCAGTGTTGGCTGATGGCCCTGTTGCTGTTTGTTGGTACTGCAAAAAACAGGCAGAACAAACTCAATTAAATGCATACATAAGGACACTTCATTCTACATTTCTGGAGCACTTTACAGTTTTCTTGATATAATTTGTGAAAACCAAGTATGTTGGCATATTATCTTCATAAACATCTCCATAGTTAAAACAATCCGGCAGACGGTCTGCAGGCTGTAGGCACAAGAAGTTACTTTCTAGTGTGTCTTGTTCAGGTAATCCACGCATTTTGGTGATTCCGTCTGAAAATCAGTCATTGTGGCTGAAGTGTGTTCACATACATGGCCCAAAATTAAGTGGTATCATCTACTTAGCTGCTGTGACCAATGGCATAGCTGCTATTTCTTGAGATTCTTGGCTAAATGTTCTAGGCGGAACACACAAGGGATTGATGGTTCATCATTCTTTTTACAGCAATAGCATATGTAGCATGAGGGGTTGCTACATATTAAATAACACCATGTGGGAAATGTTTCTTATTAACTTCAGGTGAATAAATTACTTTAACACATCATTTTTTTTTCTCAGAACTATGCATATTTTCAGTTTTTGATTTTTTTTTTTTAGCTGTTACACAATACAATCATTCTTACTTGTTTGAGTGGGCTTCATAAGTCACTATATTAAAAATTAACTGTTTCATTTAATATTAGAAATGTGTTTTTAAGCTCACAGTGGACAGGTTTGATCAGCATTTGGACGTGAAGAACCAAAGGTAACTGAGATGTGATGCCACAGTTTGGCTAGAGAAACACTGTCCTGTTAATGTTCTGAGTCTGTGCGCACATTGTTAACATTTTTTTAATTCCCAGCCATGTTTAGCATCTTTGCATTTCATTACCTTTTAATAGCTTGAAACATGCGATGGACTGGCGAGCTGTCCAGGGTGTACCCTGCCTGTCACCCAAAGCCAGCTGGGATAGGCTCCAGCTTCCCCGCGACCCTGAATTCGATTAAGCGGTTCAGAAAATGAATGAATGAGCTTGAAACATAAAATTTATAAGAGCATCACTAAAAAAACACACCATGACAGAAAAGCTGGCCAACCACTACAGTCATGAATACTGAGCCTTTAAGGATGTATGAAAATATGTGTAAACTCTCTTGGCAAACTAAACCACTATTTTTGGGAATATTTTTTTGGCTCAAATTCTGTTGAATACTTACTTTTCTCTGAATGCAAATATGATCTAAATAACAGCTTTACAGTCAAGCGTAATCCCAGATGACGGGCATATGTTCATGCAGACTCATACTCTTATAGAGAAGAGAAATATAGATTGAGATTCCATAGAGTAAAAGTAATGATGCATTCTGTTCAGCCGGCTGTAAAAACGAATGAATAGATAAATGAAAATATTTTTGATGCATTCAAGGAGAATATCAGGGTTCAAATAGTTTTTTATGCAGGACTCAGACTTAAATATTAAAATGCATATACACATGATAGCACACACACTGCTCCAGATGGAATTAGTACTAAAGACTACATTCATCCTTAAGGACATCATGTCATATGTCCCTGGTTTCCTCCTTCTCTAGTAATGAGAAGGACACTGCTTAGAAATTCACCAGCTTCATGAATATCAATATCTAAGTATGTAAGACACATAGGGCCAGATCTACTAAGATCCCAATTTGCAAGAAGTAATTTTTAGTGTGCAATTTAGATTTTTGAGTGTAGGGCTAAAATACGGGTGGGGGGGGGGGGGATTCAGCACTTATGTGGTCAGACAGCAATATATATTTTTTTAAATATGTGCTTGATAATGTTCAAGACCTGCATAATTTTCTAAAATCTTGGTTTACAAACCTTCAAAGCTCCCAACTGAAGGAGACTTTAGTTCCAGATTTAAGTTACAACAACATTTACAGTTGCATAGTTATTTCAGCTTAAAAGTCATTACAGTTTTATTAATTTTTTGCGGCAGGAATAAAAGACCTCCAGCTGTTGAAAATGCTCCAAAATATTCCATCATGTCAAAGCCAGGTTAAAAAAAAACAAAACAAAAAACAATAACTAACAGCTGCAAGCACAGACAGCGTTAATAGAATTTAAAAAATTAGGGATGACTATGTTTTTATTTAGGAATTAATGTGACAATTATTGTGAGAAAACATTGCTATTTTAAGATGGTTTATTGACGCCATGGAAAAAAAAGTGTTTAACTTTTCATTAACGGTGAGCCCTCATCCCCATATCTCACATTTACATTGTAATGAAGGTTGAAGTTGTCAAATATCCAACCAACTTCAATAAAGTTGCATTTACACTGAGAAACCTCAGACTCTTTGTGGGTCATTTGCGATCTTATACCAACAAAGTGCTTGCTAGCACAGCTGAAATTGCTTTCAGTTATCTCGTTCGATGGCATCAACCAATTTAATCTGCCATTCAGGATAGGGAGGCAGTCTGTACAATGAAATCTCATCAATGGGAACCTGATTAAAACATCCAAAAGCCCAAATTATGTACCATTATTATTATTATTATTATTATTATTTTACACAAAAAGCTAGCTTTAGTAGCCGAACTAGTAGCGGTACACCTGCTTTGTTAATCCTTTTGCCACCCACAAATGTTGCTAATGTGCAAGTCATGTGATCAGTGATGAAAAATAAGAATGATGTACACACTGCCATGACATGGAAACAGCTGAACTTGGGGGAAAAGGGCGAGGATAACTCAAGCCACATCCACACAGAGAAGGAACTAGTTTTGTTTAAAAAGTGTTTTCCTCAAAACAGAATTGTTTGAAAAAATGTGTTCATCCAACCAAAACCACTAATACTGTATTTCTGCCAGGGCTATACATGACGCTGTAATATTGACACAAAATTAAAAACAGAGAATAAGATATGGAGCAAACATGCTGATGCAAACAGCCATGTCCACTTGGTGTTGATGGTGGCCGTAGAGGAGCTGAAGACTTTGCTTTAACAGCAATATCAGTCTCAGCAGCATGAACACAAGGCTGTAGTCTGCCATTGTTGTAGCTGTTGGTTTGCTGTGTAGACATGTCCTCAGTCAATACCAACGTTCACGTGGACTTAGCCTTAGACCGGTGAACTGCAAAAACGCCTGCTCACACCTGCTGATAATCAGTTAATCAACTGCGATTTGATTAGCAACACCTGGCTGCAGCATTTTACACACAGCCTCTGCATTTTTGTTATAATCTTGTTGAATAGATAATGAGACATGAATAAACATCAGAAATTTTGATTTTATGCTTGAAATCCATTATAATAATTATGGCTGTAACCAGATTGACTATAAGATTTCATAACTGAAAACATTTCACAGACAAAAGGGCAACAACGTTACTCTAAAGAAATTATCACTCTCAAATACGAATATAATACAATTTTAACCAAACAAGTGCCCAATTGTCTAAATTACGCATGCGCTACTTTGAGCTGTGAGACAAACCGCATACTTTTTTTAGCCCGACAACTTTGTGGCCATCAAATTAGCAGAGCGATATATAAGATTAAATCCAGATCTGGGAATGACCTTACTCTCCCTAAGTCAATAAATAAAGGTTTTGTTGGTTTCTACAAAGAGTCGTGTAAGTCAAAGGCCCAGGGGAATACGGAAACTTTGCTCTGGGCTATCCCCATTCCTAAAGGGGATGAGGTATCACGTGATGCTTTAAATCAACCCTTGACGATAAAGGAGGTTTTGGACTCTGTTAGATCATTTCCTAGTGCAAAAGCCCCGGGGACAGACAGGTTTGTTTAGAAGTTTTCTGGACAGACAGTCCCCCTCCTACTTGGAATGCTCTTTCATTCTATGGAGGTAAAAATGCTTCCTTACACTCTGTATGATGCAAGCATATTTCTTTTATTAAAACCTCATAGTGGTTATTCTAACCCAGCATCATATTATCCAATCTTTATGTTAAATCTTGATTGTAAGATTTTCCACTAAAATACTTGCTAGTAGATTAAATGTCTGTATTACATCAGTTATACACAGGGATCAAACTGGGTTTATTCCTAACAGACACTCTTTTTTTTTTAATACAAGAAGAGTCTTAAATATTGCATACTATAAATTTCCAGTAGGTTCAAAACAAGCATTTTTATACTTAGACGCTAAGAATGCGTTTGACCAAGTGGAGTAGGGATATCTGTTTAAAGTCCTGGAGAGATTTGGTTTGGGAGAATCTTGTGTTTCATGGGTACGCTTAGCTTATTTGAATCCTTCTGCTTCAGACATTACTAATCAAGATAGGTTGCATCCATTTCTATTGGAGAGGGGCATGAGCCACGGGTGCCTGCTCTCGCCATTGCTATTCGCCTTGGCAATCGAGCCCCTGGCCATCAGTATCAAAGAAAACCCATTTATAAAATCCATACTGATTGGGGGTGTAGATCATAAAATATCACTCTATGCTGATGATATTGCCATCTTTATATCAGACCCAGAGCATTCAATCCCTAAACTACTAAATCTAATAAATGGTTTCGGGATGGTATCAAGATACAACATCCACTGTCACTATCCATGTTTTTTTCTTTTGTTTGTTTTTCAGCCCCTAGGCCAGTGTCCTCTGGGAGAGGAGAAAATTTTATCATATGGCACTCTCAAAAAATTTGGTTACAAAGTCAAAAATATTTTGAATTGCCCAACATGTCTGTGCATGCGCAAGTATGGCATAACCAACCATTTCCCTCTTCATTTACAGATCCACGCCTTCAGGAAGTGGAGCTGGATTGGTAGAGTCGATCAAAAATTTATATATCAACAAAAATTTTTGTTCATTTGAACAACTGCAGGCCAAATTTACTTGAAAGTAATTTTTTAGATTCTTACAAATTACAAACTGTGTCAGACAAAGAATTTGAATGTTTGGCTCTACACTAATAATTACACTCGTTATACACAATGTCATGAGTGTGCCAAGCTGTCACCAAATCAAAGGGTGGTTACTTTGAAGAATCTAAAATATAAAACATATTTTGGTTTATTACCACTTTTTTAGTTTACTGCATAATTCCACGTGTTTCTTCACAGTGTGGATGTATTTAGTTGTACTTTGCAATTAAGAAAAAAAAAAAAAAAAAAAAAGAAAAACCACTAAGTGAGAAGGTGTGTCCAAACTTTTCACTGGTACTATATATATATATATATATATATATATATATATATATATATATATATATATATATATATAGATATATAGATATATATATATAGATATAGATAGATAGATAGATACTGAGCATGTTTGTCAGGGAAATGCATTTATGAGCAAGAAACATTACAATAGGCATTTTTCCTCCTCTCAGAACCTTTTTTTTTTGCGTTTGCCAACTGATATTTTTAGGGAATTTAACACCTCATGTTGTTATTGGCGCTTGACACTTTTTTTTGTAAATGTTGTTAAAATTGAAAAACTCAATAAATAAACACGATTTTTAAAAAAAATGACGGCTGTAACAATATATTGATCTATATCAGTATACTGATTCATTGAACAACAACTTAATAGCCATATCCACTTGTGATCAAACCTGTGATTTACGCCCTTAACATAGACTGGATAATTTGTTCTTTATTTGTTTATGTATTTTAATAAGTAAAGCTATAGGATTTAAAGATGCAATACTTTATTGTTTTATTGACCACAGAAATGTCCATCACTATTCGTTCCATGTTTGTTCATGTTCATTTTGTTTGTGTGTAGTGGGTCTTCACTCACTCTGGCACCTTCCCAGCTCTTCTGGCCAAACCAGCAGCTGGCAAGCAGCGATTGCCCACTCATCAAGCCACTTTATCACTGGGCCCACAGAGTTCAAGGGAGCTGTCAAAGACCAAGCTGAGGAGCCTCCTCACTCCTTTAATACCGGCCCACTCTAGCACCACTAGTGTCAAGTGGCATAACTTGGCCAGTAAGTCCTTGAAAAGACTGGCTGGAGGGTGAAGTACCACACTTGGTTTGACAAATGCTTAAATAAAGCACAAGAGCTAATACGCTTGGCATCAAGGCAGGTTTCTCTATAGTTTTCTTTGCATTTGGAGTTCTGAGGCTGGAAAAAGTTCCTTCCTCTGGTCCAAAAATACTACATGTGGAATTTTGCTGCGGACAAAAACACAGTAAACTCACACTTTCATGCCAAGAGCAGCCTTTAGTCCTTGTTGAATTATTAACGACCAAAAAACTCTGGCTGTCAGCCTGTCTTAGTGGTTGAATGTTTTGAGCAGCTCTGTTTTGATTTCTCACAAGCTCCTCTAATGAACAAGCATTTATGGTGGGAGTTAATGTCTTTTTTTATCCATATTATAAATATTTGTTGTTAAGCACATTACAAAGATACTAAAATAAAAACCTTAAAATTCCCATGAAATACAGACCCTATATAAAATAGAAATTGCCGCATGTCAAAATTCATTAGACTGTGCACTCATTGATCAGGCTACAACAGTTGCTGTGTTTTGTGACTTCTTTTTACTTCCAACTTCTGCTGGTCACCACATAGAAGGTTTATCCATGTCTAGGTTCAGACTGCAGGCTGCAGTGACCCATATTTGATGTTTTTGCCCCTATGCAATCTGTATCTTAACTTTTCATAACAGTCTGAACAACACAGGTCCAATTTTTTCAAATTCTATCCAGGCTACTTGGACATGTGGTCTTAAATTTGATATGTGTCAGATCTTTTGCCATGCTACTTTAATCGGAACAGCCAGGTCACATTCAATGCGACTTTGACTTCATTCTGGAGCTCTTAATTCTGGACATGACACACAGCTTTGCAAAAGTCATGGACTACAGAACAAACAGATGATTTGGTGATTCTAAATAGGTTAACCAAGGTGTGGAAACCCAACACCATTGCTAACCATTAAGTACCACTTCCACTCACTTTCTCAGGACGATGGGTCTCCTTAAAAACATTGCCTCAAGTAGGGCTGGGCGATATGACCAAAATCTCATATCCTGATATAGCTCATTTTATATTCCCATAGCAATATACATAACAATACAAAGTTGTAATTTTGTGTCAGTCATCAGTTATTTGTCAGATGTGCTTGGCAACAGTAGCAGTGATCTCCTTCCATTGGCGGGAACTATGGCCGTATGATGTTTCACAGATAAATGCCTGTTGTAGTGTTTGCACCTGAAGTTTATTATGAGCACTTTCGCCACCACTTGACGCTGCTTTTGCGGCTTTTGCTTCTTGACTCTATTCTTTATTCTGTATTCTTTATCCTGATTCTTTCTCAGGTAATAAAATGAGTTATTTGAGTCGGAGTCTGTTGTTGGGATTTTGAGCTAGTCTGTTGTCAGTTCCACATCAGTCTTTTTACATCTAAATCGCATCCATGCGACAGAAATTTCCCCTCTTTTATGAACAAGCTCATCAGTTTTGGTCGGCTAGTCGTCTTATAGTGAATTACCCTGCTCTGAAACCCGTCTGCTACCGTCTTTCTTTTCCATGTTTGTTTATATATTGCAGCGTGCATGCCGTAAAGCACATCTTGATGTAAAATACGGCCGTAAAGCACCTTATCATAAAACCATAAACGACAGAGCTTCATATGAAACAAAAGACATTTTCTATTGTCCAAACTATATATGTTGTCATATCGCCAAGCCCTAGCCTCAAGACTTTGTGTCGACATGTGTTGACAGATGTGGTGAAAGATATTTCCTGACATTCTAAAGTTTTGGAAGAACTCGAGCTGTGTGAAACCACATCCTTATGCCACCACTCCCGGCTCTGACACCACATCAATACATCTCTGTACTGATGTTGCAGCAGTTGCTCGAAGTAAGGACATTATAGCAAAATGACATTTCTTTCTTCTCTTCAACCTTTTTACCATGACCTTTTTACCATTAAAAAATGTGCCAAGTGCCACCACACACTGTTATTAACAGAAGCCTAATAATGACATTGTCGATTTACCTCTGTGTTTGTTTCCGGAAACACCATTCTGTGTGTGATGTCATTAACTTTCAGCTGAGCATGTTGGTCATTTCAGGAGTGTAAGCTATTCACACAGCAGTCCGCAAACAGGTTAAATTTAAATCTAATTTGAACAGCTAAGCAAAAAAATCAGATTTGACCAGAAAATGGGAATTGAGCGTTAAGGCCGGCAGTATGAATGTAGCCTAAGATATATCCACATGGAGAAGAGTTATTGAGGTCCCGCCCTTTCCCAAAAGCTTTTATTTTCTGGCAGGCCCATGAAGACAACTTCTTCCATTCGCCTTCACCCTAGGAGTTTTATGTTGATACCCATGTGGTCTTCATACCCTAGTTATAACCCATAAACATGAACAAGAAATTTGACTTTTTTTTAAGCTCATATCTTTGTAGGTTTTCACTGCAAACATGGGTCTCTAAAATTGCCTTACTGCTAGTCCTTGTAGTTTTACTCTTGATCTGCTTTTTGTCTCACCGTCCTGACCCCCCCACCCCCACCCACATCACCCCTTTGTCCTACTTAGTCAACTACTGTAAAATCACTTATCCTCACCTTGCCTCCTCTGTGTCTTGCTAATACACATTAGCAGCCAGCAACCATATGTAATAGGGCTGTGAGGGGCCCCTGCTGATATAATGGCTTTTCTGACACTTCTCCCATTAAATTTGGCTGAGCAGTGTAGCACAGGACCTCTCTGCACATGTTTAGGATATTTGTAAATAAATACCATAAACAACTGCCTGGTTTGAGTGACACTGGAGACAGCTGAGAATGGTTTTTTTTTTTTTTTTACTTTTTTGCTTGCAGTACTTTTCCATTCTCTATGTTTTTAATTTCATTACAGTCTTCACCTCCCTTCTCTCCGAGTTTAGGATATCAATCTTTTAATACCATCATAAGGTACAACTAGTTACTTTGAGAAGCTCATCAGATTATAGTGTGACTAACTGGACATGTCTGCAGTATCTGATGAGCTTGTTTGTATCTTCCAAATGAATACAGTAACACATACAGCAACTAGATAATATCTGCTACATTGTCTGTGTGTGGTGAGACTGGGACAAAGTCTCAAATAACTTGATCATCCACAGGATCCTTAACTGGTACTGTGACAAACGAGAATTCTGATCCTTCTCGATAAGCAACATATGCATTTATTTAATTAAAACAGCCTGTCTTAACGTGGTGAGGGGTCATTTTAGAGAATGTTAGACTTAAAGCAGGTAATTAAGTAAAGCTCCAGATAAGAAACCCCATAGAGTTGTCTGCTTCTGCCAGTAGGGAAGGCAAACTTAATCTAACCCTTCTGTAATCCTGCAAGGTCGCTCACTTTATTAAAGTCTGATGCCACAACCGCTGCCGACCACCCCAACAGATAAAATATTTTCTACAGTTGTGGAGAAGTAGGAAACGAAGAAGGGAGGGAAGAAATGGCATTAGTGCACAGTCATCTCTATAATACCACGACCACACAAAATTAAGGCAATTAAAGACTGCTTGTTATCTTGTCTGAGAACAGGAGAAGAACTTGTACAGCAACGAGCACCTTGACAAAGATATTTGTTTGGCCAATGGAGTGTGGCATTAATTATCACAAGCTGATTAAAAGCACTGAGCAGGAATAGATGTCGTTTGTCTTGCCAGCCTTAGACAACAGCAGCCAACCAGGGTCATTATTTTAAAGGCCTTTTTGTACTATTTTTAGGAGGGAAGCTGGCATCAGTTGTATAGTGGAATATTTTAGGATTAGCAGGCAAAAGAGAAGTTACAGTGAGGAGCTGCTATAAAAACAAATTGTATCCCGGCCTAGAGAAGGATAAAGTTCACTTTCAGTCTTTTTCTACACAAGATCATCATGGTCTCAGGAGTGGTAACATCATATCAAAGTCACTTTGGACATCTAATAAGGTCTAAAAAGCTGAAACATCTCAATTCATCTTAAATTTTCTTCCAAAACAAAAGAGAAGATGCTGCAGTTTATTTAAAAGTAGCCAGTCTGCTCTGATTAGTTCCCTACAGTGGCCTGATCAGACAATGGCTACATTTCAATTACCCCTCAATTATGCTAACCTACACTACCAGTCAATAGTTTGGACACACATTCCCATTTAATCCAACAGGAAAGTTTTTCCAAACTTTTGGCTGGTATATCACATAAATGTGTAGATATCACAATAAAAAATACTACTCTGCTCTAAGCGACTGCGGACGCTTTTCCTTTGCTCTGTTTTTCTCCCTCCCTTCCATTCTGGTCTGCTACTTTGTCCTGTCTGAATCAGAGCTTCACTCTACATCTCTTAATTCTCAAAGTTTTTACATCATGGATCTGATCGGCTGGTCTTTCAAAGCATTCAATCAAATTTTTTCATCCCGGAGATCGGGCAGAGGGGAGCCCACACGTGCTGATTGTACGCTTCCTGCTGAATACGTTCTGGACTCACTGGCCAAGTGGAGACCGATGTGTCTGGCGGTTCTGTCTACTGTGAATGTGGAGGATGTTTTACATCTTTGGATTATTGGTGATTGGGATTCTGCTGATTGGCACTGGCAGATTTCTGATCTACCTGAAGACTCATGAGATTATGGCAGCAACTGGCAGGTGGCCTGAATTCTGTAGCAGAATGTGCTGAACAAGCAGTGCACAGACTCATGCGTTGACCGAACTCGACCGTAAGCAGGATGCCAGCCTGGCCCAAACTGGCAAACTGGTGGCGGTTCTGGAGCTTGTCCGCAGAATTGATTCCAGCGTTGAGCAGATGTCTGCTCGTATCGGTAGAAATCGACCCCCCTGAACATCAGGCTGTTTGGAGCTGCAGGCATGTGAGACCAGACCACTAAGGCTGAGGGCAAATTTTTTTCTGGCCTGAAACACAAAAACAGTCACATGTGTGACTGTGTGTGTGTGGGGGGGGATCCCAAGGCATCCCAGGCCAGTCAAGAGATATAATCCCTCCAGCGTGTCCTGGGTCTCTCCCAGGTTGTCCTCCTACAGGGACGTACCCAGAACACCTTATCAGGGAGGCATCCTCCAAGCCACCTCAACTGGCTCCTCTTGATGCAGAAAAGCAGCGGCTCTATTTTGAGCCCCTCCCGGGTTACCAAGCTTCTCACTCTATCTCTACGGGAGAGCCCAGCCACCCAGCGGAGGAGATTTAATTTCAGCCACCTTTATGCGTAATTTTGTTTTTTCAGTCACAACCCACAGCTCATGACTACAGGTGAGGGTAGTAACATAGATCGACATGTAAATCGAGAGTTTTGCCTTCTGGCTCAGCTCCTTGTTTACCACAACAGACCGATCCGCAGAATCCGCATTACTGCAGATGCCGCATCGATCTGCCTGTCAATCTCACACTCCATCTTTCCCTCACTCATGAACAAGACCCTGAGATATTTGAACTCCTCCACTTGGCCCAGGACTTCACTCCCGACCCGAAGACGACAGTCTACCCTATTCCGGTTGATGAGCATGGAGTTCTGATTCCCATCTTAGCCACTTCTCACACGGCTGTGAATCGCTCAAGCAAGGTCTGGAGATCACAACCAGATGAAGTCAGCAGAACCACATCATCCACAAACAGGAAAGACCCAAACCAGAGACCACCAAACCCAATCCCCTCAACACCTCGGCTGCACCTAGAAATTCTGTCTATAAATGTTATGAACAGAATCGTGATTACGGCAGCCTTGGCGGAGTCCAACCTCACTGAAAACAAATCCGACCTACTGCCAGCAATGCGGACCAAGCTCTGACACCTGTCGTACATGGACCAGACAGCTCGTACAAGAGATCTGGTACTCCAAATTTGACTATTTGAGGGACCCTCCTCTCCAGGACCCCAGAGTAGACCTTACTAGGGAGGCTGAGGAGTGTGATCCCCCTGTAGTTGGAGCACACTCTGCGGTCCCCCTTCTTGAAAAGGAGTTAAAATGAGAAATGAGGAAGAAGGGCTTCAAAAATCTGTGAAAAACCCTTCTTGGCACATAGTAAATCCTGAAACAATGCTACCTGGCTACCTGACACAAGCCACAATTCTTGTAAGATCTTGTCCATGGATGGACAGACAAAGAAATGTGTACACAAATAAATGGATGGATGGATGGATAGTACATACACATTGGGATGATTAATGAAACAATTGTGTGTTCAATGGACATTTAGTGTCTTTTGAGACAAAAAAACACTTTAGATGTAAGAAGCTGTAATCAAACTATTCTTATGGTTCAGATTACCATTTTTCTTTGTAACTGGTAACTTGTCTCTTAATGGGTGAAGCAGTTTTTAATCTAAAAAGTTCATACCAATGTTAAAATGTATTTTTTGCTTGAAATTATAAAGGGATACACTACATTTTAAGGAATGTTAAAATACTTCTAAAGTACTTCATGTTTTCTCTTAATTTAACCATTTGAAAAAGAAAAAAAGAAATTCATTTTTGCTGTTGTTGTTTGTGTGTTTGTGTGCAAGTTGGTTGTAAAACCACAGGTGCTGCATTGCTCTAAGTTGTTAATCTTTAATACCCTGATGTGTCCTTCTTATAGTCTTTCTTTCTGACATCCTGTCTGTCTATTTATCTTCTACTTACACATTAATGTGCACAGCACACAGTCAAACAGAAAAATACAGCCACCTGCACAAGCCCTCTCAAGGCCAGGAAAACAAATATGCCCATTTTCCTATTTGATTGGGTGTCAGAGTGGGGAGGAAGGGGGACAGGTGTGATGCATAAAATGACCCTGTGACTCCATCACGCACACGACAGCTTTATGGTGAGGAGGTGTTTCAATCACGGTACTGCCCTGGATGGCATCAATCAAGACACATGCTACAGACACACCGGTACACGTTCCCTTCATGATGACAGAGAAAGGGCAGCAGAGTAGATGAAGTTCACTCTATTTCGCTGGCTCAAAATAACTAAACATTAATTCAAATATAATGTTTTACTTCTCACTTTAACCCTCAATAAATGTTGGAGAAGGTCCTGGAGCTTAAAAAAATGTCACATGTTTTGCCAATAGAAAATTTAAGTTTGAATTAGATTTCATATTTTTTAAATCACCTTTTTTTTACCCTTCTCGACTTGAGTAATTATTTTAGCCCTAAAGTTGAACAAAGTGTAACCTCATCACAGTACAAGAACAAGGTAGAAATGATTAAATTTCTACTATGCTATTAGATTGTCTGTAACCTACAATTAGTAGTCTAGATTTTTTTTTTTTGGCCCTGAATAGCTTCAGAGAATTTAATGCAATCGTTAACAGCAAATGAATGTATAAGAATTGAGAGAACTATTCTGATTAGATGGTTTATTTGTTGTATTTCTTCAGTAGATGGAATAATTTCACAGCCTAATACTGCACAGATTATGTGCATGTCGGTTCCATAATATTGTTTGTAAACCAAATAATCTCTGCAGTGCTTCTTTGTTATGTGCCAATATGTGCAAAAACTGAAAACAAAGGACATCAGTTTTTAGCTTCTAGCATCTCCGTACTAAAACACAAGTAAACTTCTGCTGAATTCAATTTTGACATTAATTACCTGAATCAGGTAAGCAGAAATGTAACCATTAAAAAACAAAAGGCTGAAAATTGAACTTTCTTTAGTCAAATGGTCATTTTACCATCATATTGGAGACACTGAAAGTGTCACTCGCCAGTTTCCTCCTTGTGCTGATCACACAGTTTGATGAATGCAGAAGGTTGTGTCAAGAACGGCATCTGATGTAAAACCTCTATTCCAAATCAATATGCAAATCACTTCAGGAACTGGAGATGGATTTGAAAGCAGGTGATTTGATGTGGTGACTTAAAAAAAGTAGAGCTGAAAGGAGAAGAAGATAATGCCAGATGAGCCTTCATGTGATTACCAAAGAGTATACAAGTCTATCACATATTTCAAACCCATTTAAAAAGCTATATTTATTCATATTCTTAGCCACTTAGTTCAATTAGGAGTTGTGGGGAAGCTGGAGCATATCTAAGAAATCAATGGGTGAGAGTCAGGTACACTCTGGACAGGTCACCAGTTCATCACAGGAACACACAAAATGACCTCAGCTCAGGCTCGTACCAGCAACCTTCTTGCTCTGAGGCTGCCACTACGCCACCATGCAGCCCAAAAACTATATGTTTTACCTAAACAATGTATTTGTAACATGGTTTTCAACATGTTGTGACTGCAGCTGTATAAAAAAAACATGGTTAATATAAATCAGTGGGGTTATCCCTATCTAACTGAACCATCTGAAATGTTGCTGAAATACCTCCAGAAGATTAAATTGATTCAAATATTTCATGGGAAAAATGAAAATGTTGACCTTTCAATGAAACTTGTAGAAATATAGCTCAATTACCAAAGTCAGTTTCATTGTCTTGACCTGAATATGCTGACGGCAAACTATTACCGTAAATTACATATTGAGGGATGCAGGAGTAAGTTTTCTGGTTTATGCGTTTGTCCAGTGGTTAAGAAGACCTTCAGATGCAAGCCTGAAGTCCTTCTTGTGATGTCAGGTGCTCCCTCTGTCATACTGTCCTTGAGCAAAACCCTGACTTCTACCAACTTAATAGGTGTTCTTCCACTGGTAGCCATGCACTTTCCTGGACATTGTGCAAGTGAAAAACTTTCTTTCACTTTGGGGCATTTTACATCTTTGTTTATGGCTCCAAAAGATATTCCTCCTATTTATCAGCTTGGCTGCCCTCACCATGAACAAGATGATACTTTTATTCAATAACATCTTAGAACCATAGTTGTAAAGTGTCGCAGTCACTTCACTGTGTTGCTGCAGTAAGAGGAAGGGTAACATTTAGTCATTTTAGCCTTTGTAATGCAATGCATAAGTGTATAGAGAAGCTGTTTGAAAAAAGAGAAAGAGACAAAGAAAGGAGGGATTGGCTTCATGCATGCAAGTAAGTGTGTGTGTGTGTTTGCCTGTGTGTATTATGTAGGGTTAAATGAAAGTCAGTGTGCACACATGGGGCATCATAAGCAGACAGTGAAAAATGAGACTGGAGAAGCTGTACAGCGAATTTCCCTGTGGGAACAGCTACAAGCAGGCATACGTACCTTTGGTGATAATCGCTTTGTGAATGTGTGTGTGTGTGTGTGTGTGTGTGTGTGTTTGTGTGTTTTTGGTGTGTAAGTGGGAGGGCAAAATGAAAACAGGGGAATAAACATAAACTCAAACTGTAAGTTTGTGTGTGTATGTGAGTGTGTCAGTGTATCACATTAACCCTTTCCATTTCTCAGAGGCTGCTGTTTGATTAAAGCAGGAATTGATTTCCTGGGAATGCGATCTTCAGAGGGTATCAATTCGTCATGGGACCTGGTCTAAGTTCAGTTTTAAAATGAGCTTTGAACTAATGTGCTTAAACATCAGTTGGCTTTGGATACACCTAACTTCAGTGATTTCTTTGGAAGTCTGAAGCAACATTTCTTTGGAAGTCTGAAGCAACAGTTTTGAAAGAGGGTTTGATGGCTTTTTGTCCTCAAGAGTCTTTACAGCTCTACTGCCTGAATTTTCTTAATTGTTAGCTTGTCTGTTTGTCGGGTTTTAGTTTGATTCCCTCGAAGTCTGGGCAAACAGTTACCAAAGGTAACCTGTAGTATATGCCTGTTTTTACTAATGGCACTTTCTCTATGAAACACCTTTAGTTGTGTAATAGATATTGGAGGATGCACACTATATAACAGTTCAGTTTTCAGGCTTTAAACTTCAATCTAAACCTATCATTTACTTGATCTTGTAGATCTTGTTTTTCATTAGCTCCTTTGTAGACTTGCCCGTACCGTGATATGGAATGACCTTTGGATCTTTTTCAAAAGAAAGCACATTGCTATGTTTTGAAGTTGTTGTTTTCAAAGATGTTTGCTCCTTTGCCCTTGAGAGGAAATTAAAGGTGGGTGGTCAACAGCTACTTTCTCCACATTTACTTTTTTTGCCACCTCTGTTTCTTTACACATAAGTGCCGAACAGTGCACAACTCTTTCTCTAGACCAGCCTCACGTTGAATCAAACACATCAACAACACAGTAGCATCAGTTGTAGATCTTTGTCAGTGTCAATACCAGATCTGTCTTGCCATTGTGCTTCAGTATGCCCAGGAGCTTTACGACAATGCATGAGACCTATGTACAACCTTTTGTATCCATCAAGTGTTACACTTTTACTCTACTAGAATAGATTGCTTCACAAACACAACTCAAAATAGTGGTAGATGTGCATGCGCAAGGTAGAATTTGGGCATCATGTAAAGTTTTGCTGCGGATTATTAGACAACTATAACTATCACTTTAGTTAATTTTTCATAGTTTTTGTGGTAAATTGTGTACTGTGTTGTTTTTTGTTTTTTTTTTAAATACATTTCTTTATTTCTATCATGCAGATGCCCCTGAAGTTGCTATAAATGCCTACTTATAATCAATCCTAAATGTTGCAGAAATGGTTTTTATATCTCTGATTTTCTGGCCTGTATTTGGAAAAAAGCAAAACTGCACCAGCATCCTCTGAGCTGCCTCCAGCCAGTAAAAGTCAGTCCAATGGTCTTGTCTTTAGTCATGCTCTGCCACTTTCTCTCTTTCTTTTTATCCCTTCCAGTGATAAACTCCTCTTGTCTTTACCTTCCTGGATCATTGTTTTGGGTTGATATCCTGTTGCTAGATTGTGACGCATTGTCGTAAAGCAAAACATAGCTGGCATGTGATGTGTTGGGCTGTAGAAATAAGCTGTGAAGTGCAGTGTATGAGCTCTGAGAGGGTTTACAGCAACATAGGCTCCTGGAATGTCAGTAGGCCATCAACACAGGTCAGAAGCAAAATGTTACTTTAACAATTAATTCTTAAATCAAACTGCTATTGGCTTTATTCTTGTAAAACTAAGAAATACTATTTGAAAACACTTTTGATGACATGAATGTTGCTTTGTCTCTCTGGTGGTCATTGTTGCCCCAACCTTTTCCTGCAAAAAGTTACTGTCATAAGATAAAAGATGAGCATTTATCTTTCAAAAAGCAGCTCAGTGGGTCAATTTCAGTATTGTTATCTCTGCTGAATTATGCATAAGGATTGAATTGTTTCTAATTTATCAAACTATGTTTCATTCAAATTCTGCACTGCATGGCTATATTATTTTGGGAAATAAAGTTGTATTTTGGTGTTAGGAAATTGTTTGTACAGTAAATTAATACACTGGTGGGATGAATTAGAAATGTTCTGTTTTGTAATTATTGTAATTATGGAAGCACCGTGCAATTATTGTTCTTGGAGTCTGTGAATTCAGTTCGCGCAGTTTCAGTTTTTGTTGTGATAATTTCTTTAAAACCTATCACCTTAGCAGCTTCTTCCACTTAATTTAAACCCTTCAGGCAAATTTCCAGCCTGACTAAACACTCTCAGGGAGAACTGGGCACCACATGGCCATCCCAGCTTTTAACATGTTCCACATCACATCAAAATATTTTCTAAAACAGTAGGCCAAAATATGCAAACACATATTTCGTGGTTTTGGCTTCAGCAAAAGGGTTGTTATGAAGTTCCAACATTAATTTTGCTAGCAAGCAGGTATTTTAAATTACAATAGTAAATCTTTTAAACCACTGAAACCAAAGCCACTTGCACCATTTCCACTGCTGTGCTCAGATGAATAGAGCTCTGAGTGATGTTCTGTTGCACCTTATTGCATTGTGAAGTGCTGATGTGCACAGGATGAGGACAGAGCAAGCAGCACCAATAGGATTGTTAGCCTGGAAGTCGCTTCTCTATAAGTACAGTACATGGAGTTTTTGTTAGCTCAGCAATCTCAGGATCATTTAGCCCCACTCCACCAAACTTGAACAAAAGTCCAATTAGGCAGAATGTTGTGAAGAGTCAGAAGTATAATAAATTGATACTAATAGCATCAGCCGTGACATTTGCTTTTTCTGTGAGATATTGTACACGTACAGAGCCAAGTACAGAGTTCTCATCACCGGCTTGTAATAATTTATCTCTTTGATGCCTGAAGTTGCTCCATTCTACAATATGGGCCTCAGGACTGTTACTCCGTCTGGTTCATGCAATACTTCAACATCACAACCTTGTTCCCTTAAACCAGCAACAGCGAGGAATAACATGTAACTGTCCAGTTGGTCTGTTCTTATAGCATGTCAGTCCGAAACGGCCCACTCCTGACAAGTGGTATTTGACTCATTCAGACTCTGACACACACAGAGAAGGAGATGGACAGAAAGACAGACAGAGATGATGTTGAAAGGGAGAGGAAACAGAAATTCTGAGAGAAAGAAAGAGAGACGTGTCAATCCACAGCAGTACAATGTGAATCACTGCCAATCTTTTCATCGCACACCGTCCTCTTTTTGTCTGATAGAATAATCAGCACGCACAGGAGAACGAAAAACAAAACATGGCAAGGATAGTCAGTTATTGGAGGGGTTTGTTTTGTTTCTGCGCGGCCCATTTACATACGTTTCTTATGAGAAGGTGATTTAGATGCGGTTAGATGGTTCTGGTCAGTATGATATTATGTGAATGTGTCTTATTAGCACGCAGTGTATTCTGACAGGGAAAAGGTCATAATGTTTCTTTGTTCCCACAGCTCTCTTTTGCTCAATTAAGACTAATCACCAGAGCCTGACATTGATCCAGCCTCTCAGTTTATCTCATGCCTGGATTCTTATAGTAAGCGTGTGTGTTTATGTGTGTGTGTATGTGTGTATGTTTCAACCTATGTGTGAGACAGAGAAAGAGCAAATGTACCAACGTAGACAGACAGAATGAGTCACGCTCATACATGGAAACCTGTGTGAATATGAATGCCACTCTGTGATCTCCAGCACATCGAATGATTTACCTCTCTGGTGTAATGGAGCAATTTCTCTCTTTTTTTTTCTCAATTCCCCATCTCTCCTTTCCCGTCCTTTTCAATCTGTGCAGAAAAATTCTCCCCTTTAGCTCCGTGACAAGTCATCTGTCATTCAGGATGGTTAGAGAATGAGCTCGTTTGATGGACAGGACCCTGTATGTGCATGTGTGTGGGGATGACTTTACTTAGAAAGATGAGACTATATCATCTCTTTGTTTGTTTGCTTTGTTACGCTTATGTTTTTGAGATTAAGAAACCAATGGAGGAAGTATTTCAGTCAGTCCTCCTTGGGTGAGATGGAGTGAGATGTTTAAATAAGATATTATTGTAATATCAGCAAAAAACTTGAAAATATTGCAATCAGACTAATTTATCTTAATTGAGTTTTTGTCTAGTTTTTTGGCAATTGAACTACACCCAAAAACTTAATCTGAACACATTTTAGCTCTGATCAGATCACTGTTATTATGTTTATCATTAATAAATTATTGATATTTCATCATTTTTTGTGTGATTATTGCCAATACCTGTGTGTTGCCGTATTCATCAGTGAAGTTATAGAACTTGTAATATATTGCTTTGAGGCATGAGTTATGGCAAATGACAAAATTAGGAAGAGCCAAAAGGCAACCAATCCACATTATCATAATAGTGTACAGTTACGTGTATGTGGCTAGTTAAACTACGTAAGTAGTACCCAAAACCCTGTTGTTTTGACATTTTGCTTTTTGGATTCAGCTTAGTCAGTTTCATTTAAAAAAAGAAAGACTAAAAAATGTGCCATTAATCCTCAAAACCAAGAAAAAAGTTGCTAATTTGTGATTGAGCAACAGGCATTTTGCAAAACTAAGTTTTTACTTGACGTCTACACAGCATTGTTTACAATAACATCTCTTTCACATGAGCATGTACAGATGCAAGTAAAACATTGTCAGGAGCATCCCAAACCAAAACGTGGTGATCTACCACCGCTAAAGCTATGTGTGTCCATCAGAAAGCTGAAAAATACATAGCTGCTCCTGCAAAGGTAAATAAAAAAAAGTTGCTGTTTTATATCTAGCTTCTATATCTAGCTATATATAGCATCTTTGCTTTAATCACATAAAGAGCATAATTGAACATGAAAGGACTAAATTCTCAGCATGATTCAGAAAAGCTTGTCCCTGGATTAATCTTTAGCAGATAAGACTGCTGTCCTTACAGGTTCCCTAAAAAGTCCATCAGACAGCTGCAATTAGTACAGAACACTGCTACTCGAATCCTCACTAACACCAAGTCCTCAGATATTTACACTATCTTCCTGCCAGTCAAAGACTTTACTTTAAAATCTTGCTGTTGGTTTATGAAACACTGAATTGTTCAGAAACAAATTACATTCAGGATCTTTTGGTTTGCTATGATCTCCTTAAGGCAAACTTACCCTGCAATGCCTTTGTTTTTCAGCAAATAACTGTATATCTATATGCAGGCAAGCAGAAAATCCCAGTTATCTCAACATAATAACAGTTACATTACTATGCAATAGTTGTGATAGCAGCCAAATAGTTGATACATCTCCATTTTGTAACCAGTACTGTGTCTTTATTTTTCCTTAAAACAGCATATTCAGTCATATAAATGAGCTTTAGCCTCCTTCTACAGAGCAACAGAAACACAGAAAGCATCAAGGATTTCCTTTTTTTTCTTGTTCTTCTTGTGTTATTGTCTTAAGACAACAACAAGGCCGATTCAGCTATACAAATAATAAAGGAGAGTGAGAAATGTGTCATGTCGCCACTAGTGTCAGTACACTACAACTGTGTAAAGGCTTTCATCTGTTCGGCGGAACATCCATTTAAGCAGCATTTCAGGTATCGCTTGATAACAAATGAACATAACAAGAATACTTCAAACCAACAGCTAAATTCAGGAGACAGTATTTATAAAGTATAAAAAACTATTTGATTTGTTTTAAATAAGTTGGTGTGGCCAAACTTGAAACATATACTTTTCTTCATTAGTTGTATGATCATTTCATCCCCAATTCATATCATTGACGTTAAGGAAAAGCATGTATAACATTATATTTGGAAGTTGAAGTATAGGGGACACTCCCATTAGCCAGCCACCTCTGATATTTGATCAGTGTCTACCATCGCGAAACCCTTTGATAATGTTGCAATCAGCCATCATGATGTGCTCAACAAGTTAAGCCAAAGAGACACCAGTAGTCAGGAGTGGGGTTGTAATAACTTGGATAAGTTAAAGCAAATCAAGACCAGGTAGGCTAAAAAATGTATCCAGTTACTCATTTATTCTGCTCACCAAGGGTAATGCCTTTGAGGCATTTAGTGTTTCATTCATGAAGTATGTGGCCTTCAACATGACTGACAAGAGACTGAAGAAGCTAATTTTCTTCCATTGCAGAACTGCTCAACTGACTGGATGCTACAGATAGTCATCAGTCCATCTTTATGTCTAAAATGATATAACAATATGAGCTTGTGCAGTCTTGTTAACATTGTGAGTTCAATGAATATCCCTAAAATATCACCTCATTCATTCGTGTATTCTTTCATTTTGGATAGGCCTTGCGAACAATCTCAGCTGCCACCAGGCAAGCAGTGAATAAGTCACCAGTCAGGTCCACACTAGCACAAGTGAGACTAGAGGCCTTTACACACCGGGATAGTCCAAATAACTGCTTTAGCAGCTAGCTCCTCCTTGCTTTAACAAGCAGAAAATAAATAATAAAAATGATGGGCCATGGCGAGACAAAGTTTGAAAGAAATCGCAACAAAAGTGACACCTGCATAGCCTGCAACCAGTGATCTGGGAGTCATCACGCTTTCTCTGATTGGTCGATTATATATGTCGGAAGCAAATATTTAAAAAAAAATCAACTTCAGTTCAAAAAAATAAAACTCGCAGAATTGCTGAACAAAATTTTGTGACTTATGTGAACGTACTCATTGACTTGACACAAATTATTTGGACAAAATATTTGGAGTAGGTCTGCAAGGGCCTTAACAGTCTCACACACACACACACACACACACACACACACACACACACACACACACACACACACACACACACACACGCACACACACACACACACACACACACTTTGTCTTTAACTTCAGCACATGCTCACCTTTGACCATTGATGAAACTTTTTCTTCTTCTTGTTCACATCATTCACTTGTGTATTTTCTACACCACTTATTCCAATTGAAGGCCGTGAGGATGCTGGGGTCGATGCCAGCATGTCGACTTTAAAATATATCAAATTTGTTTTTAAACAAAAATTTCTACATATTGTACTTTTAAGACATATTTGCTTTGTTACCTGTATTTGTGCTTACAGGGTGCTCAGGATGACAGAAAGTAGTCATTCGTCCTGTTTGAATAACAGTCTGTTTTACCTTGTAGACATCTTGTCACCTTATTTATTTATTTATTTATTTATTGTTTCTTTTTTGGAAAAATGGGTAGCACTTTGTTTTCAAATGAAACTGTAAAATGGGAGTACTATATCATAGCATACGTTCATGCTTGTTTTATATATTTATATCTTTGACATTCGGCAGGCAGCTGTGTGCTGCAGTGGGAATAATAGGCTGGCTTTTTGAGAGCCATAAGCCTTTAAGGGTAGTAAAGCTCTGGCTGCTGCAGCCACAGGCTCTCTTCGGTAATAGCCTGTAATTCCTCCTGTCTATTATAATCACCAACACAGCCTGACAGCATGTACACACATGGAAAAATTCACACACATACACAGTATGGTGCAACATTTAGGCACTTTCAGGATTTTTATCCAACTTTCATTTTAATCAGAAGTCATCGATTTATCATGTTTATTATGCATGAAAAAAAGCACGAGTCTTGAGACCTTAAATGATAAACAAATTTATGTTATAACTCTTTCAAAGTCCTGAACTCAACGACTTGGACTCTGTCTAGGAATATATATTAGGTGGTAGGACACAAAAAACATGAATGCACAGAAGAAATGATGCAATGTCTCTGAGATCCTTGAGACAACCTCTCTGGTGTGTGTTGGAGAAAATTATTGTAGTTGTTGTGACTGAAATACAAGGATGGGGGTAAAGTTCAGACAAGTTAGAAAAGTTTAACAGTTAATGCACTTTTACCTTTTTGTTATTGCAACTATCCACAATGCAATCTGTGTTTGGGCGTGGAGAGTGTCTGTGTGTATGTGTGTGTGTATATGTGTGTGTGTGGAGGGGGAGTTGGGGGGGACCAGGTGCCAGATTTTCTCCCCACAGCCCTGTGGCGGCCGGAGCAGTTAATTTGCAGCATCTGGCTGTCTGAGAGCCCAAGTACCCATCCACACATCTCCTCTTTCCACCCCGCCCTGTTTCTTTTCAGTCCTCCTTCCCTCCAGTGGGTGCTGCTATCCCCGGCACCCACGTGGTGACACCAGTCTGGCTGCAAGCTGTGAACGTGAAGTGTTTGCATGTGTGATTCACTGTGGAGGGTGGAAACAGACAGAGCAGCCAGGCCCCCAGCTGCAGCCGTTGTGCCAAGGGAAATGTGGGCAGACAGGCTGGCATCGCTGCCAAGCAAGCCCTTCCCTTAGGGAGGATAGGAGGGAGGAGACGGTCAGAGATGGAGGATGGAAGGAGGGAGGAGTGGAATTGTAGGTAGATGCCTCAAATAAATATAGTTCTTATCTTATTAAAGGTCCAAATAAGGTTTTTATGCTGATCAGGACAACTGTGGAGTGTCTTTCGTTTGGATTTTGGAATGAAATTGTCTGTCGTGTTCTAATTTTGCAATTTCAGGAATTATTAATGTAGCTGTGGGTCAAGCAAAGGTCATCAGTGCAAGAATGATCCTTTCCACCTAGCTGTTGCTTTAGCTAGCATACACTAAATCTCTTTTAATGATACCTAAAAGTAATATTCTAGATTGGTTGGTTGCTGTTAGTATAGCTTAGCCTCCTTTCCTCACTTTTAGGATAACAACATGCTTCATTGCAACAATAACCAACAATCAGTGCTTCTTCAAAGCAGAATGGAGGAATAAATAAATAAATAAATAAATATAAGACATAAATAAAAAACTGATTCCCATGAAGCAGGGAAAGTTATGAGTAGATAAAGTATTATCTAGATAGTCATTTTTCTCAGTTTAGAAATACAAATAGAGGTCATGTTGATGCCTGGTAGACGGTGACATTTTTTCTTACGTCCACTACATCCTTACAGCAAAATTTTATGTCAGAAATTTTTAAATAAAGAATTTCACAAGCCTGACATACTTTTTTAAGAAAATAAGTCCAGCTGATGAATTTTAAATGGGATCCACTTCCTATTAAGAACAGATGTATGTTTGATAGAAGAAAAGAAAAAGAACTTTATTAAAAGAAAACATGTTGCAACCAGTGGCACAGAGCACCTTTTACAATCAGACCTAAATACTTGCACATTTTAAAAGTAAACTGAGCAAAAAAGCCATTGAACTTCTGCAGAAAGCAAGAACTTTCTCCTGAAGTATGAATGAAAGTCCTTTAAACAAGACCTAATAGATCCCTAAATGACCACAGAGATTTTACAGACTGCGACATTTAACAAACTGGGTGTTATTCAGCGTTGGCCAGGCTGTCCTCTTTGTTTTTGTGTCCATTTATCATTTCTATACAGCAGCAGGAAATAATGGAAGTGGTGGCAATATAAAAAAAAAAAGTGATTTTTCAGCTTCTGAAAATCAGACCATGTTTTATTCACAAAAAGGGATGCAATCATTTACGTTTAACTCCATCATAGAGCCTGGTAAAATCTACTAAAAGCATCCTCTGTTGCAGAAAGTGTTGGTTAGCATCAACCATAAGTCGTCTTTAGATTATTTCTAACTTGAACATTTTAACTCCCTGCACTGGAATAAACATGCATATGCAACACAGATTCAATTTTCAGAGTTGTAAGCAAGACAAAAATTAACTTTCAATTGTAATTTTAAATCTTTATGTCGCTTGACATTGCAGAACTCAGCTTGGTGTTATCTCCTTATGTATTAATTTATTTTTTTACCCACAAGTACCTCTGATCAGTGTAATGGCTTCTGGAGGTGATCTCATCCCTGTACAGAATTTAATGAAAAGTGATTTCAGAATGTGTCATGTGAGTTGCATTGCCCTTCACCGAGTAAATTTCCACAAAGAATGAGCTCATCACTCTGTTACCTCGTTCTATACACACACACACAAAAAAAAAAAACCATGCGGGATCAGTGATGTTGATGCTTAATCTTGGATCACGAGTCTGTCGGTTACGAGCTTGACTCATCGTGAGATCAGAGAATGTTCCCTCATATCGAACAGCGTTTAGTCTTACTGCATATGCAGCGATGACTTCATTTGCTGAAAGGAATCCTAAATGTTAGTGGGGAACAAAGTACAGTCAGCACACACTGGTTGCATCGTATAAATGTTTTAGAAAGATGGAGAAAAAAAGAGAAAATATGATGAATGAAATAATAGTTGATGGACATGGTAGAGACTTAGTCGCTGCTGTTGTTTTACTATTAATTTCCTGAATGTAACATACAGCTGAATACTGCCTGTCTTTGCATCCTCTGTCTTCTAGGTTGTTGTTATTGTTGTTATTATTATCATAAGAACTCAGTCTGGCGCCATTCTGTCTGTTCCGTTCCACACTTGTGTAAACGCACACACATACTGTAGATAATGTAATGGGAGTGTAATGTTGCACTCTGGGAAATGCTGCATCACACAATTATCGGTGGATGGTCTCGTCTTTCTCCATCTTCAAACACACGTACATATACACAATCCCACTGCCCGCTCATCTCCCCTCACTCCCACCAGTTTATCCACCATCTCACATCAGGGATTTAACGCTGACATCATCATGTTGCTTTATGTATGTGTGTGTGTGCTTGTAAGAGATTGGGAGGGGTGGTGGTGGGGGGGTGGGGGGGTGGTAATGGTAGCTTGCACCTATTTTCTCTGTGCCCCTTTTACTGCAGGAAATTGTTCACCTGCCCTGTTACCCCATAGGGGAGTCGTGGCGCCAGAGTGGCGAGGGCATGGTGATCTTCTGCTCTCTGCTAATTGCCCTGCTGCCCCACAAGACGCGGGGGAGAGGGCAATCATCAGACCCAGCAGGCTCAGTCTAGCTAAGGCTCCTGTGGGATGTGTTGGGGGCATGTTTTGCTTTTTTTTTTTCCATCATAAAGCTTTCCTCAAAGCACTTTAAAGTGTCTCTGCAGTGTGTCCCTATCATCTCCAGCCCTAAATATCCTTTATCTCTTAATATTTTCTGAAGAAAACTATCATATTTCATCATTTTATTGTGCTTTTTTTCTTTTAAAAAAAATAAAAAATAAAAATCAAAGCTTATGCTGTTTTTTGAATTGTGTGACTGCTCTCACCTCTTGACAAATCACCTTTTCTCCGAGGTGTGGCCCTCTGCTGGTACATCAAGGCACAGTCACACTGAAGTACCAGGATATTCATTATAAAACCATTTAAGATGTGATTTTGAATGCACGTCTTCATGTTCAAACACAAAAGCTTCATGAAAAGTTTTCTGATTTGGAGAAAAGCTACACTGCAGATACAATTATGAGACACTGAAATAAAAGAGGAAGATTTATTTATTCTTAGTATATTTTCCTGATAGCCACCATCGCATGCTCTATCAGCTGGAACAACTACAGTTAATCCTTCACCACTTTCATCTCTGGGAGCTGCCTCAAGAGTGATAAAAGTGTCCCTAGTGAATGTATGCGTGCTGTACATCCCTGGCATTTCTATCAGATGTAGAGGGGAACACATTAGCAGTTTCAGTCAAGAGGCTGCTGCTCTTCATCATGTTTGCACTGCAGTCATTTACAGGATGGTCATTTGCTGTAGTTTATATTGATGCGCTGATAGAATATTTTTCTATTAGAACAGGAAAAACTGAAATATTAAAAAGATTAAATAAAATGGGATGTATATTTTTCGACCACAGTTAAGCAGAATGAGCATTTGAAGAAGATACCAGTAGAACATAACAAAGAGATGAATAACTTGCTCTGATGATTTTTAACACATAAGAAGCTAAATACAAACTAGCTGGCACACACACTCACACAAACACTCCCTTTGTATTAAACTTATCAGCAGAACAAACTGGATTACTTGCACACAGCAAAAGGTGTTTTATTTAGATGAGGCTCCAAGATTTATGACTGTTCTCAGTGTTTTATGGAAATAACTTTGCATTTCATGCCTGCTGCATAATGTGAACTCAGGTGAAGCGCCGTGGGTATGATCTGATATTGACCGAGCTGATTCGGCTAACTCACCTTGAAATTCATTGAGGTCTAAAAGCTGCCAATCCTGTGACAGATCAGCTAATTAAATTCACCAGAAATACATAAATATCAGAGCGAACACAGAGGGCTGGAGATAACAGCTTTTCACAATGCCATTAACAATAAGCAGCGGGCAAAAAGCCACCTGATGGAAGAAACGCCGCCTGGGTGTTTTGCTACTACCATCAGGTGAAAGTCCCTCTACTCAGTCACGTTTCAGTCTCATCAGAGGACTGTTTCTGACCAGAGAAAGCTGCTAACGGCCTGTTGTCTCCACAGGTGAGCAACTCTTAGCTCCCTTGTTACAGGAAAGTCCATAACTCACAAGGGTTATTGCTTCCTGCAAACCCTCACTGCTGCTGGCCAGAGGATTGTGCCAGTGGAATTAATCCCCTTTTATTTCACACCATCAGAGCTGACTGTTATGTGTGCCTTCTTTGCTTTATGATCTCACACACACACATGCACACGCACATACTGCAGTAGAAAATCACCTCTAAAACCAGCAGAAATGAATGTTCTACAAAGCCTTTCTTGAAAGGCTAGATTACAAGCTATTGCCTCCTGCTGTGCATCTGTTTTTCACTGACTGGTTGTGGAAGTTACTCATAATCAGAGGACGTGTTCTCATGAAGCTGCAGTCAAGTAGATATATTGTACCACCACATATAATATACAGCAGGCCAACCAAATTACAAAACCAGTACAGGTTGCTTAGTAACAGTGCCTCCAGAAAGCTTTGTTGCAACTTGATTTGCATCCAAAAATATAGATAACTAAAACAAAAAAAAGAAAAATAAGCGAGACTTATGCTCTTCGAATGTATATATACCTGCTATCGTATTTTCTCTCAAATATACACATGCACACATACATTCTCTCTTCCACACACATGAATATACATGGCAGCATGGCAGACACCCCTGAGATGATTCGGAGGCTGTTTTCTGCTTGACTTAGCATGCAAAACAAAAACATGGAGCCGTGCTTTAAAAACAATGAGCCTATCTAACATCTGGCATCATTTTGGAGAGCCAGGAAATAATTCCTCTTCAATTGGTGGAGTAACACAGAGGGGGTAAAGAAATGCGTCATTCATCGTGAAACATTTGCCAAACGGACTTGGTATTTGTTTTAAATGAGCTGGTGGGAATTTGTGGAGCTTGACAGCTATATGGGCACACAGGGAGACATTTAACCTTCCTAACCGTTGACAGGATGACAAGCCTAAAGTGACAACAGTGATATAGAAAGTAAAAAGGCGTGTGTGTGTGTGTTTGTGTTTTGGGCCTTGTGAGTCTTGTTCTGTAAGTTTCAGTCTTTGTCTGTGAGAGCGCTCAGAGCAACAGTGACTGGCGTGTCCTCTACGCTTGATTGATTTAAAAATATAGACAAAGTGTCCCCCGTATGAAAGCCACCAATTTATAAGCCTTCATCTCAACCTCGGCACCATCAGAATCAGAGCAAGAACTTGTAGCTAGCGATGGTTCAGAAGTAGAAAAACACTTCCACACAAAGTGACACCTCACTAAAGGCTGCCAGCTAGCTCTGTGAAATACCCTGCCTTTGTGCTCTCCTTTTGTCTCTTTTTTTTCTTGTCTGCTTCTCTTTGACTTTGTCTCTTTCTGTTTGTTATCCACTTTCTGCATTTGTCTAGTTTTTCACCACATTTCTCATGGCTTCTCATCTCTCCTACTCGGCAAGGCTGCGATGAGACATTGTGGAGGTTAACTTGCAGCTTAGTGCAGAAGGAATGACCTTGATGTAGCTCACACACAGTTTGTGTCTAGCTTGTTGTTTCAACCTGCAACTCTTTTTTTACATTTTTTTTTTTTATCCTGTTTGTGTGTCTGTTTCAGTGTCTGTGTAATCACTAAAATGTAAAACTATGTGTGAGCGCGTTATCGTACCAGGGGAGCTTCTCAATTTTTTTCTTCTTCATCCCACGCAGCGATAATTCTGTTTGGGAACGACAGCTCTGTGCCACGTCAAGAGATGGGCAGGGGAGAGGCACAGGGAGGTACCATTTAGATAAAACAAATTGCCAGCTGCAGAGCAGGAGCAGTCACCATTCAGATAACAGCCAAAGAGACTGTGAGCGTTGGTGTGCATATGCCGGAGATTGCGCACATTTTCATATTTGTATGTATGACTGTGGTGTCAAAATGATCCACAGCTCCTTCTTCAGCCCTGCAGTCTCCTCTGTCCATGCAGCTTCGTTTCCATTAAAAAGTCACGGAGCCATTTTTTTTTTTCTGGCCTATAACTATAATGCTGTGATCGGACAAGCAGCAGTAATTAAAATCAATAGCCAGGACTTTTCCAGTCTCCGGCAAGGTCGCAGATTCCCCAGTAGAGAGAAGGGGGGGAAACATAGAAAAGTGGGATTGCGCGCATGGATGCAGCCAAACATGGAAATATGTAAAGAGGTGAGATGTCATCATATTTTAATTAACCTGCACCTTTGACGGCTGCTGTTACGCTAATGCACCAGTGTGTGTTTGGAAGCGAGGTGTTTGTTCAAGTGTTACATGTGTGTTTGGGTGAATGTCTGTTTTGTCCTTGCCGGCCCACTTTAGTCCCAGTATGTTCGACCCCATATGGCCAGGCGGTCCTGTAAGTGTATGCAGGTTCTATTTGAGGGAAAAAACAAAATAATACCCTCTGAATTCAGTTCAGAATTAATACTTGTTTTGATTTTGATCTTCTACTTATAGGTCCAGCTTTTTAGGCCAGTTGGCAGCTTGGGTGTGGTATAGCTAGCCTTTAGCTGCATTAGTATTCTGCTGAGATAGCCACATGCAGAGACATTTTCCTTTCTCCTCCACCAAAGGAATAATCAGCCTTGCCTTTCACTCCCTTCTTCCTATAAGAGGCTGAGTGATTTAGCTTTTTTTGTTTGACTGGGTACCTGCAGGGGTGTCTGACCAATACATGAAAGTGTGTTTACCATGCATTTCTATTAAAAGCACCAAGCCTGATGTATTAGGTATCTGAGCAAACGCATAAAACTCTCATGTGTCTCTTTCCTTTCCTCCCCTCTTCAGGGGTGGGTCAGGGAGAGAAGCTGACTCTGTCAGAGTTAGAGCAGAGCAGTCTGTCCTGTTTGTTGATTATCAAGTCCTGTTCCTATCACAGCCCTGATAGCATCTTCATCTGATCTCTTGCCAGAGTCGCTAGCTCACCAGCCAGCTCTGCCGTCACGCAGCCTTCACGCTGCTAGCCGCCACCCGTTCCCATATATCTCCCTATCAGTCCCAGATCTGCCATCACTATGCTCTCTCATCTTCCCCTTATCTTCTTATTCCACCTTTCTCCTGCTTCCAACTACCCCAAACCACCACCAATCACGCCTCCTCTTCCTTTGCTTCCTTTTTATCCTGCACTCTCATTGCGTCCATCCTGTGTTGTTGCCCGTGTTTGGTTTGATCCTTGTTCGCTGAGAAGTCGGTGAGTGGCAGCACAAACCAGAGAGATTCAGGGGGGGGGGGGGAGTGAAAGGTCGAGAGAAAGACAGCAAAAACTTGTGTACATACTAGATTCCTCTTTCTGTGTGTTAACAGTAAAAGCTTAATGAGTTGAAGACAAAGACAGACGCATGAAGAGTATGAAAAGAAAACATGTTGAGTAAAAAATAAAAATGGCCGTCACGTTTGAATTTTAGAATATTTATCTAATCTCACAGACGCAGTTTATAATGCGCGCTGTGGATTTTCAACTCTATTCTAACTTTTACTCAGAGCCAAAACAGGAGAAACTTGATCTGTCTAGAAGACGCCTGTCAGCACAGCAGCAGTACTTTGCATCAGCTGAAGGACATTCAGGAACTTATTTGGACAACCATCTTAAAAGGTTTCGCAGTAGTCCAGTTTTCATGATTTATGCATATGGCCATTTCTCAGCCCCGCTTTCTTATTTAGGCGACTTACACAGATGAAAGGACGCCGCTTCAGAGAGTTATTATAAATGTGATTTACCTGACATGACCTGGTCAAAGATTCTTCCCAGCTGAAGTATGAAGTATAGGCCTCGGTAAAGCCATCCAGCATAACTAAATGGTCTGAAACTCTTAGGTCATTTTAAAATTAAGTTAATATCTCAGTCTCAAGTGAAGAGTCAGTTTCCAAAGAAATCACCATGATATATGATGATTTGTCTTTGTTTTCTTCATTAGACGTGTTTTGTTGGTCTTCGACACTCCAGTGTTATACGGCCAACAATGAATGACAAAGCAGTAATTAATAAACAGCCGTGTTTCTGTTTATTTGCAATCATTCCTCCTTCTGGGATTTAAATGACTTTATGGTGAAATGCGTGATGTTTACATTTTCAAATAAACTTTCTAAGCAGATGATTACCAGGCGATATCGGCTCACCCCCAGTTCTTCTTTTGCCTTACCAGCTGAACTGTCTGTGAGGCATGACAAAATGACAGGCTGATGCAACTCCTGCTTTATGATTGCTTATTTCTACATTTCCCATATTTCCTTGTGTATCTTTAGACTTTTTGCACTTTCTGCCCAGTACTCTCCCTCATACCTTCACCAGAAGCTGTTTAATTGTGCTATTTTTTGCTGTTGCAGGCAGAGGCTTCCAGCTAAAAACGTCTACTACTACCGATGTCCCGATCATAGACGCAACTATGTCATGTCTTTTGCCTTCTGCTTCGACCGAGAAGATGACATTTACCAGTTCGCTTACTGCTACCCCTACACCTACTCCAGGCTACAGCATTACCTTGCCAGCTTGGACCGAAGAAACCTCCCCTACCTGCAGAGGGAACAGCTGGGACTCAGTGTGGTAAGTCACACTGTGGAAAATGATGCAAGCGAGTTGAGGAGCAAAGGGAAGGCAGGTGGGGATGATTACTGTTAGAGCAGAAATGTTGAACGGTAGCGAGGATTAAAGATGGAAGGGTTATATAGCATAGTGTGTGGGTGTGTGTGAGTGTGAGTGTGTGTTCAAATTAAGGAAACCCAGATTGGTAACTTAGGTGTGCCTGCCGGTCATAACTTCAGCCTCTCATGTTATTATTAGGAGAGTTGCACTGTGAGATGACGGACTGTAAGCCTCTGGGTGTGTATGTGTGCGTGTGTGTGTGTGAATAGCTGTGTGTGTAATCAGCAGAGCTCTCACCTCAGCAGTAGGAGCTAGTGTATCATACATGCTGCCTCCAGTCTTGTCTGCTCTTATCAAATAATTGTAGGAGAAAAACTCATTAGAAATGCTTGAGAGATTACGACTTTTTCTTCTGTCCTCCAACATTTGTCAGGGAAAGCTTGCTGCAAGGAAGATACCATGAAAGTACAGGTACTTGTAAGGAGCACTTGACCATAAAATGTAGAAATTACAAAGAAATGTAGAAACCATGGCATGAAATGGCTGAAAGTAAAGTAAAAAAAAAAAAAGAAGTACTTCCACAAATTAATGGTATAATGATCAGAGTTGTCATAAAAATGAACCAAGCTAAGTCTTAAATATTCTAATTGTGTGTTTGTGTGTATCTTTATGTATTCACTGGTAATTCAGCACTACAAAGATGAGAGAAAAAATAGGATTTTCATTTTGGTTTCTCATATGAGACCCGTGGCTGCTGGTTTTAACAGGAAATCCATTTCTAACTAAACGATAAAACCCCCCTATGTTAAAACTTTGCCACTTCTTTTGTTTCTTAACCTTTTAACGCCAAATGATCATTTTTGATATGTGAATTTTTTAAATCTCTACATCACTAACATAATCAGAAAGTCTCTTATGGTACAGTGTGAGATGTGTTCTGCTCCAATTTGATTTATAGATGCTCTGCATTTAAAGACAGTCATCAATTTTATTTGAAGTTCCAATTAAACCTTAAAAAGAAGTCATTTTGTCTCTGTTTCAAATGTAGACTTTACAGTGTTTAAATGGGAAACCATGCATTGGTTCCCCACAACTTGGAGACAAGCATGTGGACTGCAGGAGCAGTAATATAGGAGGCCCTAACACGCTGATAATAGAAATAGTGATCTACAAGTGCATGTTTGCATCCTTCTCTTTGTTTCCACATCAGGGGGAGGGGAAGACTCCACTGCCAAGGATTTTTTGCAAAAGTAATAAATAAATGATAATGTTCTGTGCTTTTAGAGAGAAAGAAAAACACAAAGTGTAAATAACAGAAATAAACCAGCATATAATTTACGTCGACAACTCCTTTAGATGGAATCACACATTGTAAGAATCATATCAGTGTAATTTAGTCTGATTCCCAAAGATAAAAGATCTCTTCCATATTCACAAAGATTTGCCATAGTTCCACAAATTCAGTACTTAATTTGGTTAAAATATTTCCAACACTATGATAAAAACAACACTGCATTTAGTTTCCTTGGATTTCAGTCCATTTTAAATAAATGATCCTAAAATTAGTCCATAAAAACAGATTTTTTTTTATACTTTCTTTCGGTAAAATTGACTTGGTCATTGTGTCAGAGCAGCGGTTTAAAATAAATCTAAAAATGTTTGAGTTTTCTAAATATCGACAAGCGATACAGACGCCGGGAAGTGAATGGCTTGTCCGCAGACCAGCCGGCGGTTCCAAGTTCCTGCATCTATAAAATGGACCTATGTTAAGAAAGCCAGCAAATGGAGGGGTTAATGTGCCCCACCATTCCCGATAACCAATCTTCCTTCTCCATCTGGACTTCTGCTGCACCGTGTTACAGAGTAAATACTAAGATATACTGTTCAGCATGTGCTAGGCTTTATTTCCTCTTTATTTTTAAGCTGCATCATTTCTCTTAGCAAGACAAAGGGGAAGAGAGAGGGGGGAGACCTGGCTGATTTGACTCACAGAGACACTATTAATATTCATAGTCACAGAGAGGTTTTATGACCGTATTTTTCTCTTTATGTTCTCCGGGCCTTGGATGCAGACAGCTTAGCCCCACCCTCTCATATCTCTTTCCCTCTCTTCCTCCTTTGCTTGCTGCTACATTTCTCCATCTCTTTGACATGCACATGTGCAACACGACACACACACGCGCACACACACACACACACACACACACACACACACACACACACACACACACACACACACACACACACACACAAATGGGTCAGAGAAAGCGATGCAATTGGATAAAGGGAGCTTTCTGACTGCATCAAAGTTTAAAGACAGATTGCTGTAATATCCGACACAAAGTCCTTGGAAATGGCAGAACATCATTGGGACACAAGAATAGCTTTAACCTTCTAATGGGTACAGTTATCTGATAAGGGTAGAAAAAGATCCGGGACCATTTGCACTGGTGTGCTTCCATCTTGCCAACCATTTTTTTCTTTCATGCATTCTTACAAAGAAATATCTAAACTGCAAGGTTAGGAGACTGTAGACAAGTTTGTCTTGTTATTTTTCAAGGAGGTGCCTTCTGATGCATGATGAAGTTTGTTGTTGTTGGTTTTAAAATAGCCTTTCTTTTTTCATTTTTTTGTGCAGTTTAGTCAACTTCAGGGTCAGGGGTCATTTAGGAGAATCAGGAGGATGGACGAGCCAAGCTCATCGCTATGCAGGATAGTGACAACATTAGAGCACATTTTCACCATCTGTATCACCTCAAACCTTAAAAAATATAATCTTAGAACGCTACATAAAAAAGGTTATGGAAATAAACCCAAACTATGATGAAGCCACCTCTTTGTTTAGTAGGAAGAAGGTGATTCTTATGGTGGAATGTTTTCTTTTCTCTAAACAATCTTACTTATTTAGAAAGAAACAATATTTCTATGTTACCATCTTTCAGGCTTCTGCTTTGGCTAAGAGATCTTAGCAAACTGCAGATGGATATTGATGTTCTTTGTGACGTCCCCAGAGATCTTTGTTCATGCTGAGATACATCTACATAAATCCATCTGATTATAATTCTGTTAGCCGAACACTCATCATCTGCTTACACACGTTTGGCCCCAAAAGATATGTGATTTTCCTCCCTCAGTGCACAATATCTTTGCATTATTTCCCTAATAGGGCTGTCTTTTTCTGCTTTATTTGATGATCTGTAAGGAGACATTTCTAAGGGTTAAAAACTTTGGAATACCACTACTGTGTTTTTCTTCATCAGAAAGAAAAAATCCTCTTGTGTGTCGAAATATAAGTGAGTATTTGCTTTTGAGCTTGAAAAAAACTTCTTCCTACACACCAGTCCTAACACTCAGGGCTTTAAAAGATACACACATACATTTCAAGTCAAACAGATACACATCACACACAAAGACAAAAAGAGAAATCCTAGAAACCCCCCCATTTATTCCCCAGAGGAAAAGGTTTTAGTTTCTTTCTGTGCCTTCTCTGCTGGATTCATGGACCTATGTCTGCTCTTCTGGTCCTTGTCTGTCTGAACATTTCCTTTAGTAAACCATCCTGACAGTATCTGAGAAAACTGCTCTGTCTTCCTCCCCCTGAGGCGTCCATGTCCACAGAGACCTAGGAAAAGAGACAACAGGCTTTCAACCTGCTACAATACTAACAAGCCTCTTTGAAATGACCCCTACTGCTTCTGTCTTTCAAACTATTTCCTTATTCCTTTACAGTCCTCAAGTGTCCCCTGGCTATCTGGGATTGAAGGCGCCTTATTTGCCCAGCTCGCCTGTTGACAAAGCGTTTTTCTTTTCTTCTCACCAGTAGGCAGTGTCTGCCCTGGAGTTGCGGAGGCAGCAGTTTGAGGTTTCTCTTGTGCTGGCCCCGCTGGGGAGGGCAGGGCTATGACACTATTAGTCACCTCTGACACAGCACAGCCTTTGCCTGTAAACCAGATGGAAAGAAAGTGTAAATGAGATGGTTCCTAAGGGTGGAAGACAGAAGAGGCCACATACAATCCTTAAACCTTTGTGCAACAGTCCTGTCCCTGCTCACTATTAGGCCGCGATTCGGTTGACACACTCGCATCAAGTAAAACTATTGAGTGAGCATCACAGTGCAGAGATGTCGCATCCACTCAGTCCTGTTTTTCTGTTTAAATCCCACAAATGAAAACAAAATTGTGACTGATCACTTGTACTGTGTTGAAGAAAAGCAGTGGTCACTGTCAACCGCAGGGATTTAACTTTACTTACACTGCTGTGATTGAATTTTAGACCTAATCCTGTGTGCGATGAGTGTTCATTTACCACGACTGGGTGTCTGCTCAATGGCAGTGCAGTCTTGAAGAACTTTTTTTTTTCCTCTTGGCTCGGACTGGTGCAACAGGAGTGGAGTGGAGTGGACACTGCAGCTATATCTGCCTGGCTGCCTCTCTCTATCCTTATCTCTGTGTTTGTACACTGTGTGCCAAGATCCAATCAATAGCCACTTCAGCCGTGGAGAGAGGAGAAGGTCAGCAGCCACACTGGAGAAACCAGTGTGGATGAACAGACAGGACAGGGCATCATAGGAAATTATGTATTTCATTTGTAGTTTTGACTTAATATTACAAACATGCAGCGTTGATATACACAGATAATAATTGAGCTGTCGAACACATCAGAAACAGCTTTGGTGTCTTACTGTGAAGCAAAGTGATTGGCATTCATATCTACTCGGCAAGGCTTTTGCACACATCTTACGTTGTCGTCACCTAATAGAACAGCATCCATTGTGACAAAGGGCCAGTTTTAATTACAGTGATTAATTAATGGCAGTTTCTCTGAAAGCAGAGTCTTGATATGTGAATTCTTGACACTGAGGCTGTTCTGTGAATGGCCCTGTGATGGGTTTGTAATGAAGAGAGCCCTCTTTTCACTGGCCAACTCCAGAATGGTCTTTCAGCACTAAGGTCATACTGCAAATTGAAAACATGTGACTGATGTGAGCAGCCACATTTATTTCAAGAGTCCACAATAATTTTGTTCAAACACTGCTTAAGACAGAAATTTAAACACATTAATGTTCAGAAAAAAGCATCTTAATCACAGCAGTGGAAGAAATGTCCACATACTTCACTTGAGTCTATGTCTTGATTAATGCAACAAGATAAGGATCAGTTCTCAGGTGGTGTAATCTGTACATTTATGCCGGGCGGACACTGTGCGATTTTGAGGGGATTTCACTACGATTTTGCTGTCGCAGACCACGCTGCGTCATCGTGAAAACATCGTAGTGTCGGGATGTCCGGTCGGGAGGTTGTGAGCCGTACAGTGTGAGAACACTCACGAGGAAGGATTAATTGCTGCTACGTTCTAATGATGATGCTGCGAACTCCCGATCAAACTTCTGGCATGTCAGAAATTCACACGCTCATACAGTGTGAGTGGTGTTACGTCACGATTCTACGTTCGCACCTGCGCAGAAGACACCCGGTGGAGCTTTAAACAATGGCGGGCAAGCCCAACTTCAGACGTGTGTGGTGGACACAGCTGCTAGAAGAGGGATTAGTAGAGCTATGGAGAGAACAAGAGGTTTTCTTTTTTTTATTTTGTTTCAGCGCAAAAGACCGCACATTTGCTGCCTGCTCGCCATCTTGTTGTCAGGCATGCTGTGGTTGTCATAGGAACTAGGAACCTTTGTTTTTTGTTGTTCACACTCGAGCACATCGTGCCGTCACACGCCGACTGACGCCGACAAGTAGTCGTGGTTGTCAATAATCATGGCTGACAGCAGTCGTACAGTATGAGTACACATGTCGTAGGGTCAAATAGAGTACGAGGGACAAACCCGGTCGTGCAGTGGCAGCATTTCCCCAACAGTCAGATTTCTAAAATCGCAGTGTCCGCCCAGCATAGGGGAGTTTTGGGAGAAAATCTTAATGCATAAAGTATAAATTTCAAATAGTATCCTCAATGCAAGAAAAAGACATCTTAAGCCAAAACAAAACCTTTGTTTTATTCTCAAATATATGTTGGATTTAGATTTTATTTTTAAAAAAAAGGCATTTGCAGTTTAGCAAAAGGTTCATAACATAGGTAATTATTAGCAGTGTAGTAGGAACAAAAGTATTTTCCTGTAAGGAAGACTACAAATGTCTTTGTTTTCTGAGTATGTCTTTTTTTTATTTCTTTTAAACTTTCTGCCATCCAGCATCATAGCAAGCAGAGTGATGTTATGGCTGCCAACCTGGGCCAAACACATTTGCTATGCCAATGAGAGCTTTGCGGACAAAAAGAGAATTAAATTTTGCTGATAAAACCCTTCCTTGAAATTTAAGTAGTTTTTTTTTTCCTACTTTCATTTGGTTATTGCTGAATCACTGATGCTGCACCTAGCATGCGTCACAAAGGAAAAGAGGAAAAATGGACAGAATAAAAGAACAATAAAAATAATGGGGTTGAAAAACTTAATTTATTACCTAAAAATAAAAACCATCAGCCTCTGCTTTGTTTTATTTTTTTATCTAAACAATTAAAATGAACAATACTGTATTTCTAAAGAAACAAAGCAGAAAATCATCAAGAGCATCTATAATAGTTATATTTTACATCATATGCAGTAAAAGTTTCACGTTAAAATAAAAACATTGAACTGTGAAATAAATTAACATTTTTACAAGTTTGAATAAATTATCTTTACTTTTCTCTTGAACCATCCCTGCCTACCTTGTAATTTTTATGTGCAGAAACTGTCCATTAAAATAAAAGGTCAAGTCTGTATTTATGCCATATTTTTATTTAAGAATCTTTAATTGGATAATTTACTGCAAGCAGTTTTCTTTTTTGTTTTCGGGTTCATGTTTTGGTCATTGAACGTGTTTATGTTTACACCAGATTTAAGCAGTTTTATCTTTCACATTTGTTTCCTTACTGAACTGAACCTTGACCTTTAAACGTTAAAATCAAAGTATGTCCCAAACTGTAATTTTGGCGCACTGTTACATTAAAAATATTTATTCACTCATGTATTTATTAACCAAGTATGTACAAAAAAAGTAAAAAGGAAAAACAAACCAAACTAACCCCATAGTTTTGTCACATTGGTAATTGTGCAATTCTCATTTTATTCTAATATGTTTGACTGATAGGGAGAAACAGTTTGCTACAGTTAGTCTACAAATGAGACATTTTGGGCACCGAGGGAGACAGAAATGCTAGTTATAATAACATATATTGTTGCAATATGTTTTTGCAACCTTGTCCACAATTGCCAGACAAACAGGAGTTCACCAGTCAAGCAAGCTGGTACTACTCAAGTAGAGTGTGTTTTTCCTGAGCTGAGAGATAAGCAGCCACAGAAAACAGATTTTCTTCTCTTTTCTTTTTTTTTTTTTTTTTTTCTTTTTTTCTTTTTTGGCAGCCTGTTCGTGAATGCATTAGCTGTGGTCTGAACATCAAACAGGAAAAAGAGATTGCTTTAAAAAGTGAAATTCAGACATCAGAAACAAGGCATGAAGCTGCATCAGCATGTTGGAATTTCATTTTCGCTCCATATTTTTTACTTTCCCCGCTAAGTTCTGATGAACACATTCCTGTTGTTACCTTTTTGAATGACCTTTTTGTCATTTCATTCTGTCTTTTTTTTTTTTTTCATTAGTCATGAATTATGTTCCGTGTGCCTTAGGAAGTTTAGCATTTCCTTGGCAGCAGCTAACAAGTGTCTGGGCGAAAGACATCTAGTTATATGTTAATCACTGCCTACAGCACCTCCGTATCAGAACTGTAAGGAAATTCTTTTAAGATGGAAAGGTCATTACTGTATCATTGCCAGTTTCTTGGCAACTGTTTTGTTGTTTTGCTGCTTACTGTAGTATTTTGCTTCATTAGTGACCGACCCTTATTGTATCACACACTTTTTACCATCAGAAATAATCAAGAATTTGGGGGAAAAGGCTGAACCTTGTCTGTCCTTTGGCTTCAGACAGTTGACTAAGGAGCTGATCCAGAGGGAACAGAAGATAAGCAGGTTTATGATCTATATCCTTAAGTTAAAGTGCTGTAGGCCTCTTATCTTCAACTAATGGTTCCCCCAGGATACTAGCTGCTTTATTACGCATCTCCACCCTTGCATCTCTGCCATCTCTCTGGTGATCAAGAACGCAGTAATGAGGGAGAGGTGGTGAGGACTGGGAGGAGGTGGGGAGTGCATTAGGCGTAGCTTTTAATGTGTAGCCTACTGTGAAAAGAAGGGAGTGAGATCTGTGTGTTTAATTTTACAGTTTTACACAGTGCAGCTAAACCGCGGGAGGAAAAATATGTGTGATAAATAGATTAAAGTATCACAGGTGAAGGGTTGTGAATTTGGTTTGTAATGTTCACACAGTGATGACCTCTTGTTGATCCTTATTATAATGCTGGCTCAAAAGCACACAGATTTTGGGTATCTCAGACAGAGATAATATTTATTTTGGAAATTGGAACTTATTCACACCTTAATGGCTTAGCACTCTGTCTCTGCTCCCTCCCTCCCCCACCTACTTTTGTCTCCTGTGCTTTGCATGAATAAGAATTAAGTTAATGAAAGGATCTCTGAAAGGGCTGCTGTCTTGGTGCATACGGTGCATTGGAGTGGAGTTTGCTGGCGGTTAGATTATTAAGAACCTGGTTTGTGCCATTAAATAGAAAGATGAACACTATTTCAAACTGATTATTTGGCCAATCTGCCTCTTTTTTTCAGTAACTACAATAAAATTACCAAACATTTCTGCAAGAAAACGTATCTGAGTAATCTCTACCAAAAGAAATCATCAAAAGTAAGTGTTTGTTATCCAATTTCAGTTTCAAATTTTGACTATTTTCCCATTTTATCTCACCCATTTATACATGTCACACGAGAAAGATTGTGGACCCAAAAAGCAGACAGAGTTTTAAAGCTGAGTAGCAGAAACAGTCCAAAGAAATGGTGGGATCGAGCAGCAGGCAGACAGATGATCTGAGGCTCCTCAGGTTGATCGAGAGGACTTTAGGATGCAGGTGTGGCTCGGGATCAAGCAGGATTCTCTGAAAGGTGAACTTGATGCATTCAAGTTCTGCTCAGTAATTATGAGCTGTAGGCAAATGTCAATTACATTACTATGATGCGTTCAAAAGCAGTCTTGGAAAATCTCATTATTAGTAAAACATTTGAATAGCCTAAATGCAAAAAGTTAAATGTTCACATTTTTTGTTGTTATCACAGAATAAAATAGAAAAAGACTCTAAATATGTCTTGCTGTGCAAAGGTGACACCAGTTATTCTTTACAAGTCAACTTGAAGCTTACTTGAGATAAGACTTGTGTTTATATATTTTTTTAACTCGAAAGTGTTTGTATCTCAAATCAACCATCATACTTAGAGCAGCCAATAGGAAGAGAAGAAAGACAAAACCTCCTGGAGCAAGGAGACTTTCATATTAAACCTATAATGTATCTCACTTGTTATGACTATGAAACCTTTATAATGCATTTCATTATGGGGGGAGTAGCAACATGTGGTTAGGAGGCTTCCTAACCACATTGGAATACCTCCCTGGTCAGGTGTTCCAAACACATTCCACTAAGGGGAAGGTCCAGGGAATACCTCAGATACACGAGAGGGATGATGTATGAGAACGCCCCGGGTTCAGGTGTTAGAAATGACTAGTAAAGTGAAAGTCTGTCACCCCCTCAACTCAACCTGAGAAAAGCAGTAGAAAATGCATATGTGGAGGGATTTGACGTTATTTCTGAGTCAAACTTTGATTTTTGATGTATAATAGTTCATTTAGTAAAATTACAATATAGATCTATAATTCTTTTTTTTATACTAGCCTTATTGTGCTGCAGACCCATAAAGCAGTGTTTATACCTCATGGATCAGGTTGAAGGAAAATGTTGAAAAATGTACAAAGCTGTGGAAAAATTGTTGCACATTTTAGATGTTATTCCAACATTTAGGAACAGGCTCCTTCTCCATGTTGTCATGGAGTTTTATAATATTCTATAGGTTGTTTTTTCTTTTTCTTACACGTTGTGAAAGATTTTTCCACACATTTTTGGATAGTGCTCAGACTACGGCACTGCGCTGGAAATTCTTGCACTTTATAGCATCTGCTATGATGAAGAACCATGCCAGCGGAAGAGTTGTTTTCATGCAGGAGCAGCTAATTAAGCTTTCCAAAACCCAAATAATGGCTTGCAAAAGGCCTCAGATCCAGATGAGTTGAAAATGAGACATATGGGAGCAGGAACTTAGGAGAATAAAAGTTTAAACCATCCCACCATCAGTCCTTATGGGCAAGGGGATTTTCTTGGCTAGTGGAATCAACAAATTTGGTAATCTTAGCAGTGCATTTATGCATGTGTCACCAAGACAGGAGAATAAAGTTTTCAGAAATACACCATCTCTGTTTATCTTCCTGGCTAAGAAGCAGACAGAGAGGTAAGAATAAAGGAGAACGGATTGCAGCGCTTGTAAACAACATATGGTGTAATCATGTACCTGGAACTTTTAAAAAGCATTTCTGCAGCAGATATTGTCAGCTGTGAATTTACAGTCATTTTGTCATTAAAGAGAGTTCAAAGTTGTGCTACATGTCAGCCTTTCACTTAACACCGTCTTCTCGGCTCTCGCCAGTTTAAACTCGACACACCAATGTTTTTGTAGCGATCCACATAGATTTCAGTCACTCCTCTCTCTTACTGTTACACTTGCAAATTTTCAACAGTTTGTCAACTGAATTTTATTTTTATTCTTTATTCATTTTGAGATTTATTTTAGTAAAATTAGTATACTTACATTGCCATGAAGTAATTTCCTTAATAAACTATGATTCAGTAAAGGAGTTGAGCAATTTTCAGAAACTCATTTTAAAGGAAGCTTTTTGTAGGTTCTTATTCATTTGACCTTTTTAAATGGGTTTTTATTATATAGCAATGTTAAAAAAGAAGATAAAGGTACATGTATTTTGGAAACTACTGTATATTAACCAGGGACATGTTACACATGCGTAAGAGAAGTGAAAAAAGATTAATTCAGAACAAATAGAATCATTTTACCAAATATTGCTTCGTCTTTGTTCTTAATCAGCTGAATCAGAGAACAATACAGGTGTTCCTCTGCGTCTCTTTGTCTCTCTGTGTCCCACACTTTCCAAGCTTAAGAAAAAAAAATCTATTACCACCTTAGCAGTTGCATTACAGCCATCTATCTGTCCTCCTCTGCCAATGGAAATTTACTCTACTCTCTTCCGAGATGACTCTGAAGATGGAGCATTGAGCAGCAAGCACTCACTCCGTCTCATTTGGGTGTCAGGACTTAGTTCCCAAGGGGGACACAAAGAGGAGGAAAAACAGATAGCATTTAAGGCTTTTAATAAATCAAAATACACCTCTCTGACAGTGTAATTGCTTCCATCGCTTGGCCCAATGCAGGAAAAAGAGGGCAAAGAGGGGAGAAAACAAGAGAGTGAAAAGACAGTGAGTGGAGAGTAACGCGGAGCGGGCTGTACAGTAGATCATTTGTTCGCGGGAAAAGAATGAAAATTAATGAAAAGAGAGTTGCTCGCCCTCCAAAAGCAGCCAAGCTTGAAATTCACTTTGAGGGAAACTTAATTTGTTGTAAATGGGCAAAAAACATATTACTGCACAGTGCGTGGAGGGGTGTGCGGTGTGTCCGTCTGCTGCGTCTGTCTGTCGGCATGTGTTTGTGGCAGATGAGGAACGCTATGCTCTGAATAGCTCAGCTGAGAGGGGGGAAACACAGGAGCCTGTTAATAACTCCAGTAACAGCATTCTCTTTCTACATGACTGCTCTCCAGCACTCACTTCTAGCACGTCTGAATACAACTCCAGGATGTGGAGGAGATCTTGTCAAAAGTTTACTTGCGAAGCATAAAGTTAGGACTGTTCCCTTCAGGCATATGCAAATAGTTTCTATGTTTGTATACATGCATTGTCATGTTCTGTGTGTGTTACATCCGGCCAAGCTTAGATTTTCATTTGCAAGACTGTTTTGCAGAATTACGGACATCTGATCAGTTATCAATTTCTTTAATTCAGGGGTGGGCTTCTCCTGTTTCCCTACTGCAAAACACCTGACTCACATCAGACTTTAGCATACTTGTGCCGAGCTTGACATCAAAATCTGCTAATTACCCTTTTATTTGACTCCGATGTGTTGCAGCAGGAAAACTTCTAAAATATGCAGGACTGCAGCGCTTGAGGACTGGAGCAGCCCATTGTTGTTTTTAGGACTGTGACTATATGCTTTCGTCCCGATTCAATTTGATTCCAATTTTTTGGGTGCCAATTTGATTTAAATTGCGACTCTTGCGAGTCTTTGATATTGCAGATTTTTGTAGACTGAAAACAAAAAAAAAACAAAAAAACTTTTTTTGCTAATTATTTTTCTTGATTTTGATAAGGAAAAACAACACAGTTGCCAGACCATCATTCTGCTGCTATAATGCCCAAGAAGACAAGTAAAAAGATCAATACAAAAAAATTTTTTTTTACAATGGATTATTTTTGTTCATTTGAAAAAAATAAAAGATTTTTTTTTTTTAACAAAATAATGGATTTTAAAATTGTGAAGCAAAAGATCCCGATATTCGATTTTTTTTTATTTGATTTCCAACTCCTACTTGCTTTAATTGATCCAGAGGTGCGTTCTCAATAAAAATCCAGATGGAGAAAATCCACAGTTGTCATTAACAGCAGCTCTTCAGATTTGTTTTTGTAATGCAGGCAGTGTTTCCTTGCCGATATGTTGCAGACATGTAGATTTACATGAAATTTTACACTAAATGGTTTTAAAACTAGTTGTTTGCTTGGTGGGAGAAATTCATGCCCCTGAAGCTTTACCCCTTTCCAGATCTAAGAAATACATTTTTACATGAATAACCAGAAGTACCAAAAATCTTTCCTGGAAACAATTTTGTCTTTGAACAGTAAAGCCAAAAACATATCCATTTTCAAAATGGGCTCGACTGGATTGTTTCAACTCAGACCTGATGCAATACAGACATAAATAACAGGGCATCTAAAAGGTGTATTCCTGCCAGATCATAGTGTCCAAAGGACAAGGAGTGAAAAAAGCCCACTAGTGGTTAGGAAATTGAGCCGAGCCATGTGAGCCAGGCCAGCTTTGTTTTCAGTCAGATGTAACTCCATTTTGCATTATTTGCATTCAGCACATGCAAGAGAGTCTGCGCTCCATTTGGCCTTCCTGTTGCGCTGCTTGTTACAAAGCAGCAAGGGTGAAGACATCTGTTTAAACCATTTAAATCAAGTGTAGCCAACATTAGCGAAGGCAGGTATGATGCTGAATCTCCATGAACCAATAATTAAACGGCTGCAGGTGGTGGACATGCTGTGGCAAACTTTGATTTGATTTTTTTCATCGTTTTCTTGGGCTTGGTAGAGTTTGTTCAATCTAGTTTCCATTTGAATTCAGCAAATAACAGACGTCTTTTTTTCCAGGCTGTTCTTAGTGATGTTGTGGTGCATCGACACACAGCCATCCATTTTTATCTGAATTAATTTAGCTTTTGATTTTGTGGCAGAATCATCCATCTATGTTTGAAACATCAGCTGTGATGTTGTGCATCATATATAACAGGTTTGAATTCTTATAAGCAAATATATCTGAATAAAATGTAGGAATTCTTTAGCAATTATCACGTTGCTTTTGCTATTTTACCATTTCCTTGCACAGTGGACTGTAAAACAAGTATTTGTGCGCGTCTTCAAACTAATTTGTATGTGGACTGTACATTGGTTGGTTTTTCTGCAGGGTTAGATTACTTTTGAATACCAGATAAAGAAGAATCGATTCAACCCGGTATGTTTAGCAATGAGCTTGAGCCGAAAGCCAAGCATGACTGACAGGTCAGGGTTAAACTGTACGATTGCAGACCTGCTGCTGTTTTATCCTTGCCTGCAGTTACAGACCTCACCACACTATAGCAGCATGTGTAACAGATTCTCCATGAAGCAGATCAGACGTCACATGTTATCAGGTTGTTGACCCGAGCCTGTGCTATAAGCTCTCAGCTTCCATTTCCTCAGTGTTCCCACTTCACAGCTCCCCAAGTGGATAAAAAGGTATGAATGCTTTATATTCCTACAAGCATGTACCACAAATCCTCAGTGTCAGTGTGCAGCACTCACTGACATTCTCCATGGAGCCATGGAGAGTCAACATTTATATGCATGTGAATATATTTGCCACATGGCTTCTTTGCAGCACTTGAGTTCCAGACGTTTAATTGCCCTCATGTCAGTAAATGGAAGGGAATGTCAATAAACACAATATTTGCAGAATTAATCAGATCTTTCATGTGTAATTTACAGCCCTCTTCAGGCCCTTGCTACTCTTTCCAGTCTATTGGCCTCTCATCCATCCTTGAGTATGAGCTCCAACTCCTCTCCCTCCCCCAAGCTCAACCCTTCTGACTTGGGCCAGTAGTGCGGCACGCCTGGGGGGCCTGGAGACCCCTGATAACAAACAGCACTTGCCAAGCTGCTGGTCTCCCCACACATACAAAGGCATTTACCCACCACAAACAAACACCTTGCTCTTATTCCAGACAGATCTTCTGAGCTTTTCTTCACCATCCCACATTTGCTCAAAATACATTTTCTTTGCTCTTTTAGTCTGTCTTTACCTGAAGAGAAAAAATATGAAGGAAGTGACGGGTCCCATTTTTCCTTTGCTTTTCTATTCTCCCTCACCTCTCATGTTCTTGCCTTCCCTCTGTTGTGTATGTGTGTGTGTGTGTGTGTGTGTTTCTCCCTGATGGTTGAGCGTCAGCCTCAGTGTGAGAGAGATGGATGCCAGGGTCCTTTTCTCTCTCCTAAGGTACCATGTCTCTCCTCTCTCTTCTGCAGGGCTCGTCTGCACCTGCATATTATGATATACTGCCTGTGTTCAGCCAGTCGATTGCCTTTAACAGGACTGGGGCTCACTGGCCAAATTGAAAGGAATTGAGGCCTCCTTTTCATCAGAGTCACAGCAGACTAGAGTGCAGGGCCCACGGGGCACTCAGGGGCACGGTGAAGATGTGTGGGGTCTCTCTTTCTGTTGCATTCTTCCTCACGTTTTTTTCTCTCTTGCACTCTTCTTGTTTTTGGCCTGTCCTTTTTTTTTTTTTTTTTTTTTTTGCGTCTTTGTTTGATGCCATCTCATGGTTGTGGTAACATTTCACAGGAAATGAGTATTCTGCTTCCTATCAATCCATTTCTCTACTCCCATGGAGGAGTCCCTGTTGATAGCAAGGGAGCAAGAAAATCAACACAACTCTCAAAGAAAAATGTCTTCATTTTCCTTTTCTTTGCCACATGCTTTTGACAAATGTCATATAGGTGTACCTTATCTTTTCAAGTTTGCCTCCTCGATTCTTTTGTGGACGACAGAGCTTGAAAGAAGCCATCTCTCTAATAAACAATTCCTGTTTAGATCTGCTTTAATGAGAAAGCAACACTCACACATACTCTCAGCTTGTCATATGGAGTGAAGTGGCAGGTACATCTGCAAAAAATATACCATGCAGGTAAAAAGAATACCTGAGAAGAAGGTCTCATTCCACGTACTGGCATGAAACACATGGATGCACATTAAAGAAGTGTTAAATGTCAAAATGAATAAACTCAAACCCCCTTTTTTCTTTTGTTACAGACTCATCTTAAAATGAATTAAATTCATTTTAACTTTGCTTATGACTTCTTATCATGGTCCATGATAATAAATAAATAAAAAATTAAAAACAGTTGTTTTTTAAGTGTTTATAGAGTAAGAACAGTATACAGAAATTCTCCTCGCCATCCACCCGGGTAAGATCGAAAGTTTCTTTCAAGAAAAATGACGGAATCCTTCTAAAGAAAGTAGCACCAAAGTTGTATGATCATTTCAAGAGGACTTGAGGTTGTCATCGGGACCAATTTTTTCTTTTACTTTTTCCAACTACAGAATTGCGTGTATTTTCATTTCTCTACAAGTAAATGAATCTGTTCAAATATGAATCAGAAACTTAATATGTGGAGCCTTTAAAAAGGTGGAAGAACTTTCTAGTAGGCATTGTAATTACTTTGTCAGTTTAAGTGCTTTTATGCAGTCTCTAATTAGATATTATGCTCTTTTTTTCAGTATTTGCATCCAGTTACAGCCTGCTGGACCAATTTCAGTTTCACCTAATCAAATCAGTTTCATCTAATTCAGCATAATTATATTAGTGTCTAAGTTCATACCTAATGTTACAAAAGTTAACAGAGATGGAAACACTTTTTATTACTCTCGAATGACTTCCTGGTTGTCTTAAAATCCAGTTTTTCTGATCATTTGATTTTTCTTTGTCAAAAAACAGTGTTCAAATGCATTCCACCCACTGTTCGGATAACAAATAGCCTGTATTCACACAGGTCACCAGCATCACCATTTTATAGATTTCTGTTTGCCCTTTCTCCCACACGTGTCCTGTTTTCCTCCTTTTGTTGCTGTGGATACACGCGGGCAGATTTGAAATTTCTTTAAGCTTGTCGTCACTAAATGACACACAGGAACATGCAAGAAGGGCAGAGAGAGAAAAAAATTAAATGAAATCACAGCAATGCTTAGAGAAACACAGACACATCAAGACAAACCATTAAACACACATCGTACACACTCACCGGCTGTGCCTACAGAGAAATCTGCCATCCATTTATTGTATTGAACCCAAGGTTCAGTTCCTTTTCTCTTTTGACTTACAGAATGGTGAAGGGAAAAGAAAGGCTGATGTGAGAGAGGACAATAGGGAGGGCACTAGAAAAAAACAGTCCTCTTTTTTCTGCTTAGTGTGTTCGAAAGAGACTCCCTATAGTACACCATTGTGGAGCTGTCAAACTGCCTTCCTATGAATTTGGAGAGATGCTCAAGAGGTACATAACTTCTTGTCAAGAGTTCTTCCAATGTCCGTCTTCTTTCATTTATGGATCAATAGTTGTCTTTATGTTTGATTCCTCCTCCTTCTTCTTCTGTCTTTCTCCATCCTTCTATTTGTCTTTGACAGGGCAGCCCTAAATGTCTGCTTTAACTAGCTGCTCACAGCCCTCCTCAAAACACATTTACATACACATCAATCATGCTGTCAAAGGTAAAGGCATGACGCCGTGTAAAAACCAGAATTGGATTATGGCCTTGTCTCATCCCTGACACTGACTGCTTGGCTGGCTGGCTGACAAGACTGTTGATGCGCAAGTTAAACAGCCTGAATTGTTATTGGCTGCTTTTTTTTTTTCTTCTCTTCTCTGAGTGCTTATTGTTTACCACCCACATGTTAAAATGTGCTAAGCAAAGCCGCAATACCAAAAGATGTCATCATCCCTCCATTAATAAAGTTTTGAAAGGAAATATTCAACACTAAATCAAGACTTGTGACCTGTGTTTAATATAGTTTGTACCCTCAGACTAATCTGAGCAAACACCAGAAGTAGACCCATTGGCATTGTTAAGGTGGCATTTCTGTTCAAGTCAGAGCAGAACAGATGAGAATTGGACAACACAGAGCTATACTTCTTCATGATTGCTGCTGTCTGACACTGAAGGGAACAGTGGTTATCATGATGGTGGTGTTTTTGCATCAGGGCAGAACATAGCACATACATAGAAAAGAGTAAAAGTTTAATTTCCAGAAACAATAACACAGTAAAGTGTGTTGAACAATTGTCAATTTTGCACTAAGTTTTATGTATGCATGTTGCCATCCAGCTTAACATGGAGCAACAGGTTTCAGCTGTTATGCTGGTTAATGCTAATTGACTAAAGGTCCATTTATGCCCAACTCAGACAACTGATATGCAAACAAACTGTTTAGTCCACTTTCTGTGTCAGTTATGTGCATAATTTGGCCCATTTTCTGGGAGCAAACAGAGCAATACCACTGGAAATTGCAGGGAGTTGTATAGCCCACACGCAACCGCAGAAGTAACAATGCCAGAGAAGCCGATGACACAGAAACCGAAAAAAAAAGTACCCGAAAAAGAAACAAAAGAAGTTGAGAACAGCAAAAACTTTGTAGTTTTACTCTTCTTTTCATGGTATCTTTGAATGGTTGTAAACAACCTTTTAGTGGTAAATTGTCACCAACTGGTGTCAAAGAACAAAAGTGAACTCTGAACTCAACACTCAACACTAGTGGATAAACTGACTTATGGTAACATAAATGGCCCATGGAGGTATAAGACTGGCATTGTATGAAGATGTTTGCAACGGACATCCCTGTTTACGTGCATAAGGGTGCATAAAAGGGCCTCAAGACACAGCAAGCTGGGGTGTTCTTGAGAGTAAATCACTTGTTTAGGAGATATTGTGAATTACAACATTGTTGGTTCTTATCACACTAATGTGACAAGAAATAAAATTTATTCAGTCAGTAACACAAACAGATCACATAGGCAAGCAATGGCACCATGTATCATTAAAGTGAAATGGCAGAGAACGGAACGAAACGTTCATCTGAAGACAACCAGAATACATCATTACCTCAAAAGAAACAACAGTTGGTGAAAGCGACAAAACCGTATTAACATATGTTTTGTGTTAGAGTGTGAAGAGAACTGTGAAACCATCTCGCTTTTTTCTTCTTTAAATAAAAACTATTCAAATGCAGCTAAGAACAGCTTGGGCTTTAACCTGGATTGAAATAAACTGAGTGTTTCAGCTGATCCGAGGTTTTCTGGGAGTTTGTTTCATACTTGTGGAACAGCTGAAAGCAGGTTCTCCATGTCTGGTTCAGATTCTGGGAACTGACAAAAGACTGGATCCAGGTGACCTGAGGGGTCTGGTAGGTTCATACTGGATCAAAGGCCATTGATATATTATGGTGTTAAACCATTTAGAGCTTTGTAGACTAAATGATGATGACAGCATAACAACCACTGACCACTGGAGTTAAAGATGTTTCATTAACTTTCTTATGAGTGGGCATCGATCTGACATCAGCAGTGGCTCAACTGGTAGCACAGGCTGCCAAATATCAGGAAGTTTGGTAGTTCAAATCTTGCTTTCCCAGTCAGTCTGTTGGTTTGTCCTTGGGCAAGACTACTGTATGAATGTGAGATGAATGTTTGGTGGTGGTCAGATTGATTGCTACATTCTGTCTGCTCCAGGGTAGCTGTGGGTACACCACCACCACTAAGTATGAATGAGGAGGGAATGAATTATGAATTTATAAAGAGCTTTGGGTGCCTTGAAAAGCACTTTATAAATCTTATCCATTATTTATTGTTAACTTGAACATTATTTTAATCATTTAATTGATTTTTAAATATACAACACTAGAGATTAAATTAAAGTGTTTTGAATGAAGAAAATTAGCAATATGATAATTCAGTTTTATAGGAATATGTTATTTTGCCAGATTAAATGAGCTCTTTAAAGATGAACAGAATAAAAATCTGTATCTGAAATGCCCCAAATGTGATGTGAAGCTGATCCAACATTTTAGTCCCAGGTCCAGGATAGGACCTTGAACTCCAAGGTCATATCAAAATTGCACAGTTTGATCAAACCACTTACCATGTGTAGTCCTAAGAGCTCCTGTAGCTCTAATAAGAGGATATCCACTGCTTTTCAGAAACAACAGCCATGATCAGTAACTATGATAGCTGGGTGCTGTGTTTGGAGAACACTTTGGTCTCTCTACACTCATTTTAACAGACCCATCTCCATTGGTCAATAATAAAATAAGCAATTAACAAGCAGCATGTGGTCAAGTGCAAAATTTTCAATAAAAGATTTAAAGGTCTTCTGAAGTTAAGTTCAAACACTAAAGCCTGAGGTTAAGGGCGAGGAATGTGAGAGGAAGGCGGGAAGCCCTCTGTGGCTGGAACTGGGAGACAGCAGCATGTATCACCAGGCTCATCATCACGGCTCATTTGAGTGTTTGATCCCAGCAAATGCACTCACTCCTAGACGAAAAGTTCATACCACCCAAGGGTGGCATCTCTGTAGCTTATATTGGCAAACACAGTATGGCGAGAAAGGAAACTCAACCCCCAAGGTATTGCCATCTGCCAGCATAGCTTTACCCTTCTTTCAAATGCCAGTAATTAGCAAATACTACGCTGTAGTGTAAATGCTATTTTTCCAATATATGTGAGCAGGGTGTAAAAGATCACAGGCGCTCATGCCTACTAATTAGAGTATATTTATGGCAATTAAACGTTGTACTTTTACAGCTTGGAAAAGAACAACTGAAAGAATTTTTAATATCTGACCCTGAGATAATTGCTATTTAACTGGTGTTGGTCTGAATACCAACATCATCATCTCACCAGACCTTCTTTCAAAACTGTAGCTTTTTCTGGAGAACTAGATTGCTGCCAACATCACTCTGCAGCTCAACAGGAAAGAAGTATCTACAAGTGGACGCACGATGCAATGGATGCGTAAAAAGTTGGCTGATTTTATGCCACTGTGAACATTAAAAGTGATGATCTGCCTTCTGTTTTTCTCTCTCTTCACTGCATTATGCTACTGTCTTACGGCAGAGAGTTTGACCACGAATATTTCAGCATCCAATTACTAGGTGAAATTGGGTGTTTAATTTTACAGCCTCAATGAAGGCGCTCTATCAGTGATGGCAATTCAGTTGGCCCCTTAATGCCACTCCGGGCAGCCTGCTCATCTGAGAGAATTTTCCGTGTGTGTGTGCATCAATGCAGGTGCGTGTTTGCAAAGTGCACTGAAACGCCAAAGAACACTAAAGAAGTATAAATCAAGCAAGGTGATGATAACTTTGGTGTTGACACTGTGATCCATCGTCTTGCCTCCACACTGACTGTTTTCATTTTAGCCAACAGCAGGCTGCGACTGAGAGGCTTTCTACTAAAATATAATTGTCCAGAAGTAATGAGGTGGAAAAAAAGGACAGATAAAAGGGGAAAAGCAAGAGATAGAGAGAGAGCTTAGAGTGACTGTTAGATGGAAAGAGAAAAAATGAATGCAGTACGGTAAACACGCCTGACAAAACAAGCTGCAGTTTAAAAGCATGAATGTAATTATGGCCTTAGTACAACCAGTACTTGTCTCTGTCAGTGTGGTCTGAATCCTCCTCCCAGTTGTGGGTTAAAACTTTACACTTCATATATCAGCATGGTGAAGACATGAAGTGTCATTTTACACACTGGTTGGGCTCAGTAAGCTTTAACAGGACAGTTGTCAGTGTGTACAGTTAGTAAATATTGCACTGAATAATGACCTCTTCCTTCACGAGGATGGAACATTTCTTAACTGAGGCCGGCAGCAATTTGGATAAATCTGTTTAAACTTCTGTCCACACCTTTGCTCTGATGCCAGAAGAAGTTGTGGAGTTTTTAGCATTACTCTAAAGCAGCGTTTCCTCCATACTTATTTCTGTGAGGGAACTTCTGTTCATGTCATGCTACAGGAAGAGTCCGTCAATACAGTAGAGTGGGTTAATTAAAAATCTGCCAAAGTATTCATTTTAGTTTAGTTTTTCCTTGCATGTACACTCTTGTTTTACTTCCAGTCCCTGAGGTATTTCCCTCCTTTTTGATAGTGTCATTCTGCTCACCTCTGTCCCCTTATTGGTATTACTATATATTGTATTCATTAGGTTTGATTTAGAAAACAACAACAACAAAAAAACATTTATTCAGTGGGGAATCAGTTAGTGTTTGCTGATATCACAAATTCTGTCAAATCTGATTTTACATTTGATCCAAAGCAGGAACTAACAAATAATTTCAGACAATATCACTGATATCACATGTTGATTTAACACAACCATTTCCAGCCGAATATAACTAGCCTCACTAAGAAGTTGGCAGAGGTAGTGTAGAATGGGTCTTGGTGTAACTTGGATTGTATTAAATTTTTGGAGTGATTCAGATCACCACCTGGATCCAGGAATTCTTTTTGAACAATTCTTGATCATTGCAAGACCGGTCCATTTTTACTATATATGCATATAACTCCACTATAGATGATCAGGGTGTTTGGCCAAGAAATACAGGAAATGTTCCCAAAAGATTTTACAAGTCATCATAGATGGATCTGGATCATGGCAAATTTCTGCCTACTATGATCCAGAAAAGGAAGAAATACATGATCTTTGGAATTTTCTTCACTGCAGGAGAACAAATTGAAAAATGAACAAACAACAAACATTAAAATGCTTGGTGGATGTCTGAGCTCTCCAAGTGCTATTGGGGCTTTTTATTTCTGTCTTCAGCCAAACATTTCAATGAAAATAATGTTTCTGTTTTGTTTTTAAAGTATAATGTTAGTAAAATTTGTACTGTTAGTACCATTCCTCCTGCAGTGGTGTGTTACCTTGCAGATTTAGCTTGTGTTTAATTTATCTTTGCCCTGATGTTCAGCTTTGTCTTGCTTTGTTTCCTCTCTGTTGTTTACATTTTGGTCCTGCACAGTTTGAACCTGAACTGCTAAGATTAGACTGCTGTAATTACACTTAAAATCAGCATTTTTTAGGGCTTATCTTCATTGCATTGCATTTAATTTATTATTTTGTCTAGACAATGACACTATCCTATTACGTTGAGACTTTGGTTTATCAGATGGTTCCAACACGACTTTGAGGTTGGGCAAGGGTGAGGAGGACTTACCAGGTTGGACAGAAAACATTGATTTTTGATGAAGACAGAGGAAAGAGAAATACTGGGAGCTTGGGAGAGCAGGAACAGGAGACTGCAAAACATCAAACTTTCCACTCTTAGATCAAAATTACCACCTTAGATGGGAATGAGAATTTTAATTAGAACTTGGGGCTATCTCATCTCATAGTGTGTGTGGAGCTAACGGACTAATTCCCTTCACACATTCCCATATCCCCCACCCCTACCTTCACAGGCCACTTTGTCCGTTATTTAATAGGCTCTTTGTTATCTATCTACTTGGGCTTGCCAGGTACTTAGAGCCCCTCCATTGGAATATTAGGTATTCTGATGAGGCAGGCAGCTGTGTGCTAGACGCAGATGGTGCCTGCTGTAATCAGCACTCTCAAAAGAACGGCTCTCATATCTCCCCCAAACTTATCCTTTTTATGATTACAAAACACAGAGCTGCAAATTGTTATGAACAAGATAGATATATTTACTGGCAGCATAAAATACAGTGGCGCCCAACAATTCAATCCCTTTCAGATTGATTCGTATTGCTGAGTGCACTCTCTTAGATGAGAACATTTGGTAATCGTGGCCATGAAAGCATTCAGATTCACCCTCTTCAAATTGGGTATTATGTGTTAGAATGTGCAGAAAAATGGACCTTGTGGCAAAACTGTAAATTGTATTCAGTCTATTTGTCAGGTTGGTCAAGGATGGATTCATGACCTTATAATGCCTGGGCTGCGGTCAATAAAGTCAGTATATCAAGTATGAAATGACAAATATGGAGCCCTTACTTAACATTAGTAATGATTAAACATGCTGAAAAGGCCTGTTGTGCTTTTGCAGGAAAAATAGTCTCAGATGGAAATGTTTTCAACGTTTTGGAGTTAAATTAGCTACTGTCTTGCTTACCATGAAGATTTGTTGGGAATTCTCATGGTTATTTTAGGATCACATATCCAGTTTGAGGAGTTATTTGATGTTCTTTGATTTCTCAAGTTCTTTTAGAACAATTCAGTCGGCTCAATTAAATGAGAAGCCTCTTAAATCCCAGGTGGAAACCTCCACAACATCCTAGATTTATGACAACCTAACAAAGAGACAGTAGTTTGTGAGTCTGAGATGGTGTTCAGCAACACCGGAGCACCACAAGGGACTATACTCTGACCGTTTCTCTTCACACTAAACCTCAGACTTCCAATACAGCCCTGAGTCCTACAGATATACTCTGTGACTTTGCAGTTATGGGGTGAATAAGAGATAGACAAGAAGGTGAGTACAGAGAACTGATCAGTCAACTCGTGAGATGGGGGGGGGGATTAGTTCTCTTTCCATGTTGACACTTTGTCACATTATTTTTATCAAACTAGATGTAAAGGTACCGTCTTCCTGGGGTTCCCTATTTATCACACAGACTCAAATATCTCAATTGTTTGTTTTTAATTTTCTGACTGGCGTCTTGTAACATTTTTCTTCCTTCATACAATGGATTTTACTTGGTTACGTCCTCATTTATGTTTATAAACAAGGATGTAAAAGTCTTGATGAAAACTATGACTGAATCTATGAGGCAGTGAAATTAGCAGGTGTGTGTTGTGTGTTTGCAGAAGACCTAGGCTATTTCAGATATGAAATAACAACATGAGAAATTTAGAGATTTAACATATATATGTTTACATGAACATAAAAGCAAAATAGTTCATTCTTGCTGATTATGTTGCCTGTGCACACTTACAAAGCCCAAAGTTCACAAAAAAAACATGTTGGCAACATTCCAACTTTTATTTCCTCAAGACCTGCACATTTTGCCACTTTTCAATGCAATTATTACACATCCTACAACTTAATATGTTTATATTCACAGTGATGTTTCGACTGCTGATGTTATGGTCTTTAAATAAGTTTCAAATAATATAATTTTACTCTTTTTTTTCATCTTATCTTGGGAGAATCTGAATATGGCTGTGGGAAAACTTACCCAATGACTAGCCTATGATCTAAAATTGGCCATTTAGTAATTTTGTAGTGTTAAATAAAACTTGCACAAATTAAGTTATGATGGCATTCAAGAAGAATTCTGCTGGGAACTTTAAGTCACAGCACATAGCTGTTGTAATGAAAATTAAGATAAGTTGACTTAAATTTAATTGCTTAAGTGCATAGCACATAAATGTCCCGAAGAGAGTTTGATTATATGGATAATAAATTCATTAAGGTTTCTCATTTTTAATAGAAGCTTGTTTGTTTTAAAGCAGCATGTGCTATCACACGGCTGCGGCCTTATTGCACTGTTTACATCATTTACACCAAATATGTTTATTCTTCTGTCAGGTTCTTCTAGAACAACAGTAACATGAAGCTGTGAACTTATAAGCATATCACAATGTGGATCATTTGAAAGACAAGTCCAAAAAAAATGCATGCGATGAGAAAATAAGTGCAGTATGTGATAAAAGGTTTAAAAACTGTGTAGCTTGCATTTCAGGTGTAAACCTTATCCAGCTTTAATTCACACCTCATAATCACAGTACATACAGTGTGCTGCTTTAGCAAATGTGTGACTCCCACAGTGTAATACAAACTTTCTTATTCAACACTGGCAAACATACCGTCAAAAGATTTGGGTGCAGTAATGTTTGTGGTGGGATTGAACATTTTTTTCATTTGCTTTAAATGCTGACTATGTGATTTGTATTCTCACTATCATTGATTTGAGGCTGCTTGTTGATTTAAAAAACGAGAATTACTGCATGTGTCACAGTCACTGAGTCATCCAGCAAGTTTATTCACTAACAGCAGGTACCTCTCTTTCTGTCTTTTTGACTTAACTTGCTAGTTTCTGGTCCTCATGATTGTCAACGGTTTTGTTCTCCACGAATCTAGAGTTGGCTTGTGTGGGTGTATATATTTATGTGTGTGGGTGGGTATGTGTGTGTACTTATGTGTATGTGTATGTGTATGTATGTATGTGTATGGATATGTATATATGTATGCATATGTGTGAGTGTATGTGTATGTGTGTGTATGTGTATATGTATGTGTATGTGTATGTATGTGAGTATGTATATGTGTATATATATATATATATATATATATATATATATATGTGTGTATGTATGTGTATATGTATGTATGTATATCTATCTTTATGTATGCATGTATGTGTACATGTGTGTGTATGCATGTGTATGTATGTGTATATGTATGTATGTATGTATATATGTATATATATAATGTATGTGCGAGTGTATATACATATATATGTAGGTGGGTATGTATGTGCATATACATGTATGCATTGATCTCTTTCTTTTGTTTTTTTTTTTGTTTTTTTATGTTCTCTTTTCTGTTCTCTTTCTGCCCCTTTCCTGTCCTTTCCGGTCGGGTCCAGCAGCATAAACTCTGTAATACAAGCTATTATCCAAAACAAATTGAAAAATAAAATAAGAATCAAGAAATACAAGGGGATCATTACATCTACAAAAGTTCCCCTTGGCAAAATAAATTTGCTCAGCAGAACACAGCATCCAGAACATCAGTCTGCTTGCTTAAATGCTGGACAAGACAAAAAAAAAAAAAAAAACAAAAAAAAAAAAAAACGAGAATTACTACAGCTTGTGTAAGAGCTGCGATGTATTCTCCCAAAAATACTACCTCATTTGTACAGTACATTTGTACAGTTGAGTATCTCCTACGTTACAGAGAATAGGGCAGTAAGCGTTGTCAGGTGTAGGCTGGGACCTTATCAGTGGAGCGGCTCAGCCTGTAATTAGGACTATAATCACCTCCCTAATTTAACCACTGCTGAGAGACTCACCCAGCTGGCTACCTCTGTCCTACTCCTCATCTCTCTTCCTCCTTTTGTCATCAATCTTATACTCTTCACTTTTGTTAATTTAACTGCTTTTTTATTTTTAATCTAACTTTTTTGTGTTTCTATTTTGGCATTATTCCTTCTCTTTGTCTTCACACATGTAAACCTCAGGCAAAATGATCGAATTCTTCTCAATCGAAGTGGACTGGGCCAACGTACCTACTGGGAGATTTAGTGATTTTAAAACTGAATAGCTCTGTGTGCTTCCATAAGCTGGTTCAGAAGTGATGTTGAGGACTGTTTATAATTTCCCTTTTTCGTGCAAATGTGTTAATCTACATGTGGTATTATTGTGTGCTCAATTACATAAACGTTCCAGTATAGTTCAAGCAATTAATGACCTTAATTAGGACAGTAAATCACAAGATTGATGTTGATCAGATATTATATCAGTTCAGTGTATAAAACTTTGATGTTGGCTGATATCATGACATTTTTGGAATGATACTAATGATGCTATTCAAGAAGCCGCGCTCAGTATTCGTTAATTACACATCCCAATTTCACACATTTACTTACCTTCAATCAAATCAGAACAGAAGCTGAAGAATTGATAACTTGAATTAAACATATTAAACTTTAAGTTTGATTTTGATGCTTTACTCAACTACAGCTGTGAGCCTGGTCACCAAAGGACTCTTGCCAAGTCATATTTTGATATTTGGATTCTTGGTCTATTATATTTACAGGTGTGTGAGAGGTTACAAGCAGCAACCTCCGTTAGCTAGTTAGCTCCCGTTAGAGGCAGGTCAGAGTCAATCCCCCTTCACACTCACAGACCTCTCAGCTTTACCTCTTTGCTCGTTTTTGTGTTTTTGGGAATCGAGGTCATGCGTGACACTTCCAAGATGGCGATGGTGAAAACTGCCAGATGAGCTTCAGTTTAGCTTTTCAGAATCCTTCATCTGTCATTCAGTCTATGACCTAGACATTATTGTTTAGTTCTACAAATATTAAACCAGGAGAAAAACACGTAAACTGCATCCTTGTATTGTTTCAGAATCTGTTCTTTAAATGGGAAATACTTTTCTGTGTGTCTGTTGTGTTAATTTGCTTGCATGTGTGCACATAAAGGGTTGTGTTGACTTGTGTTTAAAAGAAATCAGGAGGAAATACAACTGTCTGTTCATGTTAGTGTATGACTGCCAAAAAATAGCCTTGGGGGATGTATTGTACTCACACAGAAACACACACTCACACAGCTTAATGTAGCCACTATGGGGCCACTTGGCATGAAGCCTTTCTCGCGCTGTCCTGTAATGTGATTTGTCCTGACTACTGATACCCCAAAATGCCCTTTTCTCCTCCCCTTACCCTCTCGTTAGCCCCCACCCACCCCACTTCATCCCAACTTCCAATTTCCACACTAACCCAATTAGTACCTCGTCAATAATGCTCAGCATTTCATTTTGCTGCTTTAATTAACAAATTCAATTTGCTTGAAACTGCTGTGAAAACAAATTAAAAGCGCGGCAAATTAAAAGTCCTCAGTTCCAGCGGATATAGCTAAGGTGATTACAGATGCGCCAAATGACTGTTTTCTTGTTTGTTTATCTCATGGGGGCAAGCAGGAGGGGGATTAGGGGCACTTTACTGGACTGCCAGTGCAGTGTAAGATCTGGAACTGTTAGACAGGGAAGACACTTTAGTATTCATAGTATTTAATAAGGAATACCGTCTAATAGTGTGCTATTTGTTTACATTAATTTTTAACAATATTATCATATAAGTCAATGTACTCTAATTAGCTCTGACATTAAAACCACTCGCAGGTAAAATGAGCTTGCAGATGTTCTGTTGTGAAAACCTGTAACATCTTCCGAGCCTTTAGAGAGTAGTCACACCCCTTCAACTTTTCTACATGTTGTCATGTTACAACCCCAAATTTCTAGTTTATTCTCATTTTTAAACTTAAGGAAGTCGGAGTCGAAGTTCATAGATTTTGATAAAAAGAGCAAAGTTATTGCGGAAACCAGTTCATTTATATGCAGGTATATTTAGTGGAGTTGACTGACAGATTTGTCAGTCAGCTTTTTAGATGAGCCAGATGTTTTAAACTTAAGGTTACCGCTCTGAAGCCTGACATGTTCAGATTTCGCCAACCTGGGAGAGACCCCAGGCAGACTCACCGAGTCAGAAAAAATGCGTGGCTTACCTTTTTTTTTTTTTTTTCTCCTCTTCAAAACAGGTATGCTTGAAACTGTTGTAAATTATTTGTATAAAACAACTTGTAACTGGTACAACCTCATTTATGCTAATATTTACAACAGTTCCAGGTGCCTATAATGGTCACTGCAGCTTTGTTTAGCCTCAGTGTTCAGTTCATTTTAAGACTTTGGGTCACCTTTTCCTGGTAGCTAACTGACCCTTTTGTGACAAAGAGAAAACAATGTGGGGAATCATCTACAGTAAAACTTAGACTTAGACTTAGACTTAGACAGACTTTATTCATCCACAAGGGAAATTCTGTTGTCACAGTAGCTCAGAACAGCAATAGAGGAAGAAATAGAAACAGCAATAGTAGGTAAGAGAAAAAAAAAGTAAATAATAATAATAAAATAGAATAGGTACTATCCATAAAGCAATCTGGAATATGTACACTTTTACAAAGATAAATAAAACTATCAAGTAAAATTGGCAATATAGAATATGGAAATTTAGAAATTTACAATATATACAACATGTGACTAAATGCAGTGCCAGTTTACACAGAGGCTTTGAAATGAATGTTAGTTATCTGTCACAAAGTGGGGAGTTATTGTACATCTGTATAGAGAATGGTAAGAATGTGTTCTTGTAGCGCTCACTGTGACAGCGCAGCTGTAAAAGTAAAACATAACTTCGTCTCGCTTCTTCACTAACATGCATGACACTGAGTTTTCTTAAGCGAGTTTTTCCTCTTCAAATGAGTGTCCTTTCAACACAATCTTCTCTCTCGGCTCCATTCTTGTTTCATACTGTGATTAGAAGCTATCACATACCAAACAGTGCATCCATCTGGTGCACACGTCAACATCTGGAGAGAGTGTTGGCACACACATCATTCACATCTTGCAGTATAATTGTATCTGTATGTGTTGCTCTTGTTAGCTTGTGTTTGTATTTCATTGCATCTCCCTCAAACTCTTCCTGCCACCCCCCTCCCTCTCTGTCCTCCACTAGCAGCTAATTATTGTCCCGCTTAATTACCAGTAAACACAGCAGTCCAGCCGGCTCCAGCTTTAAAGAACTATTCAGCACTCCATTCCAATACCTGATTGAACTCAACTAAATGGAAAAGTTGTGCTGAGGAAAACGCTTTAGTCACAACAATTTATTTCATTTCTTTTCTAATATGTCTCTCACTGTCTGCTCATTTGAAGATAACAGACATTTAAATCTGTTTTGTGGGGAATATCATGAAAAATATAAATAACTGGTTTTGAATTAGAAAAAGGCAGAAATAGCACAAGAGAACAGAATTGTTTTACAACTTGAACACATAAACATTCACCACTCTCGTCGGATCCATAAAGACAATAAACCAATAGAAAAATACACGTCTCCTGACCTTCAGCTCCAATTAGGCCCTGGAGGAGAAAATGGGTGAACTTTTCAACCTTGTGTCTTGTCTATTGATACGCCAATGCGCTTGTGTAGAAATGGATAGAAAGTGGCAAGTCAATATACAAGTTCACCGTTGGAAGAGGCAGGCGCACAAGTTTCAGTTGCACAAAGGTAAAAAGTTTAACACCTCTGAAGAATTGAGCTCTGCATCCCATATGGAAAAGTCTGAGATCCATTTTCTACTCCTCACAGTTGATTGAAGACCGCAGATAGAAAGTGATGAAGACTAAAACTGAAGAAGATTTTCCACTATACAGGTGGTATTGGACTGTTTCCTAAAACTCTATCTGTTTTACACACAGCAGAAGAAACAGCACACTGAAATCAGACTGAAAAGTCTCCAGTAATGTGTTTTTTTTTTCTTTTTCTCTCTTTCTTTAAACTGAATAAACAGATTACTAATAATTCAGACACAATATCACAGAAATGACACATTGACATTAGCATGCAATAAAGCTAATATAGCAGGGCTACTCAATTCAGTCCTACATGGGCCACAATCCTGCAGATTTTAAATGTGTCCCATCTCCGACACATGCAAATCAGATTAAATGGATCCAACAGCCTATGAGGTTCTGCACAATGACTCACTCTTAAAGGTCAGATGTTTCACAGAAGGGTTACATGGAAAACCTGCAGGACTATGACTCTTGTAGGACCAAACTAAGCAACACTGAAATTGACTACACAACCTCAAAGAAGCAGCCACTATTCTACTTACTGAATGCTTAAATGCCAGTATAAAACGATAGAAGCTTGACATGTCACGTATGATTTAGAATTCGAATAATTAATCGTCTTTGTCAGGACTAAGACGCAGTAACAGTGCAACAACAAGGCCTTGATCTGTCTGTGCAATGCTGCAGTATTGTGTGTCTGAGGCTTGGAGGTCATTGATTCAGTGTTCTCTGGTAAATACCAGGTCACTCTACCTGCACTCCATCAGGCAGGGGTCAATCACAGCCCAATGGGGATATGATGATAGGACAGAGTCTATTTGTATGTGTATTTGTGTGTGTGAATGCAGTTGTGTATTGTTGTATCAAGTATGCTATCAGTGTTCTCAAGTCATTGATTGGTCCTCAGTTTCAAGACGCTGTCATTGATTCTTTGCCAGGTCACTCTGGAAACTCTTAGCTCAGCAGGACCTCTTATGTTACTCACATATACACACACATACACTCATGAACAAATGCACAGTCAAAGATTGTCCAGTCATGTGCAGGTTAAGTTTATAACATTTATTCAGACATGACACTAACTAGACACGATTTATTCAGCTGGCAGCAGTTTATTCCATCAGAAGCATTTTTTTTTATCCCAAATGACAAACTTTTGTGCTGAGAAGATCAAACTTACTGTAACTCACTTCAGTTTGGTTTATTAATATGCCAGTTCACAATGAACGTTATCTTGGGACGCACTGAAAGTAAGCAAGAATGAGTAGCATCCAATTAATTACAAGGGATGGATATTTTGAGCAAAAATTCTTTTTGAAATCACTTGAAGTATTGACTTTTATTATTATTATATTTATGTTCTGTAAAAGATATAATAAAGTACTATATAAAATATTATGATGCTGATCAAATTTGATCAAATGTTAAAAACCTTGAGATGAAACTGATGGGATGTTTATAATTATAATCTTTCAGATGAGGTCCACTGTTTAGTCATCATGTTTAACATGAAACTTACTTTATCTGGTGACAAAACAAACCACTGACTGCTGTTTTGTGGATGGATTTTCTCTTGGACCCTGTGTTTTCAAATGACTTAACATGATCATGTTAGATCTATGCTAATGCTAGCTTTGTCTTGCAGAGGCTGCCCTGAACCCAAGCTTTGATTTTTGTTTTTATTGTTTAAACTTTTCAGCTATTGCTCTTCTTGACGTTTCTTGTATTTGAACACAACACAGCAACACTCACTTCATGCCAGAGCCAAGCAACGGTGAAGTGTTCCTCTGTTTAACTGGTAAACTGATATAAGTGAATAATCATCAGAAGCATTATAATAATTTAAAAATAGATACAAGGCATTATTTTAGAAAGGAAATAACTAGTTTGTGCACCTTTCTATAAATAACTTCCTAATTAGCTTCCCGTTTATGCTGATTTCGTCATCTGCAATGTGTAAATGCCCATCATCAAGACATCAGGAGGTATTTGTTTCGTTATTAGTTCAGACAGGAAGTCTGTCTTGTTTTTCTACAGTGGTTCACTATCAGTACAAAACTGAACTCTTCTGATTTCTACCTTTTATCTTTTATTCAATGCTGGTTTTATCTTCTTTAAAAAAATAAAAAAAAGTCTGTAAAAGCAGGTATGATTTAATGGAAGTGATGTATTAGTAAGAATATGAGAAGAGTGAAACAGAATTCAGTGACTGACTAGAAGTTGTTGTTTCATCTTGATTTGTGTTGTGTTCTTCAGATTTTCATTCTTTCACACCTCAGTTACAGTCTTATGGTTTTTAAATAATTACATAGTTTGTCACATCTACCAGTGCTTACCATGTGCTTAGTCAACTTGGAGAAGGCATTTGACCTTGTACCTTGGGGACTTCTGCGGAAGGTACTCCAGGAGTAAGGGCTACCGGACCTCATTGTACGAGCTGTCCGGTCCCTGTACGACCGGTGTTTGGTCTGCATATCCGGCAGTAAGTCAGATTCATTTTCGATGAGGGTTGAATTATATCTCTTGGATGGCCTGGGAATGCCTTGGGATACCCCATGAAGAGCTGGCAAATGTTGCTGGGTAGAAGGAATCCTGGGCTTCTCTGCTTAGGCTGCTGCTCCCACAACCCAACCCTGGATAAGCAGCGGTGGATGGACGGATGGATGGATGGATGGATGGCACATCTGGTTTAAATAACATCTTTTCATAAATTTTTTGCATGACTTTTTTTAACACCTGCCATTGTTTTCTTTTCAGATCATATTAGTACATGGTGTTTTTGACTCCAATACGTGTTTTTAGTTTCATCAGGTTTGCCTAGCTAAATTTCAGGCTCCATAGTCTCAGACTATCTAAAACAACTTTAAACTGAGATTGGAAAAGTAATTAAAATGTGTTGGTTAAACGAGGATGGATTAAGGCCTAGTTCTCCTATACCTTAATCCCTGTCTTGGAAACTGGCCCTATATGTCATTTTTAGTCACCCAATTTGTTTTAAAATATTTTTGGTCCATTTGTCTTTGTAACAATGGTTCATTCCATTAGAGTTTTCCACCATTACCTCTTTCAAGCTTCCTCCACAAATGTGAACTTTGACTGGGAAATAGGAGCACCTTGATTCTTGTCTTTTTCAGGGTTTTTTTTGTGTATATTTGATTCTGTACTTGAGATCATTGTCTTGTTGTACTGCATAAATTCAGCTAAAGTTTAACTGCCAGACAGATAGCTTCACATGTGTCACTGTAATACTTCATTAAAAAGGTTCATGGTTACCTTAGCGGCTTTAAAAGTTTCCAAATCCTACTGCAAAACAAGGCCAAACCATTACTATTCCACCACTGTGTTTGACAGCTGGAATGAGCGGTTTGTGTTGGTTTGCTGGGTTTAACGTCCTCCAAATGTGCAGCTAGCATTTAAGATTTCAGTTTGGTCTCAGCTGTTCAATTGACATAGTTGCAGAAGTCATGCGGTTTGATCATGGCAAATTTGCAAACTTTAAGCTGTGTAGCTTTCCTCTTACAAGCTACACTTGTTCAGTCTTTGTCTAATGTAATACAATAAACTTTAACATTTACTTTAAACTTTAACATTTACTTTTTAACATTTGCTCTTGGACTTTTGCTTTTTCTCTAAAATTTGACTTTAGATTTGTCAGTCTGGGAATTTGCTTTTCACTCCTAGAAAGATAAGATGTTTCATTTTGTAAATAACCAGTGTAGAGTGATGGACTCTAAATGTTTGGAAGTCACTGTAAAACCTACCAGGTTGATGGTCAGCAATCTGCAACTCTAATATTAGTGCTGATGTCTTTCCTCCTTGGCATTGTGTTAACACTTATGTTCCATAGCAGCAAGCTACCAAAACCTTTTGTTTTTATAGAGTTGTTCACACTTGCCGAGCATTAAATTTAGGGCATTGAAGATGTTGGTGCTACTTAACATCTTAGTATAGATGGAAGCACAAAGGCAGGACTTAGTTTCATCGACTACTTTTACATTTTAATTCTTGTTACATTAAAAAATTAGACAGTGTAATATGTCGGTATGGCTTATGGTAACCCCAGAAAGCATGGTAAGGACCAGAATTTTTTTTTCACGTCCTTACTGGTAAAACCTTACTGCTGAAACAGGGCATAATTTCCTTTACCTACTATTTGCTGTTATTATATTGATAACAACGTTGTATAAAACAGATTTCATTGTTTGCATTCTGCTGTCAGCGCTTATATATCTAATCTTTGCCTCTCATCCACTGCCTTTTGTTTAGTATGTTGTATTTGTATATAAAAGATTCCCTGAATCAAACTGTTTATTTACTTGTTTTAATCTTACTGTTATCAGACAACACAATTAGATGAAAATAGTGGCTGACCAGGGAGTATGCACATTGTCAGCACTTAATAGCAAAAACAACTTGACTTACTGAGCATCAGACTGCTGCATATTGAAGTTATTATCTTATTTTCTGTCTCATTTGAAAGAATACTGATGTAAATGAAAAAGTTGACATACTGTGCTGTGCGGTCCTTTGTTTGGCCATAGGCCACTTCGGCCAGGGTATAGTATACAGGGACATTTATCTTCTGGGTGGCTTGCTAGCTGGTTCATGTTATTGGCTTTAATTTGACAGTTTGACTTTTTGAGAAGACATTAGTGGACAACTCTGGTCATGGTGGATAGAGTCTTGCAATCCTTGATCAAAAAGAATATGACCTGAAAGAAAGGTGGCAGAGACGGTCCTCACTGTCAGATAAGCTGCTCTTTAATTGGTTTACATCAATTTTTAATGATCAAGAATAACCTGAATATTAATTTTAACTGCTAAGCACAAAGGTGGTTGTCAGAGTATGAATTTAATCTCCAAAGCTTGTGATAATAGTATACCTGTGTTTGCCAGAATGTTTAGAAATGTCAGCCTGCATTACGTGTATATGCCAGTTGTTGTGCATGTTATCAGATTACTGCAGTCCAGGGTGCTGGAGGTAATGCGGTAATAGCTGCAGCAGAAGGACTGTGTGCAATGCGCAGGTGGCTGTCCTCTCCTTCCGCTCAGGAGGAAGCTGCTCTCTGCTCTCAGAGAGAATAAATTTTTTATTTAGTTTGTTGTATTTTTAACCAAGAGCTCCTGGTCACGCAACAAAGCTCTGCTCTTCATCGCCTGCGTGCCCATCCTCTCTCTCATCTTAGTGCCATAGCACACATTACCTGACACTGTCGGGCAAGTGGTGCCATGATCACATTTCTGCTGGCAAAAAGCCATTTTTCCACTACATTTTACTGTTACAGGAAGCCTTACATCTTGAACGTCTCTGACATTATGATGTACTTGATTCTAGGAAGCCAGAAAGTTACGCCCAACACATAACCTACAAAGCTCATCCCATTAGCTCATTCTTACCTCACCAACCCTCTTTGTTACCAAGGGACGATGACTAAGATGCCATTAGATACACAGAGAGACAGCAACAGCACCAAGTTCTCATTTTACCTCTAAAGTGCAACAGATCAGTCCAGGCAGTGCATGTGTGTGTGTCAGAGTGTGCAGGCCGGTGGGATTTTTAACTCTCAGAGCAAATGCAGAAGTGAAAATAGTGACTCAGGCCAGATGAGGTACACAGAGCAGATATGCGATGAAAGGAAGATGGAGGGTTAGTCATGCTGTTGACAAAGATGCACTCACTCACGACCCCATCAACCATCGACCCCTGATATGACCCTTTGATAGGGTGATGATTTCCGTGTGTGTTTGTGTGTGTGTGTGTGTGTGTGTGTGTGTGTGTGGAGTAGATCTACAGTAGCACTTTAACAGCAACAGGTAAATGATAGCAAGTTAGTATGCTAAAACCTCACATGTACATACACCGACACATACATACGCACAAGTACATGCACACTAATCAACCATCTGTAATAATTTAAATTGTTAATCTAAATTAATACAGAAGAGTAAAACATACACTTTATGTTATTATAAGTTAGTGTCATCTCGTGCCTGAAATTCATGTGTTCCTTCTTCAAGCGAAGCAACATCTAAAAACCCTGTGATGCAGTGTTCCTTGCTCCTTGCTCAGAAACTAAACCTGTGGTGTTCTGAATTATTTTAGAGCAAAAACTGGACTAAGTGGAGAGAATTGTCAGACGATGTCATGAAAAAGCAGATAATCTGTTCAATGGTTGTTGTTGTGTATCAGTTTTTAATGGGAAAATTATCATTTTTTAAGTTTCTGGAAAAAAAAAAATTCCATTAGTTTCATTCAAATTCTCAACTGAATCATACCAGTCTTAAAAGAAAAGTGAGAATGTCGTCAGATGATGTCTGTGTCTGAGCAATTCAGCCATCTTGACTTTGCATTAATTTGAAATGAGCTACAGGATGATGGGAATATTCCTCCCTTCTTCCTCCACCAATATACTGGCACCTATGTTATTCCCCTCGTTTCCCATATGTGTGTGTGTGTGTGTGTGTGTGTGTGTGTGTGTGTGTGTGTGTGTGTGTGTGTGTGTGTGTGTGTGTGTGTGTGTGTGTGAGAGTGTGTGTGTGTGTGTGTATGATAAGAATCAGCAAATAAGAAGTAAATTCTGTAGGAAACGTTGGTAAATGAGTTTTGGGGAAATTTTGCAAGAATATTTAATTTAGTCATACAGCAGGGATTTGTATTTTTTCTCACTGCTGTCACTTCATTTGACATCCTCCTCTTCCTCATCTGCCCACCCAGATTACGGTGGCACAGTGTTAACTCCCATGCTGATTGGCTGTGTTAATGACCATATTTGTACTGATTAGAGTCTTATAGATTTCTTTAGGGGGGGTCAGTTGTCAGACTCATATTAAAAGACAATCCATAATATAAAAAATGTAATCCCTGTAATATTCAAGAGAAACTAATGGAAACTAATAAGCAGAGAATCAGATAAAGACGTTGAAAAAGAAACTGGGTGGTTTGTCTTTTAGTCAGAATATCAATTTTTCATTGGTTTAAAGTCTCTGCAAAATTGCATCTTTGTAGTTATGGAGGCAAAGATCGAACTTTATCAAGACTTACAATCACAAAACACCCAAGAATAGAAGCACCGATCCAGGCTTTCGAGTCATGTTTCATGTCTAGAAAAATAAAGTGACTTATGCTCTCATATAACACAGAAGCTCTTTCAGTAAAAGCGCGACTTCACCCTCGTGGTCTGTATCAGTGTCTGCAGAGCAACTGGCCGCAGAGTCCGCTATAGTTGGCAAGACTGCAACGACAGCTGGAGGTGGCGTCACCCATGAATCCCGTCTGCTTTCTTGTTTTCTGACCTAATGACACTTTAACTGGCAGATCCAGGCCATAGTCACATCTGTCGATTTTAAGCAGATTGATTTTTACAAATAATTATTTTACCTTCTTGGATTTTTGTTCAATTTAAAGTCAACAATTACAGGTCAGGCCAATTAGTTAGGCAGCTCCGCATTAAAAGCACTTTTGTTATGTTCACTTCCAACTAGTATTTGCTTGAATCTGTTGCAGGGTGTGTTGAAGGGGGGCAGTGGAGCTGGGCTGCCTTCACCCAGGGACTGATCCCTCAGCTCTTAGCTATGTTTGATAAAGATTAATTCAATCCTATTTTCTGCCCTGAAATGCTTTTACTAATGTAATTCTGTCTGAGTAAGAGCCCCCTCTCTTTCTTCTCATGTGCGTTGTCCTCCTACAGAAAACTAAGCACCTTATCCATGTTGAGTACTAACAAAAGCAGCAGGAAAGGAAGTGGTTTTAATATGTTGTAATTCTCTACCACAAATTTATTATCAGTGTTTAAGCAGTGGCAGAACGAACAGCGTTCACACTTTTTACCAGCTTCTCAAGAACTGGCTGAGTGTTGAGAATATTTATGTGGGGATGTGAAAAAGTGATACGATGAGTTTGAGGATGATTTTGATTTATCAGATCTTTAAATCCAACCCTGATGTGCATCCTCTGTTATGCCCTACGTATACTGGGGTGCAATCTTAAACATGAAAAATCCTCCTCAAATGAGACGTTAGTGGTTAGTTTACTACAGTTTCAGCTGCAGAGCCACAGCTAGTGGAGGGAACTACACTGCCCAAGTGACCATTTAATAATCAAATCAACCTGCCTGCAAGTGCAGACTCCCATTCAATTAAAGATAGTGTTGTTTTATAGGGAGATGTACTGTTATTCATGTAGTCATATCTAAGCTAGGAGTTCTGCTTTAACACATTCAGCTTTTTTTCCAGACTTGATGCTACCGAGCTGGTCTGAGAACTGTCAGTCAGCATCCTCAGCGTCTTCTAGCACTCCTCATTTCCTTACGATTTCAGAACCTTGTTTCACATACTTGGTGATTTATGTTTGCCTCGGTGAGTCATGTATTTTTTGTGATATTACAAACTCACAACACAAATGTTCCACTGCTTCACTCTGTCTTTAACTGAAGAAAAAAAAAGAGAATCAAAGCCCAATGATGATAATTGATGAATAATTATACAGAACCAAATCAAATACACTGGAGATGTACTTAGTTACTGCTGTAGAGACCAAGGAGGCTTTGCTTGAAACATTAAAGTGCTTTTCTGCAATAAACAAACAAGCATTAACCTCTGTTTTCGTGGTGTAGTAATGATTTCTGCTCCAGCTCCGTATCTGTGGAGTCGTAGCTGTGGAGAGCCATTACTCTCTGCAGGTGGTTGTAACCATGCTGTCTGTGTGTGACTGTGCGTAGAAGGTGGATAAGTTGAAAGCAACGTGCATGTAAATCTGTGTGAGCAGGAGCAGAGCATGAACTCAGTTGGTCTTCATCTCATGCTGTTACAGTGACCTCTGCTGCATATGTGGTGACCCGTCTCAGCAACCTCACTTGCCCCAAACCAACAATTACTCTCATTTCTTATAGAAAGGTGGTTGTGTCTAGAATGATATGATTCCAGCATTCAGTGAAACTTTCCCCTCTCGTTTTTGACAACTTATGTCTGCTTGAGTAGTAGCATCTGTGATGTACTGAAGGCTATTTTAGCCAATCAGAGAGTTCCACTTCAAATAGAGCTGCATGAGAGGAGCGAATGCTCCAAGTATGTTGAGAGTCTCTTTGCTTATCCTTAACAGCAACTGGTCAGTATGGTCTTTGAATTTAATCATGTCTGGTCCTAAAAGCTGGTGTCGAGTGTGACCCAACTATAATGTGTCTCGCACACACTGACCTTTCATCCTTTCTTGGGATGTGAGGATCCTCTTTCCTCTGAGACTGGTGAATGAGGGGGGTTGTGGTGTTGATTACTGCAGTGCTTGACAGTCAACTGTTTGTCTATCTCAGATTTTTGCATACATGTGTATGGGAAAGCAGCAAGTTGAGGGAAGGGAAAAACCTTGATCTCTATAAAGACTTCTTCTAAGCTACTGGAAATGTCAAGCATAAAATGGCACTCTGCATGGAAACACAAGGTCAAAGGTCATATGACCTTGCATAGAAGATTAGTGTCACATTTGTGTACTTTCAAATATATATATATATATATATATATATATATATATATATATATATACATATATATATATATATATATACATATATATATATATATATATATATATATATATATATATATATATATATATATATATATATATATATATATATATATATATATATGTAGGTTATTCTGCATCTTTATTCTGCAGTTTTTTTTATCGTACCTCAACTATCGTACCTTATCATCTATCAGTTTATGAATACAAAAATGCATCTAATTCAAATGTCATTGAAAGTTACAGTTAGTACAGAATCATGTGCAGTCCATCATATAATAGCAAAAATATAGTAAGTCTGTATTTGTGATCAAACTGCTGCTAAAAGTGAATTACTAGTTTTACCAAGGAAAATAAATCTATTTCAAACATAAGGAATAGATCAATATATTTTCTGCAAGACTTAAATATGAAAATTGATGAAGTTATTGATTACTATTTTGTGACATTTATCTTTCCTTTATCTTTTTTTCTTCCAGCAACAAAGGCGTCTAGACCTGTTAACCATCACCAACTCTGGTAAGTCCCTGGGAGGTTATTCTCTAATTTCACTGTCAAAAACAATCGACCCAGTGCAGTCCACTTCAGTTTAGAAAAACAAACACTGTGTGATGCTCCCATAGAAAGCACAGTGTCAATATGCTTTTAGTCTCTTTTACAATTTGATTTATTATTTGATTTTACTGAAATGTTCCAATAAGACAGTGAAACCATCACGCTGATATGTTAAAAGACGAGTGTGCAATTTTCTCAGTGATGCTTGCACATATTTGCACAGTTGGGCTGGAGAAAAGCACACAACAAGGGAAAAAAAGCCCAACAACACAACATTAAACAGAGTCATTGTGTCTATAACTAAAACAAAACCAAAAACACAGAAACATTCTGGGGAGACGTCATTTAAGCTTGTTTTGGTAGCTTGTGGAGTTACTTTTAGCAGCAGTAAACTGAAGTAATTCTTTTTCTGACATTATCAGACTTTCAAGTTATTTGTAGGATTTTCAGCCTTCTCTTCTATAGAGCTTTGTTGCAATGGAAGTTTGCAGGCATCTATAGTGCACAAGATAAAATTAACAATAAAACAGCATAATTTTCCTGTTTTACAGCCTCTAGCTGTCAAACATATGGCTTCAAGTTTGTCTCTAGAATGCTTTGGTGTGCAGAGGAGTTCATGGTTGACCCAATGACTTCAGTGTTACTGGGTTCTGTGGGTGCAAAAAAAAAACCAAATGACCACCTCTGCACTTCCATGCTTGACAGTTAGTATCAGGTAGGGTGATATGCTTTTTTTAAAAATTATTTTTGCTGTCTATTAAGACCAACATTGTGTACTCTGCGATTTGTTTGAGGTGGTTTTAAATGGAGATTTGCAAACCAAAACTAAATTGTGATGTTCTTTTTTAAGAGAGAGGGAGGGATTTGTCCTGGCAAGACTTCTAAACATCCACAAGTCTTTTTCTAATTGTATTTTCATGAACTTTACTTTTTAAGGCACTAACTGAGTCGTATAGAGGCTGAGATGTAGCAGTTGAGGGGTTTTGTAGATTCCCTGTAGGAAATGGCCTTATAACGCTTTGATTGGAAGCTTTTCTGATTATCATTGCTGGTGTCTATCCCCACTGACATTGTGTTAACGCATACCTCAATGCTCCAGACCAGGAAACTACAAAGAATGAAAGTAAACCTGTGCACATTTGATGATAATCAATTAAACTTATATATTATGCCATAAAACTTATTTCAGCACTCTCTGAGCTATACTGAAAGTATGCAGATTCACTCAGTTCAAAATCACAGTTCACAACATTAGGTTTTCAGTATGAGGTTCACTTAAGATGCTCCATCTATATATGAGTGTATATAAAACCAGTAAAGCTGATGATAGAACTGTAATTATTGGCAGCATTGTAGTTACTTGGTACACTTTCCTAAGAAACACCTGATGCATTTACAACTTAACTTTCGTAAGTTTTGTTGACTTGGCACTTGTGCTTTAAGTGTCCAGAAAAGAAAGCTCGACACAGATGTTTGCTTTCTGACATGGAAACATCTTGATATTTGGAATTCAATAATTAGAGCTCTCGTTAAAGACTGAGGATGACGTTGAAGAGTTTCATGATTTTATGTGGGTTTTTCTGTGGTTATTCGTTTTTAGCTGATATCTTCCTTTCAGTGTATGGGGCTATATACTATGGTGAGTACATTTTGTGCAGGGTACTTTGAATTGCATCCAATTTGCATCTCAAAGTCACATGATGTAGTCAGGCATGCATATGGTGCTTCAAGTTTGACTGACTGTGGAAACATGTCACAAAGTAGCTGCACTGTTGGAACTCTATGGCAGGCTCTTAGAGAGGCAGCTGTGTGAGCAAGGGATCCACTGAGATGGTGAGAAAGGAAAAATAGAGAGAAACAGATGGTGACGGAGAGGAGGATACAGAGACCCATATGTCTAAAGTATCTGGATGATCTAATATGCTTTGATTAGAATAATGCCTATGTGAGGCTCACGAAGGCCCTGTTAATTTAGCAGATTTACATTGCAGCTGTTCCTCAGGTCCTGGGCAGAAGTAAGACTCTCCTGTGGTCTTTAGTGTTTAGAGGGCAAGCTCAACAGAAAGGGCAAAGAAGACGGAGAAGGTGAACGAAGGATTTCATAGCAACGTCTTCTCATCTGATAATAATACTACTGGAGAGGTTTGTTGTTGTGTTCACATGGTTGCTTAAGATAAGTCTAGTGGCTTTATTTCAACAAGGGCACTACGAGGCCACAAAGGCCGTAGAGTTTCATCATTGCTTCACTAAGAGTTAGTAAAGCCTGCATGGGTTATTTGTTTCTTGAGAACATATTGAGACTAGTATATGCACACTCTGAGTTGGCATCAGGATAATTAACTACCAGAGGAGCTAATGCTCACTGCAAAACCTTCTTTTACTCCGATGTTGATAAAATATGTTAATTTTCCAATTAAAGTTGCTTTTTATAAGATAATGAATTCCATCTGTTAACACCTATGATTGAATATACAAAACATATTTGCACTGTGTAGCTGAGATATGTCACTGCCATGTTAGCAATAAAATAAAAACCAAGCAAATCACACAATGTATTCTAAACCTGTACAAAATTAGCTGTCTTGTTGTGATTGGCCCAGATAGTATCAGAAGATTGATCCAATTATTATCTACAGTTCTGACATACATCTTATCTGGTAAAACTCTGCCCCCATCTGGTGAAAATTTTTGAATCCCAGATTTACTAATCCACCTTTAACATCAGTCCACATCTGCTTGTGCACATTGTCAAATTTACTACCTGCACTGGTCCATGATGACCAACAGTCCACCAATGTGGTCATCTGCTTGTAAAACAAAAATTTGTAATTGTACAGGCAATGCATCTTGCAATACCCTGATTAGAAATGTAATAAATCCATGATCGAGTTATTGTCTTCTTCATTTATGTTTGACAATAATTGGCAAACCTTGGTATGATATTCTTTCTAACAAATCCCACAATTTCAAGCTTTTAAAAAGCTCACCAGGCATAGTGAATCTTGACACCTGCAGGGTTCAGTTTTCATTGTCAGAGTCCTGACAGAAGACAGAAATAGCTTTTAAATATTTCTCTGTGAAAGGATTGTTCCTTTGAGGAGTGTTGAGCTCAGTGTGTGTGTCTGTGTGTGTGTGTGTGTGTGTGTGTAAATTATTGCAGGTCATTGTTCAGGCTGTTGTTATGTGTGGCCTTGAAGAGAGGTCTATTATATCCTTAACTTGGCAGACATATTTTATCCTGCCCTGCTGCTTATTACTATTCATGGTAGGGGAGCAACATGCACACACAGACAGTGAACATGGTGAAGGTTATTATGGTGGCTATGTGAGAAGCAAGTGATGCTTTTAGATAAGTGCCTCTGACAGGGAAACACAGGCAGGACAACCTCTTCTTCTACATGCAAATTAAAGCAGTGTCCACTCCTTTGCTCCCTTTATTCTTGTTATCCATTCACCTATCTTCTTCTTTACTCATGAAGCTCAACAGCACATGTTATCTGCTTTTATTTATTAGCAATATTATCACATTTCAGCCATGTTATTTTGCCTATTCATGATGTATTGTCATTTCTCATTGCCTTCAGGAGGAAACACAGAGCGTGAAAAAACTAACAGGCTCAAGTGGCTTTATAATGTATTGTGTCTTAGAGGAACAAGATTTGATGAAGCTACTGCTCCTGCTGTTTTGTTGGCCTCTATTTCTAATGGCGCTCATTAGCAACACTAAAGACTGATTCACCCTTTAACATGCATTCACACACAATGCATAAACATAATAAAGAACTAAAGTGAAATTTTAACTTCCCTGATTTGTTCTAAAAGTTAAGAAATGTCTTTTTTTTTTTTTTTTTTTTTAAATAAACCTATTAGGAAAATAGTGCTTGGCCTTTGGGGTTACTTTTTGGAAGGCAGGGAATGCCTGTTGCATCTGAAAGGTATCATAAGAGACTATCAGCTTCTGTCTGAGTGAACAGGACCTGGCCCTGTTGACCATTTTTAAACCTAAAATGGGCATGTGCTTTTGTGATTGGGTGAGATAACATGCAAACTAATTCCTATTTTTCAAGCTGCAATATTTTACAACAGTCCAACTGCTTGCTGGGCCAGTGTCGGTTTAGTGAAAAGGTAATAAGTTGACTTCTGTGGCTACAATTTTATCTGCTTTTGACAGGTTTTTTATTCTTTTATTACATTTTTTTTCTTTATAAATTCTGTTGTCATTAGTCACTTCACTAGTAAGAACAACAGCAAAACTATGTGGATTTACTGGTTTAATTAAAATGCCCATCTGGCATGTCTCAGCGTGGGAGTTCCCTTTTAGGTTGTCAAGTAACCCATGTCAGTTTAGGTCCCACCATCCTCCTGACGGTACCTGAAAAAGAGAAACAGATAAATGATATGATGAGGGAGAATAAAGAGCTGACAAATGGGTAAGGGTTGAGGGATGAAGAGGAAGATGGAGGATGAATGGGTGACAGGGTGGGGTGGTGAGATAGGATGGATGAATGCATAAATGAATGCAGGAAACAGACTTGAAATATGGATGGATTGATACATGGGTTACAGAGGAAAAGATGGATGGTTAGAGAGGAGAAAGGAAGGGGGGAGAAATGGATGAGGGAGGATGAATGAGAACAAGGTTAGGGAGGTTGGAGTCAAAAGAAAGAGACTAGATTTACTGAGTGGATAAACTATATATAAAACCCACCAGGTGATCAGAGGTGTGGTTGGGGCGTAGCCTTACTCCTGAGCCTGACTTTACAGGTTAACAGTAATATCATCTTTAGAAATAATTGTTTGTGGATACCTTCTAGTAATGTGTGATGCTTTATGATTTGGTACCAAAGGGCTAGTGTTTATATCAATACCAATGTACTGTGTTATGTCCATGTCCATCATAACATTAGCTAGCTTACAGTTGTTAATCTCACCGTGGTAACACAACTGCTGTAACCTCTGAAGCTTCTGATGGCACCTCTTTTAGCCTATAAATAGCCCCCTATGCCATTTGCAACATCACAATCATGGCTGATCCATGTAGGAAGTTCTTTCCCTGACAAATGATGCTTAAGTTAATATCAGCAGCTTAATTATAATTGATGCATCAAATAGATAACGAGAAGCTGGAGACAACTATATATGGGTCAGTGGATGGGCTCTTTAACCCACAGATATAGACCTCTGGGTAACAGAAGACACTTGTTTCTCAGATAATGCGAAGCTGGTGTGTAATTCGCGGACATTTTGATTCTTGTGTTTCATTCCTGTTTTGCCTGGAAGAACATGGTTAACATGGCTACTTCAAAGATTAAGCACACCACCAAGGAAGTCACTGAGGTATGTTTTATTGAATCTGAGGCTGCTGGCCTGTTGTTTGAAGAGGGAGGCAACATTGGTCTCAACAAGTAGGTGTTACTTATTTACTTGTTGACTTTTTTGGTCACAATGTGTTTGTTTGTTTGTTGTTTTTCTTTTCATAAATGACATTTTACTTTTTTTGGTGGAAACTTGAGGCACAAGCACTGTCACATTAAGGCTGATCAAATGTAGCACATGCAAATGTTGTGCTGTGCTTTAAATCAGTCTGAGACCGCTACGATGGTCTGTTTCTAATAATTTGTAAGGTGGAACCTGCAAATTTTCAAATTAGTTTAATTGTACATTCATATAAAAGGAATCTATTTAAAAGTGCATCATTAGGTCTCTTTTTATTGCATGCACAAATCTTTGCTGACAGACATGTTTGTGCTTCAGGTACTTTTTGTCAGTAATGCTGACCTGGCTCTGGAAGTGAGACAATACAGCACCAAGTGTAACCTTTGATTAGAGCCAAAGATCACAACTGTATGTTAATGGTTTTTAAAATGACAGCCTCTGAAGTATGGGACCATGGTTACCAAAGGTCTCCAAATGGCACACTTTTGGCAGCCCTGCTCCCATATTTGTTTGAGCTTCTGTAAAAATCTCATTTTCTGTGATATTACAAGCATAGTTGACATGTGACTTTCTCCAGGAGGCCATGCAAAAGCTACAGTCTTTTATAAGCCTTTTTTTTTTTTTCAAAATAAGCCAGTTTTCTTTGCACTATATTCAAACTCCTGTGACTCAGTGCAAGTAGTGACTGATTGTATCGGTGATAAATTCAGTGTTATCTTACAGAAGTCTACTCAACCATGCCTGTACTCCAAATGCTGCAGGAACAGCTTTTCTTTGGGTGTTCCTGAAAGATTGCCCCAATGCCAAAGGGTTAATAAGACTGTCAAAAATGAATGTGTTAATGTAAAGAGATTAATCTGTGGACTTAATGGGTTGATTTTTTTTTTACATATTAACACAAAAAGTTATTATTCATGCCCGGTTTTGTGCTTAAACTTGTTCATCGAACCCATTCTTTTTTCTGTGACCTCTGAACAGGATGAAACATATCTGCAAATTAAGAACTTGAGTGTGAACTTCTTCATATTATATGAAGTCCTACAATAGTCCCTATCTACATTTACCCCAGGGCTACACTTACTTTTTACTAAGATACCAATGATGCACTAACCCTAACCCAAACAACAAGCCAGTAATGCTCTCCTGCAGCACCAGCACAGCAGGACTGTGCTGGTGGACAAACAGCTGATGGACAAACAGCAAGTCCATGTGAAGAGAGAGGTGCTGCAGACACAACATGCATATAAGATGCTTTGTCTGCTAATAATTATTTATGGGATTATTATGCACTGACTGAAGATAAAATCTTAACATTTCTGTGCAAATTATGTTGGTCTGCACTTAAAAAACAAGTCAGACATCAGCTTCATCATCTGCTAATCTGAAAAGACATGCATTATCACATGTACACATTTTCTTGCTTTAAATTTACAGATGAGGTCAGTTGAAAATAGCTAATAACTGATGTGATCACAAGACACAACACCTTAATTCTCCAGTCCAAACCAGTCCAGTCTTTCTAACCTAGAAGGAAAACAACTTTAAACTAATTAAAGCTTTAAATGCTAAACTATGAATGTAAACTGTGTATTTTAATCTGTGAGAACTGAACTTTGAACTTGTGAACAAGTTTGCCAGAAGCATAAACTTGGATGACACAACTCATGCCATATTAAAAATTCAAATTTGGCTTTTTTCAGTGAGAGAAGCTGATTTTGTCACAGCAGTTGGCCCAATTTACCAAAAACCATTTTATATCATATGTATGGTTTTGGATATTTTTAAGCATATCATTTGGAATTTTTATCATCAGGTGTTTTTTGATAGTTTTTTCTGGTACTGTTTTAAATATCCAAATTTGACATTATCTTGGCTAAATAAGATAATTTTTGGCATGTTGGTGCCTCGTCGAAGCAGTGAGCCAAATATGCCAAAAAGCACTTGCTCCCACTTATTTGTGTAGATTGTGTAAGTTTTTAATTCTTACATTTAGAGGATAGCTGCAGAAGGATCCCATTGTTATATCACAAAGTTAGCCACTCGGTTGTTGCATCTGACAGTCTGGTCCACACTGCTTACCAGTTAGTGGTGTATTCTGCTGACCAATGTCTGTTTGCTTATGCATTCATCTGCATGGCTGGGTCACATGATGGTAAAAAAACAATACACAGGAGTGAAGAGGCGCTGTGATGAAGAGGCACTTTTGACACAGAAATGTTTCTTCTCTGATGGAATGCAGCTGCACGTACTTCATAGAAAAAAACTGAAACCAAAGTGTTGATATTACACTAATAGATTGATATTGATACTGATATTAGAATCAATACTGTAGATATTTGGATTGATCCACACCACCGATACCTCTCTATTTTTTTTAACAATACAGACGTAAACCATATGACCTTGTTTAATTTTTCCCCAAAAACAGTAAGTTTTTTTTTTTTTTTTATAAAGGAATATGTGAAGATATGATGGGTTTATTACATATTTTTTTACTTCACATGTAGCGTACATTTGATATATACAAACATTGAGGTAAAAAAACAAAAAAAAAAGAAAACAACCTTTCCCCCCCCCCCACACCCTTCCTCATTTCACACACACTTGCACACACTCCCACACACAGACCCACTCAAACCTCACTCGGCCTTCTTTAATTGGACACTTGAGCAGCGCACGACTGCATCTGGCTCCTGTTGAACACAGCCTGACATTTCAGACTGCTGACCTTTCCAGCCCCGCCACAACTAAATAATGATTAGTCCTGGCAACTGTTCCACCACAGCACCACGCATGTACACATAACACACACTCAGAGGTACAAACTGCACAAAACAGAATAACAAAAGCACCTGCGCTGAAGCTTTTGTCTTTTCACAGTGAGAAAATGGGGTTGCAGACATTGATTTGAGAGGCCATTGTCATTCTTTTGGTTTATCGATTAGATTGTCCTTTTCCATATCTGCAGTCAGCACCCAATAATGTGTTGTTCCAAATTAACTCTGCTTGCCTCTGTTTAGTTTCTCCTTTCCCCTTTATGCACGCTCAGCATACAGTGGAAAAAAGGTCAATCATATTCATGAGATCTGTGCAGATTTGAGAGGATGGTTGTGTCTTGAGTGCGTGTGTGCTACCGTACCCACACTTTTTTAGGTCTGTGCACAGAAGCGTGCAGCGCGTGTGTCTAAAGCTATGAAGCAGCGTGGAGATAATAGGCAGTTCTCAGATCTCTCCTCTGACTTTCTTCTTTTTCACTCTATCACTCCCCTCTTTGTGTCTCCATTTCCCTTCTGCCTCTGTCAGAGTGGAATAGAAATGTTCTTCATTAAAGTCCGTCTTTTTACAGATATTTTCCGTGTTTCCTGCTTTTCTTTCTCCAGACAAACCCACTGAACATATATCTGTGGTCAGAGGTCACATTTTGCCGTCAGTCTCTGGGTTAAAGATGCACAGATACGTCTTTCTGTCTGGGCCAGTAAGAGCACTTACATTTTCTCACCTTCCAATACAGATATGAGAAATTATTAATAACATCTTAGTTCTAACAATAAGAACCCACTTCAGCTGGATAAGAGACTGTAGCATGCAGTACATGCTGTTCCAGCAGAACTGCATGTCTAGCTCAGGTCTTTTTCATGGTCCGTTTGAACTGCAGCAGCTTGTCTCCCACCAGCTAAAGCCAAATGTTTGAAATGTCCAACTATTTTATATCTGATTTCCAATGCATCAACAGTACTTCTCTGGGCTGAAAGACCCTTGTTAATAAAGGGGTGGGAACAACACACAACAGCTGAAGAAGTCTGGCATCACTCACCGTGATCATATGCTGGTGTTGTTCAAGAGCACAATGTGAGCAGAACTTTTCATTCATTTGCACGTCTGCTGCACAGCGGACATTCATGGGCAACTCAAATCCGTAAGATCCTCTTCAAACCCCACTGTGCAGTTAAAATAACAATTGAATATCTGACTCAGACTGCTGGATTCTCTGGTTGGTCTCTTTTGTTATACCTAGTTATGGCTTGGAAGTTCATACTTAATCTATAGGAGAAAAGAGAAAAGCTTCACTGTTTACGCCTGACACCAACTGATCATCAAGAACAATGTGCTTAAAGAAAACTTGTTGTTCTCATAGACCGTCAGCAACCAGTGGACTTTCCCTTCACAATCACTTCACTGGTGTTTGCTGCAAACATGGCTTTTTTTTGTTTGCAGCTTTTAGTTCTGATAAACTTCTTGTTCCAGATGTTTTTATCAACCAGTCTTCACTGGATCAATTATTGTTGATTGTTGATTCTTCTGAAAAGTCTCCTTCAGCTTTAAGTTTTTATAATCAGTTATTTCTAAATATTCCAACTTGCTGCTCTTCCTCTCCCATTGTCCTCAACAGATCAGGGATTAACAGCGGCTTGCTCTAAAGTGGCACCAGGTGCGTTGTGTTGAAGTAGTTTAACAAATGAGTAGGAGTAAGTTAGCACTGACCTGACAGCTGCCCAGGTTCAAACCACCTGGGAAGTCCTTCCTGGAAAACATCCTGATGTATTCTGGAGTTATGATAAAAACTGATGTAAAAACAGCATCGACAGCAGCCTGCTAAAAAAAAAAAAAAGGACCATTGTTAACTTTAACTGCCCCTAAACCTGGTCTGGTGCTCCCAGGATGGGAAGGTGGTGGGTCAGAGCTTTCATTCCTTCTTCTGCCATAATTGTGATCTCATAAGTCACAAAAAAATTGCTGCAAAGCAAATTAGCAAAAGCAAATGATCAGACTATAATCTGAGAGTCAGGTCAGTGTTGATACTTCCTTAATCTCAATCTTTGTTGTATTTATGTTTTCATATATTTTACAAGTGAAAGCTGATGTACATTATGAAATGTAACTGGTGGCTGGGATCAAAATGGTTGTTTCCGTGGAATATAAACAGGTCTGGGCATGAGGTATTTCAGGACAAAGTCAGAATTGCAGTGTATAATTTGTAAAGCTGTGAGCATGATAGAATGTGGTGATATAAAACATCTGAGCACAGACTATAGCTAATTGCATACTCCTTATCCCATCCACCACAATAATGTACTTGTGTAGAATCAGCACTTGCTCTAAATCACCTTTTGCATAATACATGTCAGAAAACACAGAGTTTGTTATGAGTTACTTTGAATTTAATTATTTGTGAGGTCAGCAGAGTTTTCTTTTTAATTTGCACAATATACCAGCCTGGTCTCTCTGTTATTTAATAGTATCCATCTCAGATAAGAGTCGCTGAATAGCCAGCCAAAAAAAATACAGTAATACATCTTGCATTTGTGTCTCTGTTGTTGTGACGCCATTGTGTTAAATAGCATATCTTTTCCATGGTTCTTGCAACTGGCACTGCTGAGGTCTATCATTGTGCTTGTAGGTGTATTGTCTCCCACCCTCTGAATCCAGGGAAACTCTTGCTTTATGGAGTACACACTCATTGAATGGATGCGGTTTTAACTTTACTTTTGTGTCAGAACAATAATTTTTCTTTTTTCATGCTTGCAGATAAATGGAAGACAACACTTTTGGGTGTATCATTTTCTTCTTTGTTCTGTAGAATTTCGTTGGTTGATCTTTATCCACCAGAGCAATTTCCCTTTTGAGTTAGACTGAAACATAAGAAATGTACATTTATCATTATGCTCTCGTTTGGCTCTCATTTACTGTCATCTTTCCACAAGCACATGATTTAGGGTTAAGTAACAAAGATCTGTTCGAGTTCATTGCAATTTTGCTTACACACAAATCTTTAGGATCCTTTAGCTTTGCTCACTGCATTTGTCTAAAATGTTAATTTTGTCTCATTTTAGTGAGGAGAAAAGTATTTAATCCCCATTTTGCCCTAGATGGTAACACTGCAGCACTATTTAAAAGGCAATGCTTTGTTTAGTACTCATTTTAATACTTTAGAGCCTCTTGGATATTGTAACCCCAGCATCATGTGGTATTACGTTTTATTCCACACCGTGGAAGTCTCACTTGCAGACTGCAGGACAAGAAACAATATTTGTAACCTACTTCGGACAAAAGCTGAAAAGTCAAACATTATGGAATCTCATTGTTGCCAACCAAAGCTGATGTGCATGCCTAAACTGTTACGTCAGTGCAAGGTTGGCTGGATTTCAGAGTGTATAAAAGCACATGATTTTCCACTTCTACAAAGAGCAAAAACAGAACATTATTTATTTTAAGAAAATACTATCAGCCTTTTGTGTAAATGAGCAGCTGTGAAAACAACACTTCCTATTACTTGCCCTAATTATATCCTTTCTTGGTAAATTTGCATATTTTATCTCCCTCCTCCTCATTATGGGACACTGTGCTTCCATTTTGATGTGGTTAAAAAAAAAACACATAAAACAAAGAAAGAAAGAGATGAAGGATGGGTGGGAGGAAAGAGAGGGGCACGCTGGCCGCCTCATATTGAGTATTTTCCAGTTGATTTTGTTGAAGGCTTCTCAGCGGCGTAGCTAAATAAACAGCAGCATGCTAATGAATGGAGACTGAGTGTGATAATTTGGCAGACAAAGAATTGAGGACTGTGAGAGATAGGAGTCAGAGGGGAGGGGGAAGGAAGGGGGAGCCGGGGGCAGCACAATACTGAAAATATTTAGAAAAATGTTTGTCACCAAATAATTATTTAACACCTGTCTCGAGTCAATGCCTGATGCTTCTTTTTCGTCAAGCCTATATTTATAATGCATAAAGTAAATATTTACAGTGTTGGAAATATGGTAATTTCATGCACTGTACACACAGTCAGCCATGTGTTTCATGCTTTTCCATGCAAAACAGGGGGGAGTAAGGGGGACAGAAAGCGCTTAACTCAGAGGACACTAAAATGACAACATACTGTAGAGGCGCAGACTGTCTGTCCTCTTCCTAAAAGGACGATGTGAGTGAGGCAGTAAACAGTCTGTGAACAGGCTGTGGGCTCTGAGATTATTTCTTTGTCACCAGCAGAGCCACCAGTGTTGCTAAGCACTACTGTGGAGAAAATCCTCCTAGAGAGGACTGATTGGATTTTTGTTCCAGGGAGCCTTTTGTGTTAGTAGCATAGGGACTAGATAATAGAGGTTGATGCCACTCAGTCTGTGTGTTATGGCTGGTGGATTGAGTTTTTTGACGTGTATGTGTGTGTGTGTTTGTGTGTGAGAAGAAGGACAGTTTCTGTACTACATCACTATTGCGTCACCAATGCTGTGGTGCCATAAAGATGCTAAATATTAGATTTCCTGAGCATTCTACTGACATTAAACCTCTTCTGATATATACAACGGTATCATAAAGTTGAAAAAGACATTGCTAGGAAATTAGCACTGGTCAGGTCATCAACATATGTGGAGTCCTTCAGTGAGATGTGGGTGCAGAACATGTGGAAATGTTCATGTATCAATAGGATTATTTAATTTCATTTAGAGAAATTTCCCCCTCTTACCGCTCTGCTCCAACGTCTCTCCAGGTTCAGAACAGCTGCTTCTCTCTTTTTGAAAAATTCCCCACAGCACACACCAAAGTCTGTTCAATCAGGGAAATCTTCAGCTCATTATGGCCTCCTGCAGACTTGTGTAAGAGTGTGTGACTTTGTACTGACCTCTAATGGAGACCAAGCAATGATACAGATAGATTTCTGTACAGGCCAGTCACACAACTGAACAGACCTAAAGTTAGTGTCATTTAAAATACTGCAAAGAGGAAAAAAAAAAAAAAACAGCAGCTGTTCACTTATTAAGAATTTACAATGTTTTCATCCAGACTCTTCATCAACTGACAATAATATCTGACAGTAAACCAAGACTGGATCAGCCAGGGTCAACTTCAGTCTGGTCATGCAGCAGAGGTGATCACCTCCTCTGCTCTGACTGCAGCATGAAACTGGCCACAGCGACAAAGTTGTGTGTTCTTCTGGATGGGGCGGGGCTTATGAAGCCGCTGCTGCTGACAGAGAGTAGACCTCCCGTCCATTTATAGTTAAACACTGAAACTCTCCAGTATCACTAAAGAAATTGCAAGACTTGATGGTCACTTTTTCTTTTTCTTTAAATATACTCACTAGAAGGGTCTGAAAAATTGTCACACCTGAAGTTAGAAGTGCTGGGTTTGACACTCTTAAACTTCTACCTTGCAGAGTTTGTCCATAGAACAATGTTAATGAATGTGAACATATTGACAGCTGCAGCACAATACCAACACAAACAACCTGGGATAGTAAGTGTAACCACGTTACATGGTAACAGAAATGGCAAAGTTAAAAGAATGAATGTGAAATCCAGGGTAATGTAAGGGACAAGTGGTGAACAGCTACAATCCCACCCATTTTTGTTCCAAGGAGACATGAACTAATGTGAACGTCTATATCTCAGGTTATGAGAAGTAGGAAACAAATTGTGTTTACTGCCGTGACATTGGCTCACCTTCTATATCTGGAAGGCAGAGGAGGCCCGTGATAGATTTTATTACAGTCAAAGGAATTATAAGAGCAATTTATCCTGAATGTAGAAGATTGGTTATGTATTTATTGAAAAGCAAAGCATTACTTGGAAGATATTTGACTTGCACATCTTCAGTGGCAGGTAGTCATTGTGTAAAAACCAAATAACGGAGATGACTGCACACATGAATGGGTTTATAAATAAGTTTAAATTGGTTTACATACCTTTTCACACATAAACAGGCACATTTGCAGACTTTACACTGAGTTTGCCAGAGATGCAGAGCAGACTCAGCCTATAAGTATGGTCAGAATAGAATTAAAAAAGAGACAAAAAGAAAGACAAATGTAATGAAAGAGTAAAATATATTGTGAGAAAAATGGACTAGTAAGACTGCTGCTGGTTCTTGCTGTGCTTTTTGTAGACACTGCACCAGTGCTCTGTATTAAGCCCAAAACACACGTTAGCTTCCTTCAAGTGTCGAGTTAGCTGCAGTAGTGATTCTATGGAGGGATTTCAGATCAGAGACCTTGCCTGTCCTTGAATAAAGTGTGTGTGGGTCTATGTTTGGCCGGTTGGTGATCAAATAAAGGTCGTTAGTTGTCAAATCACTTTGCCCCTCCACATGACCCTGCCCCCCATTATCTGATCTCCACCCCATCCCGTCCACACAGGTCTCTTATCCTCCTTGTGAGGAGAGCTGCTGGTTGGCCTGGGTTTTGTCTGCTATTATCTGTCAGATGCTGTGCACCTGTGAGCCTGGCCGCCCACAGCATGATGGGTCGTCGTGGTCGCTGGTCCAACCCCAGCGGCTCCCTGCTGTCAGCGACAGCAGCGTTGAGAAGTTCTCCAGATACCTCCATCTCTGTCTGACAGCCACCCTGGAGGAAAGGGGAAGAAAAGCTCAGAGAAGAGAAGGAAAAAAGGAAAAATACCATTAATATGAGCTATATTCCCACACAGCAAAGCCTGCCCACCAGCCATGTGCTGCTGCTCACCTGGCTGCCAGATAAGTGGAGATTAAAGCAAAGGAGACGGTGGAAAAGGTATTAGAGGAATAAAAAAAAATCTTTCTGAGACCCAGGGACTGCCTTGATACTTTTAGGATTTCATGTGTCGTGTCTGACATTTGATGCAGACACAGAAAGGGCACAAGACAGACAGTAATAGAAGCTGCTGCTAAAATGATGCTTTTTTTTTTTTTTTTATACATTTTTACTTGTTTGCTCCCTGAAGTCTTTTGTTTCAACAGTTAAATTACACTTTTGTGAGTTTCCTATCTAGTTAGGTGAGGATAAAAGTCTGGTGACACTGGTAAAAATCAATACAGGTCTGCAGCAGGAGGTAAAGTGGCCCTAATGAACTGAATTGACTTCTGCTGAAATATGATCAGTATTTCTCTGATGGTCATTATGTTCCTTATGAAGAAGATCAATGTCTCTGGGGTGGATCACTGGGCATGCACAGTGTGATGGCAGGGCCTGCGCTGTAACCATTGTAAATACTTAATGAAGGATTTACTCACAATGTTTTCCACTGTGTATGTTTGTGCCTCATGTGTGTATTTTTTTTGTCGTCAAAGGTCTATTTTCAGGCCCTGCAGCATCAGTAACTGATGTGCATGTACAAGGCAATGCTGTTCATTTCATGGGCTATCACTTTTTAAATTGGCGAATGCCTTCTTCATGGTTGGTTAGGAATTCTTGCAAAGCTAATTAAGAGGAATAATAAGAGAAAGTCTGGTGAGATGCCTCCAACCAAAACAGAAAAAAATATGCTTATGATTGATTGTAGCAGTGTGTTGACCATAAAAGACACGTCTGTCTGTTTGAGCCTGTCATCTTGAACCAGACTTGTTGTTCGGTGTTATCCTGAACCTCTACCATCAGTCCAGGAAGTTCCATGAATTATTCTCTGCATACGTGCACAATGACGGGCTTTATCTCTCTGCTGGCGCTGCTGTCTGAATGCTGCTACGCAGGCTGCCTGCCTGTCATGCCAACGATCATCATGCCAACACCTGCACTAGCATCTGTCCATTGTGCAGATGGGAACAGGTGCTGCCTTTACACTAACTCACCACATGCCGTCAACTTAATGCAAACATCCAAACACTGGAGACATTTTTCTGCTGAACACCAGACCCCTGTTCCTATTTTCTCTTCACTTATTTCACATACACTTCATTGGTCAAAAGCATAAAGAGGTTGTTCACTTCAACTGGCTATCCATCTGTCTGTAACACTTAAGATTCCAGGCGCAACCCTGCAATGATGACGTGTGTACCCGCAGTCTAATTCCATCATCAGCATCATTACTGCTATTATCCTGTGTCTCCCTTTAATGCAGGCTAATGGATGACCAATAAAGATAGATGAGCCTGGCAGTGTGGAGCTAATAGGCAGGACATGATGTCTGGCTTCAGTCCTGACTCAAGCCTTTAACCAATCAACTTCTCTCGCTGATAAAACCGCCAAAATATTATCAAGAGTTATCCCTCATTTTTTTAATGATGGCTGTATCATCAGCTAATTAGCATGTCGATAGCTTAGGACAAAATCAGAGCAGGTTTGGTGCGCTTGCCTAATTATTGAAAACTGAGCAGTCTGGGTTTATTCAATAAATAGCAGCTGTGGATTTAATTCTCACAACGGTGGGAAAAATCAACACTCAAAAAAGGGCAAACAGCATCTAAATTATATTTCAAGTTTCGTCCATGTATTAGCATTTTGGATGTGGAAAGGTCATTTCAAGTTTAATTAAATTACTACCATCCCCTTCCAAAAATATATGCATATGTAAAAAAAAAAAAGTGCATGTATGTAAAAACACTACCAGAAAAAAATGTACCCATTGGTTTTATTGGGAACGTGTGGCCAAACTTTTTTATGATGCTGTATAAAAAGAAATGTTACATGCAAAATTTAAAAGCTAAAGGTTAATTATGACTAATAATTGTTCATTTGTAACAATATTTAAGAAAATAAAAATGGTGTTCTTCTCCAGTCCTCTTCTTTTTAATAAATAATAATAAAAAATAATATAAACATTACTACACATACTTTACTTTCATAAGTAAACGTTTCACTACTGTTTCTTGTTCTTACATTATCAAAAAGACATTAAAATTGAGGACAGTGTCTTACATATATAATAACAATAAAAAGGAAAACCAATAAAGCTAGTCTGTAGTTTCTTGGTTCAAGTTTCAGTTGTATCTAAGTAGAAATTTTTTCTCACGCCTTTGAAAAACAAAACTTTCTGCTCAGTTTGAATCAAGACTTGTCACCATGTCAACCATTAAAATGGAGAACTTTATGAAAGATAAAATGTTTCTAGTGAACATAATTGTCAGTAGATTTATTTTTAACCAATACATTTATATTTTTCCTCAACAGTCACACTTTTAGTCCCCAACTTGCCTAACCTAATCAAAACAACAAATACACATCAGCATTATTGAACAAAAGGAAGATAAATTTGTGTTTTTGGTCAGAACTTAAGAAGTCAGCACACATTTCCATTATTTATTAAAAAAAATACTTAAAGAAATAAGGATTCAGAGTTGTTTTTTTTTCCATTTTGTTTGTTTTTGTAACTTTCACAAAGAAAACATCAATAACCAAAACAAACAAAAACCAATACATTTTATTTACAGTAGTTCAAGGTGGGGAACCTCTGCCCTCATCCTGTAGGTTTTTGATATTTTCCTGTTTCAACACACCAGCTTCAAATGAATGAATCACTGTGCAAATCTGGATAAGCTGTGCTGTCCATGTGATTTGAATCAGGTGTGCTGGACCAGGTAGTTGATCCAGTTCCAGGATTTGTTGAATCGCTATTTTGAGTTTCCTGTCAAACTTCATTGAACGGGAACATTATTTATCAGTTCAAGAGTTCGATACGCTTCTCTTATAATTACAGCTAAATGCAACAGCTGAATGGACTTCAAAGGTCTGATTTCTCAGTGCTTTTTCTACTCTATGTAAACATTCCTGTTAATAAAGATCTATTCTCCTGTTTTCTCTGCAGACATTTTGACACATCATAGTGGTAAATGTTTACGTCTAATAATAATGACTAAATTACATTTAAGAATTGGGGCCTCAGTTACACTGCAACACTCAGACAGTAAAACAGGAATGTTTTCTTGCATTCTGGCTTCTTAGACTTAGACTTAGACTAGACTTTATTGATCCCTTTTGGATGACTCCCTCAGGGAAATTAAAATTTCCAGCTGGGAAAAAGGAAAAGTACATAAAACATAAATAATAAATAAATAGAGTTTAAAAAACAATAATGATAACTTAAATAAACAATAAGAAATAAGAAGATGCACAAACAACTGGCTGGGGGTGTCCTCAGCTCTCTCTTCAACCCCCTGTTTTTACTGCATCCATGTCCTCTGTGTCCTCTTCCCTCCAAGTGAGGAGTTTTAGGGTGTGATGGCATGATGGACAAAGGAGTTTTTAAGCCTGTTGGTTGTACACTTCAGGGTCCTCTGGTTGCTGATGACAGTGTGCAGAGGGTAGCTGTTTTTTCTTTTTTACATGGAAACAGAGTTTTGGGTGGATAAAACTGCAAAGATTTGACAACGGCCTGCAGAGTAAAATTTTTTGTTAGTTTACATGGAGCCCTGCCCGTGTAAACTGGAATCAGAATCGCTAAGTGAGCCTGACGTCTTGCATTTCCACTCCCACACATTGTTTAACCCACGAAAAGGAGCACCATGGCAGCCTTCTGTGTCAGGTTTGTGCATGTTTTTAAATATTTGGTCTGCTGAGGCAAAGTTGAACAATTGTGCTGCTAGCAAAGGCACACAGGTTACATGTGCCAGATAACTAGCCGATATCATGCAACGCTTCTGTTGTGTTCATGACGGTGTTGTTCAGTTGTCTTGGAATTCCAAGCAGCTGAGAGTAGATGAAGTCATTACCAGGAAGTTGCCGTTCCAAAAATGGATGTTTCCAAAACATCCAGTTTGTGAGCATCTACAAATGTTGTACAAAAGAAGAAAATCAAAGACCCACTGTAACAATGTACACCATGCAAACACCAGCCAGTTCAGGTGATTTTGTTTAATAAACCAAACTTTGATGTGATTTTTTTTTTAATGAACAAGACACCAAAACAACGTAATTATAGATAAAAAACAACTCATTGTGTACACTGGAAACTTAACAGACACAAAATACATAAAAACGAATTTGAATAAGGACAGCAATGGACTACAAGCGGTACTGGGTGCAGTCATCCTTAAATTTTCATCTTTAAAATTCAGAGTTCCCAGCTCAGAATTACAAAATTGCTTCGTCATTTTTGGCAAAAATTTATCAGAATTCCATCTTCCAAGGTCAACTGGAATGCATGATGAGAGTGCGGCACATCCCGAGGTGTGTTGTTAAAGATTTAGTGCCCGCTAGAGGCCCAATATGTGCACTGTTTCTTTGCATTCTGGGTGGAAACGTTGTGGTGTAGTTTGCTGGTTCATGATTTATTGTCACACTGGTGGGAATTGAGCAATCGTTAATGTTAATAATTCCACCTATGTTTTTCCTGCTGGAACATGTCACATATCCTCTTTTAAAGAATGTTAGGGCCCACTGTGACAAGAAGGTCACGAGATGCCAGTTAAGAGCATCATAGTACATGGGAGAAGGTGTCCAATTACACAAGTGTTAAACTTTAAATGTCTGAGAGTATGTGACTCCCACTTTAAGTGAATATTATCATAAAGAGGATGCAGTGAAATGCTCTGGAAGGACATCCACATACCCACAAATTGGTGATGAATATGGAGATGTAATTCATTGTGCATACATGTCAAGTAACTCCTTGACAGAGGTGGACATGTCTACGCCACCGTAGAGCTGCCGTAAAGTTACTGAACAATATCAGTTTCTACCACCACAAACCTTTTGCAACACTTGGAGAAGAAGAAATAGAAATGGATATAAGAACAATATTTGTCTCTCCATGTATGATAGAGCTCTGTTTAATTTCCAAAACATTAGCCACCTGATTTCACTCAGATAAAGTAATGTGCCATTATTAAAAATATCAAAGTAGCAGAAACTCCCAAAATAGAATGGGACGGACTGTAGGGAGCAATCATCTCAGTGGAATAAATGTGTTCAGAAAATAAATTCCTAAACAATTCTGATTGGCAATCACTGAAATGTTCGGCAAAATCAAATTGAAGAAAAACAGCAGTAGAACTCGGGGCTTTGTGTGATTGTGAAAATAAGAGCATTTCTACACAATGCAAAGGGAACTTAAGGGATTGGGACTGAATGGCTGTGTAGCCATTAGAAAACCACTGACTAGTTAAGCTGGGAAAACATGCTTCAATTTTCTGGGGAGCATAAAGATTAGACTTTGGAGCAATGGTTGTGTGGCACACAAATAAATATATTTCCCTTGTTCCAGACTGATGGAAGTATCAGAGAAAGAAGAAAGGCAGATGAATTATGCAGCAATGACTTATGCGTACTGTACAAGCCTGTGAGATCAGTGATTTGGTCATGGAAGACAATTGCACATAATATTTAACAAATTCATGTGCCCAAAGAATGACGTCAGCTGACTAAAGCCTGTTACATACTAGAAGCGAGAACTTTTTCTTGTTATTGAGGCCCCAAGAAGAAAATGATGTCATTTTGTTCTCGCTGATGTGGTTGAATAAAGTTCTAACCACATTGGGCTGGCAGAACTTTTTTCTTGTGGGGCCCTGACAAGTATTTTGTGGTTGGTTTGATATTTGAAGTGGACGTGGTTAACAATGAAAAGCATGAAGCTGACAGTTGCTGCAATTTTGCAGATGCTAGTTAAACAGATTGTTTTAATTAAAAACAGCTGGTCAAGGTGGTGAGATGAACATTCTTACAAGATGTGTTATTTAAACCCAGCCGTGCGGCCAACCCACCCTGCTGCTGCCAAAGTTTGGACCAGACCAACAATAACTTTTTTTCTTGTTTTTCTGGCCTTGACAGCAAAAAACTAAGTTATTGCTTCTTGTGGCATAAGTAACAAGCTTACTTGAATATACTGAATGAGCAGGTTATTCCATCAATGGTTTTTTGTCCTCCCTGGTGGCACTGGCATAATCTAAGACAATTTTGCCAGGATTCATCAGGCTCACACTGTGAAGGACTGGATCCGGAAGCATGCAACATAATGTTCACACATGGATTAGTCACCCTAGAGTCCAGGTCTGGACTCAAGGCCGGATTATCTAATGGGCATTATGGGCACAGGCCCAGGGGCCCACGTCCACTTGGGGGCCACGTAGGGAAAACACATGTTGCTTGGACATGAAAAAAAAAGCCCGTAGCACTTCATGGAAGCACCTGCGTCCAACTGGACAGTCCACCAGCACCGTCCTTTGATGTCCTCTACTGTTTTATTTTATGCTTGCGTTGTTCTCACTCATATGTAAGTCGCTTTGGATAAAAGCATCTGCTGAATAACAACAGAATAGAACAGAATAGAATAGAATAGAATAGAATAGAATAGAATAGAATAAAAATGTACATAAAAGCCAGATAGTTACATCACAGTGTCTAGTGTATTGCTATTGGTACCGTTGGCTGAGAAATGTTAGAAATGTCATTTCACAGTGTATCATTCACAATTTTCACAATGTTGCGGTGGAGAAGGGGGCCCCTGGAACACTTTGGGCCCAGGGGCCTGTGCACCTTTAATCCGGCCCTGCCTGGACTCCATTACGACTCTTTGGGATGTGTTGGAAAAGGCTGCGCCATGATTGGACTCTCCCATCATTAATACAAGAGCTTGGTGAAAAATGAATACAACACAAAATGGAAATATGTCTTATAACATTGTTGTTTTCACAACAATGCCATGTCGAATGCATGATCACAGCTAAATGCAGTCCAACAAAATATTGTATAACCTTTTTTTTTTTTTTTTGGTGGCAACTTTTCTTTTAGACTGACAGTGTACATTTACATATTTGCATGTCATATCCATTAACTTTAAAACACTGTTAATTTATAGTTATTTGCTTTTACTGTGTTTCTGGTAAAACATTCATCTTTGATGCACCCTCCTGAGCTGTGTCTGAACCAGAAGTGTTTAAATCCTAATTAAACTCCATCAGGTAGCAGGAATAACAAAGGAGAAGTCTTTTCTTTTAAACAGTGTCCACTTGAAAGACAAAAAGCTCCAGAAACTGAGCAGCCTTATGTTGACAAGCACAGCTTTGAGGACATAAACACCATTGAACAGAGGCTTAGATTAACAGTAATCCTCTGTTCGATGTGTTCAGAAGCTGCTCAAATCTCTTGTCTATCACCGTCATTCCTGTTAAAGTTTGTTGTGTCTGTCAAAGTACCAGCACATAGATATAAAAGATAACTGGGCTTAGCTTTGAAAGCCTCCAAATAACTGATAGTCTGTTTTCTTTAAAATGCAGAAAAGAAGAACTTCTGAGATTTTAGAGTAATTTGTTCAGTACTGAGTGATCAGAAACTGGCAAACGTAACATTTCCCTTTCATGAAAACATCCTAAAATACTTATGAAATTAAATGACTGACATTATGTTCTCAAGCGCTATTGTCATTCATTGCTGTGTTTGTTTTTACACTCTTTTGTATACATCTAACAGACTCTGGGATCAGTTATACAGCACAGTGAACAAACATCATGAGGAAGTTGGCATTTGAAAAAAGGAATAATCATAACTAACTAAATGCCTGAAACCATGAAACAAAATATCAGAGAAGCAAAAAAAGGGCTGCATATAGTTCTGCATCAGTTACTTTTCAATTACAGCAGCCGAAGCAGAACGAAATTGTTAGTGTCATTTATCGACTGTGGTGCCCTCTATTAGAGTAACAACTGAAAGAAATCCATCCTGTTGTATAAACCACCTTACAATAACAAAGAGTTCATTTCTGTCAGGTGGCCTTAAGTGTTTTGTGTGTGATACACGAAACTGATGGGAAGAATACAGCAGGAAACACATGAGAGCACACACGGACCATTTCAATCCTGGCAGGTAATCTTCCTCCTGGCTTCTCTTTGTTCCCTGAAACATTTCCCTTACAATGCAAACTTAGATCTAATGGGTGTCTAAATTGATCAGGGTAATTGATGACTTATGTGTTATCCCTTAGCACTTGAATCACTGTTCCGAACATACAAATAATAAGCTTTTAAATATTCATTTGTTCGTTTAAATTTTAAATTGAATAAAGGAAAATAATCTCTTACGGAGTGTAATGAAAAAGCCTTTCAGAAGCTCTTCTGAATCTCATTTTACCCATGTTATGTCTATTACTTTTGCCTTGATGATCTATTCCGGTGATGTGGACCAGGCAAGAGTAGCCGAGCGCAGACACCATCCCCAACCCCCTCTATGTGTATATTTTTTTATACTTTGTGAGGGAAAACTGTCAACCATATCCAAAGTGCAGGACCAAAGAGAAGTAAATAATGTATGCTTTTGTCAGATTCTTTGAAGACGATATGTGCTACGCGTTACCCGTTTCAAATGTCGAAGATTTCAGACCTCTCCACAAAACAGATTTTGATAATCAGAAGGTGTATCTGGTTCACAGAACTGAAGAGAATGGCTGCGCAGGCCAGCCGTGCGAAGCACAGATCCTTGCCCTTGCAGGTAAGTCGCTCTCCTGACATACCGCTTTTACTGTCTTTTAAAGCTGCATTTCTCTGTCTGAACAAGAAACGCGACTATGTGCGTCAATCTGAGATGTGTCAAAGCAAGTCTTTCGTCCGATGTGTCAGGCTGTGATCAGCTGGAATCTGACACTGATAGCAACAACGTCCTCGGCTGCAGCTAGCTAGAAATGCTAGTCAGATATGCTAAGTTAAGAAGGCTTTATACATTGTCAGCGCTTCAAGACTTTTTATACAGAAAGTTTAATGTTACATGAGTAACCTCTTTTGTTTCGGTAGAATGGCACTGGTCGTTTTGCTAAATATGTAGCATGCAACTTTAGCTAGACACAGCGGTTGTTTACAGCATGAAGCTAACGCTTGTTAGCTTGGTGTGTATTCGTTCAGTGCTAGCATGCTAGCTCCGACGCGCTCTTTAACTGCGCGCACGCAGAGCTGTGGCATTACCAACACCTGATAACTGGTGTTTATGTATCATAACATAAGTTGTGACATATTGGTGAGCTTCGGTGAGCGGTTTGCTTGTTAGCTGCTTGTTTGTAGCTCTGTGCCACAGAAGCATTGCGGTGTTGCAGTTACCGAGGAGCACGTTCATACAGGCTCCTAGCAACCTGTCCGTCAATAATAAGTCAACGTCATGCCAGTTTAGAGGACATCATGTTAATTTTCATCCTCGTGGTGGAGATGAAAAGTTAGTGGATTTATTAGCGTTAGTTGAAGCTAATACTAGTAATTATAATGTGCGCACACTGTGTCTGATCTAAACTACAACACTAATCCCTTAACTGATATATTTGTGCTGCTAGGTTGAAACAATGTAGAAATACAGTCCCAGGATAAGTTACAGCCGGTACGAATCGCTCTGCAGTCTCCTGGAAAGGCTCACACTTCACTGTTAGTTTAATGAGGAAACGAGGGAGTAAAACACAACAGTTGCGTTAAACTCTTCTGGTGATGGGTTATTTTTATGCATTATGAGGAAAACTTCTGAAACTTTTTGGAAATGAGCTTCTGCCTCTGTTTGACTTTACAGATACAGTAGAAGAATTTGAAGACAGTATAACACAAAAGAAGATGAAAATTCCCAAGATGTCCATCAAGAATTCAGGAAACTCTATTGAGAACAGTTTTGGAGAAGAGAGAATGCCACTCAGACATAAAAAGGTAGGCTGACCTTGTACTTCTTATGAACCTCATCAAATAAACTTTTACCTTTTTTCTTTAAATAATTGACAAGCATTTGATTAATTTTTGTATGTACTGAAGAGACATATATTTATTGATTATATTACAGGGATAAACAGTCACATTGTCCATTTATTAAGCTTGTGTTGCTGTTGATAATGTTGAAAATTGAAGTTTTATGACAATTTTCTAAGAAAAAAAACAGAATAGCTTCAAATGCAAATAACTGCCGTAATAAACACATTTAATTTGTGTGTGTGGGTTGGGGGGGGATCATGTCGTAAGGTAACGTTTATGTATAATTGTGTGTAGTGTATAGACAATAGTTATTACCTACAAAATATTCCTATTGATGAATTAATGTCACATTTTCATAAACTTGGCTGACACCAAAAATCCCCTACGCTATTTTTACCATATGCTGGATTAACACAAATTCAGCACTCTGGACAGCTGCCCTTTCACCGACAAATCCGCTGAGCAGCTCATCAAAGAACTCAGTGACTCCTCTCCTCTCAGTTCCTACTGAGATCCACACAGGCAAAACAAACCGATTGCAGTCTGTCTGTCAAGTCGTATTAAGGCTGATGTGTGGTTTTCTTTCTTTTGAGCTGAAAGTGTTGACTGGGATCCCTTTTAATCACATTATCGCAAAGTTTTTGCTGATACTGTTTGATATTTAGTGAATTTCTATGAAATGTTCCAGGGCCAGATATTGAAAGGTTTTGTGGGTTGAAACCAATTTCAGGCAAATAAATAATTATAATTGGATTTTAATTAATGGCTGATATTATTTATACATTTATTTACATTCAAAATTTATACAGTATATTTTGGTAAAGAGACTGTTATTTAGCACTATGTGGGGAGCATAGCGCTCTAAACATAAACAATGCAATTAAAACCATTTACTTCACAGTGTGTTTAACTTATGTCTAATTTACCCCAAAAATCTCTTTCTAAATTAAGTTCTGTATAGTGTATTACTAAGTCGAGTGGTCAACATTTTAGTTATCACGGTTCAGATGTTATCTCAGTGGTCCATTGTTTACCTAAAATGACTCATTGTTTTCCTCAGGCTCTGTCTCATGATCATGGCCGCCCTCTCTCCAACTCTTCCAAGAGCCTTGCAGCAGTAGTTGCTCGCCTGGAAAGGAATGCAGCCAATTCCTGTATGGAGGGCGAAGAAGACCTGGATGAGGATCGGCTGGCTGAGGAGGGAGAGGACGCAGATGACGAAGATGAAGATATGGAGTCAGAGCATCGGCAATATCATCACCAGCACCAACAGCAGCATTTGTTGGTGGACACGGATTGTGTGTCGGAAGTAGCTGCTGCCGTTGTTCCAAGAGTCCTGTATGAGGAGCTGGTTCACAGCTACAGGCAACAAGAGGAGGAGATGAGGAGGCTGCAGCAGGAGCTGGAGAGAACCCGCCGGCAGCTGGTACAACAGGCCAAGAAGCTTAAGGAGTATGGCAGCTTGCTGACAGAAGTCAAAGAACTGAGGGACTTCAACAGGAGACTTCAAGATGTGCTTCTTATGAGACTGGGCAGCGGTGAGCGACCAGGAGCATACACTGTTTATACACAAATCCTATACCGCAAAGCTGCCTTAAAATTATAGAAAAGTTATCAAGTAGTGAGAATTATTATGTCTTTTGTCTTAATACTCCAGTATATAAACTCTGAATTAGATTTACTGAAAGCCAGATTATTGTTTGTAAATTTGTGTGGAATGACCAATGATGACTTTGAACATAGTTGTTCACAAAGTTTTGGTTCAATTTATTTTTATACTAGCTCTTCAGGAAGAATGATGAGACTTCATAATACCAACAAGAGGAGCTCGTATGTTTTGTTTGTTTGGTTTTTTTTTTTATCAGGGGATGACAAGAAAAAGAAAAAAGGCTTATGTGTTAGTGTATTGGTACTTTTTTATGTTTTGAAGAAGGAAATGGGTATTTAAATCTTGATACCTTCCCTCTTCAGCACATTTGCATTATATGCAGTCTGCTGAGCTTCCAACCTTTGTTCTGCATACACATGTTTACGCAGTGGTCAGTAGTAACCCTCACAGGCTTAAGCAGATGGCAAAATATACGTGACAGAGACCTGCAATGATCTTTGCAGATCCAGAAAGCATGAACTGACCCTTTATAATGTCACTATTTGGACATACCATCTGTACAGGCCACGCAATCTAATGTTTACTCATCTTCATTTAAAATCACCACTATCCTGACAAGCTTTTATATTTTAAGACAAACCACTTGTGACCTGTGAAAAAATATAAATTTGCTGCAAAATTTTAAAAAACAATCAATATGAGGTTAACACTATCAGCAGTTCTGTCACTTTACAGAGCAGTCTGTTTTAGGTGAGATGTACATCTGCTGTAGTTATTTAAATTCACTGTCACCCTTTCCACTTGTTTTCCAGGACTTGATTTTTTTCTGCCATTAGCAACATCACGTGCCCAAAACTAAGAATTATAAAAATACCATCAAATTACCTCTGTAATTTACAGACAATTTACAGAAACACTAAAGAGCCATTATGGACAAGGGGGAAAAAAATGCACGGTCTCAAATTATGTTTGAAACACAAACGACTTCCTTTAAAATAGTAGCTTTGTGTCTCTGTACATTGGCATTACATTACCTAAACATTTATCAGTATCTCAGTAAAGATGTCCATTCTGATTCCAGATGATTGGAGTGAATTAGTTGAGACCGTTGAGTTGTTACCAGTGAGCTGCTTACATTATGTGTGTTCTGTAAGTCGTAAATGCATTATGCTGTTGTATTTTACTAATGTCACAGAAATAGCTTTTTTTTTTTTTTAGATTTATTTTTTTAATAGCTGACATTTTAAACCATAATACTGTAATATATAGTGGAGTAGTTTTGCAGATTCATTTAGGTGAAGTTCATACTGCATAGCCCCGTGTCATACAACTGATCCTGTTGGTCAACAGAGTGTTTGTTCTTTTACGGTCTCACTACATAAGAGGACTGGGGAGTGTGAGACATATCTCCCAACCCTATTGCTTGGGATACATTATGAGCTGACATTGCTGGTATATGTTATGTAATATAGATATAATCCAGCTAAAGGGCTTTGATTGGTCCATTTCTACACTGGTAAATCCAATGCAGTGAGCAGAATAAAATGCACCAGTTGTGTGATTAAAAGTGGTGTCACTGCAGCGAACAGCAATGTACAAAGTCAAACTTTGCCAGATGCTCGTGTTGACCTCAGATCCTCTGTAGATCTAAACAGAGGCGCCTGACTCCTGGCTAGACCATCTAATGGACAGGCTAAAGATTAAAGGGATGCTGTCAGTCAGGGAGTGGAGAGCGTTGACTGATATTAAAACTCATCAGCTGCATTGGAGCTTAATGTGACCAGCCACCAAGGCCAGCTTAGTTACTGGGCTGAAATAACTGCATGTTGCAAGCCATGGGAAGCCCAGGCCTCAGGCAGGAAGGAATCAAACAAGTAGCTCAGCACCATTCCAACACTAAAAAAAAAAAACTTCTTCTTCTTCTACTGTACTACTGTAGGTATTAAGATTCATATGGTCCAGTACACCACTGTTGTATTTTAAAGCTGACCATCAGCTGATGGGTGATTCAGCTTGACAGCGTTCCATTTGCTGTGTGTACAATGTTAAATGTCTCCTTCGTCTCCTAGAGCCTATGCATGACAATGGCACTCAGACAATCAAGGCTGAAGTGGTTGAACCTATTGTTGAGGTCCAGGAGACATGCAGGGAAGAAGCCAACACCAGTTCCAGCTATTCTCCCTCACCCAGAACAGTATACACCTGCAATGATGGAAGGGTAAGTCTAAGCACGAAAAGAAAAACTTGTCATAACAACCAACCCTGACATTGCTTTTTTGTTCTTGTTTTTTTTTCTTTTCAGAATAATTTTGCCTACAATTTACTATACTTTACTCGTATTCTATGGGATGTTTCTTCTCTGTTTTTCTCCTTCCTTGTGTTTTTTTTTCTTTTTTTTTTTTTTTAAATAAAATAAATAAATACAATTATCCTGTGAACCATAATACAGGCGATCCTTGGGTCACGCGGTTCTTGACTTACTTTGTTTCGACGCTCATTAAATGTAAATTTTAAAAAAAATGGAGCAAGTTTTGAAATTATGAGGGTCCATTCAATCTCTTATGACGGGTGACACAGAGGCTGAGACGACGCCTAGATGCGTATTTTAATTGTCTGTACTGTTTTCTATTAATATGAGGTATAATACAAGTATTTAGATAGTCATTTAGTGATCAAGGGGGTAACGTGGGGTATTTAAGAATAAAAGTACAACTTGCGCGGAATTTCAGGATTTCTACAGTTTTAAAGAAAATCCACGAAACATCTAAGATGTTTTTTGTTTTTAAAGATGTCTATGTGATGGTTATGCTCAGTTAGCAGTTTTAAAAAAGTCTTTTTTAAACTATATTCTCATTTGTTTCACCAAACCTCTGATTTATCTGCTAAAACAGAGAAGATCTGTGATTGTACATAATTGTAATATCACCAAACACCCATTAGTGCCTTGTCCTGTATTCCTGTCTGTGTGTGGATGCCGTAGTAACCTGGTTTTGTAGGAAATGCTGCATTTCCTGTTAACACCACTGAACCCAGGAACATGCTGTCATAGTTGATCAGTCCCTTCCCCTTTGCTGCCCTGCCCTAGCAGGTAAACAAGGTTGAGAAGATTATTATTGCTCCTGCAAGCCCAGCCCGCATCATCAGTGTTTATTAGCCTGTTAGTTTTTTTTTTTTTTTTTTTCCTTTTACTCACCCCACTGCTGTAACTCAACTTGCGTCCTGTCTCTGATGACAGGGGGAGAATTGGTACTACAAGCTCTGGGGCCTGCAGCCACTTGAAGCGTGAAGAACACTTGCAAATTAGAACTCTCCTACATCAGGGACCCCATAATTATTTGCACGGGAGGAATTTAAAGTGACTGACAGGTTAGCCCTTGTGAGAGTGCAAAGGGAGGTTGGAAAAGGAGGATGGGAGATGGCGAGTAAGAGATAAACGAGACCAAAGGGTAGGGAGGATGGAAACAGTCTTGTCTAACTTGAGGCCAGTAAAAAGCTTGTCTGCTGGCCTGTGTCCTAAAGCACATTAGCTGCCCAGGGAAAAGCTTTTTGGATGCTCGCCTAAAGACTTTACAGTGATAAAAAGAATAGAGAGGGGAAAGAGAGTCGCATTTGCCCCTTGTTTGCATTAGCTCACCTAGAAGACCTGGGAAGTCTGCCTGGGCTGGCAATCAGCTTGGAGTGTTTGGCTTTGGCTTATGCAATGTGCGCTGACATCGTAAAGAGAGCTACAGGTTAAGTTCATAATTGAGGTAATCCCGGGTCCACGCAGCTAGTGGCTGAGTTTATTTACGTATCCTAGCTGGTGAAAGTGGACCTTGTTGGGTTGTACAGTCCTTTGTTACTCCAATACATCCAACATTTACTGACTTGGTAGATTATTGGTAACAGCAAACACAAGCGCCATCACATTTGACTTTGTATTGTTTCATTGTCATTGTCACCTGATTTCAGGTGCAATTTTGATTCCATTTCTCTTTGTCACCTGCTTGAGTCTTTATGAGGCTTGCTTTAGTTGTTATGAAATTGCATTTGCACTGTTTAAGCTCAAAATGAAAAGATCATTTCTTCTCCTGATTGATCTGTGAAGGATGGCAAGTAGACTGTGTAGGATAGATCTCACAAAGGCAGTAAAGTTTAAAGTATATTAAAGTTCTGATAGAGCAGATTGGTTCTCTGTGGTAAGCATAACAGAGGCAAAGTTAATTGACTTCAGGAGACTGTTTCCCTATCAACAGAAACTCAGCTGTTTGAGGTTCTTCAGGGCTCGGAGCTCAGAGGGGGATTAGCTTAGCTCTGAGAATTACAAATGGCTGTTGGGCCAACAACTGGACAACACACTTAGCAGCAGCACTTCACTGGGACATGTTGTTTAGCGCTGGAGTGATGGAGAAACCAGGGCTGTCGTCAGACCATTGAAAGTATTTACACTGATCCACACGTCAATCCTTCAGGATGCTTTTCCTAAATTATTTACTGACTTTGTGCTGCTGACAGTTGTCATTGCAAACTTTTAAGTGATGCTTGCTGCAGTCCTTGTTTAACATGCATATGTTGTCCCTACAGGTACATCTTGGTGGTGGCATCTGGGTGGAAGAAGAAAAGTGGCACCAGCTCCAGCGGACCCAGGGAGACTCCAAGTTCACAAAGAACCTAGCCGTGATGATCTGGGGCACCGAAACCCTCAAAAATCGCAGTGTCACAGGAGTTGCAACTAAAAAGAAAAAAGATGCCCTGCCCAAACCTCCGCTGTCACCCAGCAAGCTGAAAATTGTCAGAGGTAAGCTAAGCCTCAAAAGGAGTAATATCTAGATTATGAGAGAAATGAGTTTTTGTTCAGAGGTCTCTGTAAGCTGAGAATTAAGCCGGAAAATGTAAGATACAAAAGAATGAGCTTTTCTATTCATTAAATAAATCCAGTAGGACATTAAAAATAGAATGAGCAGCTTTTTATTTGATATGGACTTACTACTCTCACTTGCTCCCTCTCCAGAGTGTCTCTACGACAGAGTGTCTCAGGAGACGGCAGACAGCGCAGAGATTACTCAGAGATTGTCCAAAGTGAACAAATACATTTGTGAAAAGATAATGGACATCAACAAGTCCATCAAGAATGAGGAGCGGCGAGAGTCTAAGCTGCTAATCAGACAGACTGTCAAGATGGAGAACTTCACCTACGACGGCATATAGTGATCAACTGTCACGCCAGCGCCTTCTGCCCCTCCCCCTCCCCATAGTCTACAGGATATTGAGGGGACTTGGTATGGATGGTTGGGGAATACTCATTGTTTCCAGGAGCCGTCATTACTTTTAAACATTAGATTGGTTATTCTGTGACCAGTTCAAACAGGTCTTTTCACACATCCCCACTTCTCCATCACCTGATTGGCTGATAGGCAGCTTTACCCACCAGCTGGAAACTGAAAAATGGTTTGATATGAGCTGGAGTGAGTGTTTTTATAAGCTTTACTGTGGCATTGGTACAGAGATGTGGTTTATTGAGATGTGTGCATATGTGTCAAAAGAGAAATTAGATGTGATTATTGATTTATTGTTCTGTGTCAGAACATCATCTTGATTCCTTAAACTTTTAAAAAGTAAGGTTATTTCCATAGTTAAAGTCTTTTGATGCTGTAAAGGTGAGAACGCTAGCTTACATTAGGTCTTAGACGTGTGAGCAGTTGACTGTTGTTTTGGTGAATAATCAGTAGCAGCTGGATGTTTGAGTGTTGGTACTTAACTGCATAGAAAGAGACACCAGGGTCTCAAATGCACAAGTCTTAATTAGTTTGAGCCATATTTCATTTTTCAGCAAAGATGCTTTTGCTTCAAGAGATTATTTTTAAATGTGTGCTCTCCCCTAACACATCACTATTAAGAGGGCTTAGAGAGATTTATTGGAAAGTGCAAGTCCCAGGTTGAGTCAGAAATGCTGTATTTGCTTTGTTTTTGTTTTTACCATTTTAGTTTGAAACATTTACCATCATTACATGAGCACAAGAAAGGTTTTGATGGGATAATTGCGTGTTACTCTTAAACATGTCTACAAAAACTTGACTGCTGAGTTGTGGTACAGGCATGTCGATGCCTAGAAAGGCCTTAAATGGATATGGCAATCACCAGGGACTGAAATCCCCCTGGGTTTTCTAGTAAGCTGTGATTGTATATGTATAGTAAGCTGAAGTGATGAAGCTTCACCTGCACTTTGCTGTGAGAATGTAAGAGGTGACCAGGTACTATTTTCTGTGTGGTTTGCACCATTAGGTTGCGCTGAGCCAGGCTACTGCCCGGATGAAAATCAGGGCACAGCTCTGCACAGTCCAGGTCATCCTCTTGTGGAAGCAATGTCAGCTGTGGGTAAAGCTGCTGCGCCATTTTTTTTTTTTTTTTTTGTTAAGGTTTTCTGGCCCCGCTGAACCCCATAATAACCTTGTTTTCTCAGCCACACCACTGGGGAAGAAAGTAAGGCTGCTCTGGTGACAATATCCTCCAAGCTATGCCATCTTAACTTTAAAAATGTCCTCTTTTTCTTATATGTTTTTGTTTTTTTCCTTCGTTTGTATTGTTTTGATCCAAAATGGTTTGTGTGGCTGTTTGCAGGCTGGAACTAAATGCTGCAGATTGAAATCTCAACTGTGACCTAGCTGTGGCTAACTGTGAATCTGCTGCAGAGCTGCCCATCAAGCCTTTCTCCTCTTCACACTCTAGATTCCAGTTTGTGTTTTGGTATATTTCTCTCTATCATTTTGTCTGTCTGGGTTTCTGTTAACAGCCTTCTGTTAAGCTACTTTAAAGTTCCAGAGATATTCTAGTGTACATAAACACGTTTTTATTTTTTGTCACCAAACATGGATTATTTTTGTTTGTTATCAAGTTACAGTACTGAGGTTCTGGTTTAGCTTCTTGACGGTGTAATTCCACATTAACTGTTTATTCCTTGTGTTTCTTGTCCAATTTTTTTTTCATATTAGTTGTCGGCTTTAAGCTTAATGTTTTATCCAAATGTTGATCTGCTGATTTTACTGACAGATGAAAAGACACTCATTTTTAGCCAAAGTAATTCCAGTGGAACAAGAGAAACAAGGATTTCCCGAACATTTAATTTAATAAAAAGACCCATACAATACATTCACATGCATATCTGCTGAACCTCACGTAGCATCTACCTAATGATCTGCCATAGTTAGGTGAAAATCTGTGTTGTTAAACTTTTGCTCTCAACAGTTAAAGATGCAGTAACGATTAACACAAATCATTTACATTGAATGCACTTTAAACTTCTCAGCAATTTCTTCAATCTTAAAGAAATGTATGTGTGGTATTTGTTTTCAGTGTCTTGATAGATTAAGGCCTAACAGTCATTGTATTATTGTGGAGCACCTTAGAATACTTTGGTTTATTTTTTTAGGACAAATATCAGTTTGGGATAAAGTGTTTGTTTAGTCAGTGAGATATTTCCCTGTCACACCTTATTGTTAAGGTGTGTCAGGGAAATATCAGACTGACTAATTAGATTTATTATTAACAGTAAATGTTAAATTATTTATTTGGGTTATTACAAGTCAGATATACAGAAATTACTCTTGAAACTGGAATCTATGCGTCCATTACGGCTTTCTGGACAATAAACGGCCAGTTTGGCAGATTGATAAGAAACAACCTCTCAGTGGAAATCATAATTTAACAGTTTAAAGACATTACCAATGAGCTGAATAGAGTTCAGCCTTTATCGTGATGCGTCCAGATGCTGCCAGTGTGAAGATATAATGTCTTCATTTTAGTGATAGCTGTAAGTATTGAATGATGAGGTCAGGCTAAAGAAAAAACAGTTGCAGACTAAGTAAACAGCAGGTTTTGCACAAAGAAAAGGCCAACGTCAAGGTGATGGAGCTTCGTGGATTACAAGTCGCATCCGTGGTGAGATAGATATATCCCCGCCCTCTTCCCAGTATCCTTTTGGCTTTTTCTCTTTTTTTATTCTGTTTTTTCTTGTACAAAGTGAAATGATTTCACGTGTGCAAGGGTGTATTGAAAATACAAGCGATTGCAAAAGAAAAAGGACAAAAAAAAACCTACTGTTCAAAGCAACTTTGAAATTCTGACATGTTGTGTATTGTGTTTGTGTTTGTTTTATTTGTTGTTTGATGCCAAAAGGGGGTATGGTTAGAATGATGCTAAAGGAAAAAGCATTTATAGCGCTATTACATAATCTAAAATGTTAAATTGTTTTAAAAGGCTGGTTTCCTGGAGTGCAATTAAGCCTAATCCCCTACCTAAAAACCAACTTCCATGGATGAAAGCTGTAAGAAAGTGCTGTACGTTTTTAACCCAGATTTAGCTTAATCTGTGATAGCAAGGTCAATCTCTTTCAAATGTACCGAGGTAATTGCAGAGGAGTAGTTTGGGTTTTAGCAGCATACTTGTACCATATATTACACAAGCTGGAATAGTCAGTTATGGATCTTACAACCAAGTTAGACTCTATAACACCAGAGCTTCCAGTCCTCCTACTATCACACATCAGTAGCCAGGGGCAGGAAGCACCAACTCGCTGGCTCCCATCCTTTTCCCGTGACACCTCTTGTTCCTTGCTCTCCTGACATTTATATGGACTGGATTTATAAAGGCACATCTATCAAGATCATAGTAAAGCCTGTCCTCGCTTGTTGTTATGGCTGATGATGGTAATGCCTGTCAGAGCTTCAGAAATGAGGGAGCTTCTATCTTTTTTTTCCCCCTTTTTCTTTGTCTGTTTTCTGGACACTTTGAGTGACGAGATCATTTTTAGTTGGAGACTTTGGAACAAGATAAATGCAGTTTCCATTAATAAATGCTCGGCAGACTCATTACAGTTGTACATTCAGACACAATAATACACTTGCTTCAGAATGAGGACAAAAAAAAAAGGAGGAACACGTTGTTAGGCCTATATTTTTATTAAAGGTATCAGTGACTTTGTATACAATCCACAAACCGGTTCTACTTCATCTATCTTCACCGTCCTACCTCATTGTTACTCTGGTGTTTGTTTGTCAGTGGCTGTAAACTATGTGTGTATATTTAAAAAGAAAAAGAAAAAAAAAACCTGTAGGAAAAAGGTATATCTGGTTACTCTTAACTTGCTCAGCATATAAAAACTTGTAAGACACCTCAATACACAAATATCATTCTTAGGAGAAATCTGTTTTATTACCTGCTTAAAGATGCTGCTGTAAAGGGATTTCTGTGTGAGGGGTCGTTTCTGAATATATATCTTCGCTCTTTGCTATGTTGTGCAGTTGATTGGTGGTTGTGTTCTGTTTCTGTATTGAATTCTGAGATTTTTACTGGTTGACGGTGCTACCAGCAAACAGTTCAAAAGACTGATCTCTCGGACCTCAAATGGTGCTGTTTTTCTATGTTTTTATTGTCATACAGCTGTGTTTTATTCAGGTGTGTCAGCCGCCACTACCCCCTAGCTTATGAAATTCTAAGCCAAAATATTTTGCAAGGCCGATAACCCTGCTGTTACTGTTATCAACTATATGCTATCCATCCAAATATTGTAGATAGTCATTATATTCTCAGCTGTGAGTTTCAGAAGTACCTCAGAAGTTGATGAATTTAAGTGAATGCATTTGCTTCTGGCACCTGTTGTCTATCAGTTGACATTGTTGCAATGTATTTTCAGAAATATGCATTTTTACGTGTTAGATCAGGTTACCATGATGGATACTACACAATAATTAGCCCACAGACTTGACCGTTAAATCTAAAGGATACCACTGTTCACTGGTTGCGTGCTAGGTTGTCTTGTAGGAAATGTTCTTCAGATTGGGCTGCGTGCATTTCATGAGAAGATGATCTCAGTTAAACCATGTTCTGTTTGAGTCAAACATGTTTCATATTGTAGTTGATGGATTTCCGTGATAATCTGACATTGAGGTGAAAAACTACCCATAACAAAATGCTATAAGAATGTGTCAAACATATGTAGACCAGCTGGAAGTTGTTGCTTTTCACTGTAATCTGGTTTGTCCCTTGGTGTTGGAGGATCCAGGTGTTATCCTCTGTGTTAATGACTACAGATTTATTTACTACAAAAAGTGCATTACATTTTCTGACCCTGTTTATTCAGTCCAGTGGAATATTTTCCAACGTGTTTGAAAGAGATGGTCGACGTGTTTTAGTTTTTTTTTTTCTTTTTGTTTTCTGGCGCCTCTCTACTGTGAGCAGTTTGTGTTTAGATACACAGCAGCCGGTTTCATGGAAGTACTTAAGCCATTTGTTGGGACTGTTTTTATATAATGCTTCAGATGGGAGCTTTGCTCTGGTCAATGGGATTGACCCAGAGTTTGAGTAGTTGAATTCCTATGCAGGTGTTAATTTATGAACCTGGTAGCACATCACTATTGATACGATGGTCAACCACAGAGATCGATGGCTTCAGAGAGCTGAATGTGTCTGACCAGCCTTGAGATTGATTTAAACGGGACAATGGCGATATGACAAATCTGTATAAAACTATGTTCATACATTTTGAATTCAACTGAGCTATACAGGGCTGCTTGGTATACCTATCTGTAGTTATAAATGCATTGCAGTTACCGTTAGGGAAAGACAGGGTTTTTACTTTATGGAGTATTTACAGTTGGGATGATAATGTGAAAGAATTTAAGGCCCTTAATACTCCCTCACCTTACTGTAGCCTCCCAAAGGCAACTCTGACTTTACAAAGAGCAGTTATGTGCGATTGAGAGTGTACATGTCTTTGCTAAACCGGCCACACCTCTGCTATGCGAGCAACTCTTTGACGCTTAGCATCCTGTTCTGTGTTTTCTCTTGCTGCATTCAGGAACACCTGTTTAATGTATAAAATAACAAATAAATCAAAACTTTTATTCTATCAGCACAAACCTCCCGTCTTGTTTTGTGTGTGTTATTTCTTGTATCCAGTTCTTTTAACCTTTTAAAACTTGAGATAAGATGGACAAACCTTACAGAAAAACAGGAGTTTTTGAGGCCTTCCCTAACTGTTTTGTTACTATACCATACCAACTTTATTTCATTTTGTTTCATCTGTAGTTGTTCTATAAAACACTAAAAGCTATAAAGAACTATAAACTATATGGAAAACACATAAAAGATTTAAATAAAAACAGAACAACAAAAATTTCCATAAATAGACTAAAACATGATTGAAAGGAAAAGAAAATCCTAAAAAAAAAAAAAAAAACCAACCAAAGAAAAAGGGTTTTAAGTTTCAAAAGTTTTCAGTGAAGGGGCCTTCAATGTGCAAGAGCAGGTAATTCCACATTTGGGGAGCAACAATAGACATGACCCTGTTCCCTCTGACTGTCCTAAGTATTTAATGACACATTGTGGTTGCAGATTAGATTTTTGCAATTATGTGTTAGCATGTTTTCATTCAGGAGCATTAAAGAATGAGCCCACTAACAGGCTACAAACCTTTAAGACCTGCAATAACTCCAGACCAGTCCGATGCTGACAGGCAACATTTTCCAGTTCTGACACCACATTGACTTCATTTTTGAAGTTAAAGGTCCTATGAGTAAGCAGTAACCTTATTTTCACACCCAGTATTTCACCTCAATTTGTATATTAAAACTAAATCAAATCACAGTTAAATCTGTTCAGTCACTCTCAGAGCCAGCCAGCTCCAGGAATGCCACTTAGCTGAAGTCAAGAGTTTTTATTTTTAAATTGATGGTACCATGTGCTGAGTGGGTTTCATAAAACCTTAATGACCTTCAGGCTAATGCAAATGTCTCAGCCGCAGCAACTCAGTAAACTTCTAATTTAAATGCATAAGTAAAATTAGACTTTGAGATTTTCATACAGTAGCAAGGATTAACTTTTACAACATACCACCCGGGAGAGTATGACACCATTAAGACAGACGGATATCCAGATTCACACTGGTAATGAGCAGCATAGCCGTGTAGGCAGCTCTTTATGTGGTCATTGTCCATCGGTACATTTTTACTATATCATGCTTGGTTTTTATACGTGTGTGTTAATGTGAAGGTGAGAAATGAATGGGGTGATTATGCTCAGTCTCGTCATGCTGCAGATATTGCACTGCACATCATTATTCACTTCTGAATAGATGCCCTTAGTTTTCAGCACCGTGTCGAATGTGTCGCATGTCCAAAGCATTTTTTGCAACATCAGGTGAGCTGCTTGAGAGGAAGATAAGGCAGAAATGAGCTGTTGACACATCAGGTTGCTTTTAACATGGCTTGTTTGCAGAAGCTTGAATCTAAAACGAGTCTTGTCGCTGAAGTCTGAATTGAGATGAGTCCACTTTGCCAACTGATGGAGAAGTGATTACCGCCGGCCGTTCCCTGCATCTTTCCTTCTAAACGGGCCCAGCAATTCTCACTCCTTCAGCCGCTCAGTACCCACCCCACCCCTCATTTTGCACGCTGGTGCATTTCCATATATTATTGCCTCTGTAAGCAAGAGTGTCATGCGGCCAGGTTTTCCTACAGCCCAAGGGGACTTCTCAATGTCATTATTGCTAAAGCCTGCCACATGTCTGTAATGCATTGCCGCCTGCCTTTATTGACAGCGTGATGATTCAGTGGTGGCGATGATGGATTAGTGCTGGCTGGGTCAGGCTGGGCTGGGCTGAGCTGGTCCAGACTGGGCTGGGCTCTGCAGCCTGAGCTGGCTGTCGCATAAACACTGTGTCCTCCTCACACACTGCAGTATACAGGCAGGCATGTTGTATTTATGTTGCACACACACAAAATTATGAACGTGGTCATTTTAGGGCTTTTATGGAGTTTCCTGGAACATTGTGTGAATCATCCTGTTCACCTTTTAAATGTTTTTCACCCGCTAAACAGCTCCGTGTAAAAGGTGGCAGCAATGGATATTATTTGCAGTTTGTCTGCATCAGGAAAAGGAGAGTCATACTACTGATGTTGCCTGGAGGAAAAAGTCGTTCAGAGGGTATGTCCAGGATGAGTACTGTAGCTGACAACAGGGTAACAAGGTTTTGTGTTTCCAGGATCTCCTACACACACATGGTTTAGATGTAAGACATGCAATGCCGTGTTTTATTACTGAGCATGAAACACACCCCGTACAGCACAGCCAGCCAGGCAGAACTAAACTTAGTGACACACCGGCCACTAACTAAAAACCTAAACCCAACGGTCAGATCTTAAGAGCATTTCATTTTCTCCACACAAGCTAGCTGTTGCTCACTGTCACGGTGGTCTGGCTCTAGCCTCACTACAAGGAGATAAATGGACATCAGTCTTAATTTCTTGCTGCTTGCAGCAGCGAGTGACCACAACAACCGCTGCTCTTAATCTTTCCTGCGTCAACAGACAGAAAAAATACTCCCTGGTCTTTACAGCAGCATCTTTGTGGTTTTTTTTTCAAGGCCTGAGTCATAACAATATGTAAAATGCACGTATCCTCACCAGACTGTTTAGTTGGGTTTTTGAGGTGGTTTTAAATGCAGTTTCTCTGACTTATTTCACAGTATTCCTCTCAATGAGGTGAACAGACTCGTTCTGATTATTGTGCAGTTTCTTACCCAAAGACACACAAAGCTTGTCTTATTACTGAAAGCAACTAGCAAGTAAAAGAATCTCACCCATACTTCTCTCATTTACTCTAGTATGACATTGTGGGTGGGTAGACTTTATTGTTTGTTTTCATTGTTTTTCACCATTTCACACAGATTTACATTGTTTGCACTCTAATTTACAGCGTGAAGCATACATCACCATGTAAAAACAAAGATCGGAATATTTGTAAATACATGATATCAATACATTTTACATTATTAAAATACAATGTTAATTTGAAAAGGATTAACATACATGTTGGCGTTTGCACACATCTATGAGCTACAATCTTTCCTCCATCCAGCTGCCATGTTGATGCGTTGTCACTTAACTGAAATAAGATATGCTGGTGAATCTCGACTGTAGCTGTTCAATTCCTCTCTGCTTCTAGCCATATTGAGAAGACCTTATCATTTATAAGGAGCTTATTCTGCTGCTTCAACGATAAAACTGGCAAACTTCAGGAATCCATTAGCCTCTGCAGAAAGCTGTGCTGTCTTACCATAAATATAAACTCACATGAACACAAAGCATACTTTTGTGTGAGTACAAACACACATGCTTAACACAGAGCATCCAAATGGCCTCTATTAATGCAAATGGCTCAGTCAATTAACAAGATTGAAAATGATGATGAATTTTTCATTCTTTGGACATTTAAGCTAATTATGGCCCAAATGAAGCAGGTTCCAGTGAATCACTATGGTCGGGAATGCCAATGGCAGCCAATGTCACTGTCACAGTGCCACTCTGCAGTACCACCCTAATCACTACATCTGCTTAATATTCATCTCCCACTGCTCTCATGTCGTGTCTCTCCTCCCTGACCTACCTCACCTCTTCTTATGCATCCTCTTCTCTTTACTTCTCCTTCTTGCTCATTTCTGTCATGTAACTTTTCCTTCTTTCTGTGCCCCTCCGTCATCCTTACACCCTGCCCTCACTCCCTTCTCTCGCTGCTTCTGTCACTGCAGAGCTGTTGTTTAAAATGGAAATCAACTAATTGCGTTAATAGCATTTTAATGATAATTTAATGTAGAAAATAAAGCTTGTTACAAGCTAAGCAATTTTGCTGGATTTCAAGGGTAATCAATCTGTGTCCGATACAATCTGCCCACCTCCCTGATAATGGGCTTGGGATGTCAACAGCGTGCTTTCACTCATGTAAGCAAATGACATTCATGACAACTACTGAAGATATATGGAAAGTACGGAAATCAACCCAAATAAGTGGGAGAATGTCACCACAGCACACTTCCATGCTGTCTATGCCACATATTTAAAGACTTCTAGACACACTTCACTCATTGTTTGGCATCTGTTGGACTGCACTTTACTGGTTTTAATCATTTCTATTTTGACTGCTTTAAATCTCATCCAACAAACCGATAAAAATTTGCAAGCATAGATTATCAGTCATCTTAAAGGTATAAACTGTACACCTTTTTTAGGCTGTACACCTTGCTGTAAATGCTGCTTTTTGGAAATGTCATCAAGGAGACATGACATCAGTTTCACTTCTATGCTGATGCACTGCTTAGATTGTGGCGCCGTAAATGATACTGTTTTTAACTATGTATTAGGTATGGATGGTAGCCTATATGGGACAAAAGTTAAGTATTGCTCATAGATACTGAGAACATGAACACTGTATATTGTTGTCCATTTCTTCATATATGTATATAAATACATATTCATGTTTTAAGAGTTTTTAAAATTCCTGTTTGCACATACCCTGTAAACTTGCTGCATAAACTCCAGTACTAAAACCTTTACAAGCAGATCGTGACTGTTACCAGATACCTACATACCTTATAAGCCCCAGAGGCATCTGTTGTACTTTTTTGTTGCAACTCCATCGCTTGACATTATCCCTTTTCATCACGAGGTCTGTTTGGAGACCATATTTATGCCCAGTGGTTGTTCTTGCCATTTTCATGTTTGTCCTTCCCTCAGATTATCATAATCAATTCTCCTCAAGAAATTAACATACCTGAGCTGTTTCATGTCTGCTGAGCTCTGTGAGTCGTTGTTTTCTGCTAAAAGATTAGATTTGCCTTGTAATCAAAGGAGAATTGTTTCCTTTGCATTTGGATTCTTCTACACAAATTAAAAGTGATTAGGAGCTCAAACTTGAACGAAGGAAACAGCAGAGCGCCATGAGAAAGAAAAAACGATTTAGTTTTAGTCATTCAACTAACCTCTTTATTTAAAGACAAAACAGGCGCGGTGAAAGACTTCAGAAAAGCTGCGGTGTTTTCTGGCTTTGAGAGTTTGTCTGGATCTTTCCTCCAGTCGTCTTTCACTGATTGAGTGACAGGATAACTCTTCAGTGTTGGACTGTAATTAAATAGATTTGATAAATTGCACCACTTGTAGGAAACGCTGGCACATGCTCAGTAACTTAAGTGCATGTGCACTGTGACTTCTCACAAGACATATGTCTTATCATGGGTGTTGGCAGTGTTTTATGACATGATATGGGCGGCTGTAGCTCAGGAGGAAGAGCAGTTGTCCTTCAACAGGTAAGTTGAGGGATCAATTCCAGGCTTCCCCTGAAATGCCGAAGTGTCCTAGGGCAAGACACTGAACCCCAAACTGCCCCCCGATGTGCCTATCGGGGCATGAGTGTGTTGAATGAGTGTGTGTGTGTGAATGGGTGAATGTGACAAGTAGTGTAAAGCGCTTTGAGTGGTCTGTATGACTAGAAAAGCGCTATAGAAGTACAAGTCCATTTACCATTTACATTTCTTGCTGTTTAGACACCTATTTTGAAGGCCTGAAGCATGTATTAAAAAAAACGAAGATTATAGGTTTTTATTTGTCTCTTTAAAGGTGGAGTATGCAAGATTTTCAATATTAAAAAAAAAAGAACTAATAAAATAACTACAATCATAATTAGATACTTGTAGGTTCCAGTCTGTCAATATTTGATGCGTTATTAAATTACAAATTTAATTAATGACAAATGACAAAAAGCACTTTTATTTTTACTGGTAGGCAAACATTTAAGAAGGGTCTTTGTCATTAATTAAACTTGTAATTTAATAACACATCAAATATGGACAGACTGGAACCTACATGTTTTAAAAAAAAAAAATCGAATCATGATTGTAGTTTTTTTTTTTTAGTTAATTTTTTTCTTTAAAAAATATTGAAAATCTTACATACTCCACCTTTAACAAAATGTGATAAGGAAAAAAAAAGCAACACAATGTTTTAGGGGGAATTTAACATTCATTACCATGTGATATGTCAAAATTCTTACAATGTAATTCTCTGCTTTCTGGTGTCCATTAAGGGGAAGAAGAAAAGAATGAGAGATTGTCCAACAGGATTTAGAGCAAAGTTTTTACCATATAAAGTGATGCCAAATCTCTCCGCAACTGTGTGTATCATATATCTCACGCCGGGCTTCTCCTTTGGGTTGAATGAGCATCTGTAAAATAAGGAAAGGATGTTGATGATTCACCCTGCCCTCAGGGGCCTTTGCTAATTTTAAATATCCATGCCCCCCTCTCATGCCAACATATCCATGTATGCGACTGACTCTGGCTGACCTGACGGGTAATGTGAACTGTTGAGGGCCTGCAGGGTTGGACAAAGTAACAAACATTGTACAAGAGTGACTGAGCTCACAGCAATGTCATATCCCGTGGTAATAAATACTTGCTAGGGCAACACCTTTAGAGCTGTCACGCTTTCTTATTTTTCTTTATTTTATAAAGAAGCATTTCGTAGAGAATATTGCCAGGAGATTAGAAGAGTAGAGGGAATCTAAAAGGATAAAAAGCACAACACTCAAGGGCATTTCCTCTTTTGTAATAAATAGTAAAATTGCTTTGTGCACATGTGTAGTAAATTAACTGCCAGAGGGAGATCAACGAAATTACATCCAGTTTGTGAGCAATAACCACAGGAGATAAGTGGTCCGATGATGCTAGAATAAAAAGGCTTTTCCCATCATGGATGTGATTGAAGCTGTTTTGTCATCACATGGTGTCAGGAAAGAGCAGGTTTAGTGCACGGCTTGTTCTTGCAGGTTTAAATGCAACTTAAGCTGCATCAACATCGAGGCAGAATTGAGTTTTTTCTAAAGAAAAAAAAAAAAAGGTTTTCCCAAAAGAACAAATTATTTCAAGAAGTGTGTCTTCTTTTTCTGGTCACACAAAACCACTGAAAAGCCTGCAACATAATGAGCCACAGAAATCCACCAGAAACAGAGACTAAGATGTGGAGCGTGCACAGAACCATACAATGAAAACAAACATCCATAGAAGAAGTGCTGTTTTCTGGGTTCACTTGCTGCTGATGGTAGTGAGATCTACGTCATGCTCAGCTGCTTCTGCAGCATGAACACAACACTGTAATCCACCATTCTTGTAGTTGTTTATACATGCAGGTTATAGTAGAGTTTGGGCTTCAGTATCAGTGCAGATGTGTAAACACAAAAATGAGCTGGTTGCATTTTCAGATTTATCTTTTTTAAATAGCTCCATTAAAAAACAGACTAAAGACCCAAATGTATTTGAAAAAATGACAGCAGATTAAGCTGAATTTATCTTTCTGTGGTCATCGCTGCAAGATTAATAAAGATATTAAAGTTTATTTTTCTCCTACAATTTAGTCTGAAATAAAAATATACCATCTTCGGACATATATCCCCATATCTACAAGGATCCTAAACAGCATTTGGAAACTGAGAATAGTGATTATTACGTGAAATTTAATTTGTCTTGAAAATAGTGCATTGTTTTTTGTATGATGTTCAACTTGTTCAAGCTGCAAATATACAAATACAAACTGCTACCCTAAAATTTTCTCTTGTATAAGCCTCGTTGCTATTTGCTGCTATATACAAATTGATTGATTGGGTGTTTTTTTTATTAATTTATGCGTTTTTTAATCAAAATTGTGATTATTAGAGTTATCGCTGACTAAAGTTACAAAGTTTAAAGCACAGACTTTATTAAACACAGATTTTCAAGCTCGTGTGTCTCGTTTCCCTCTGTCTTCTCATGTTTTTGGTTAAAATCAGAGCAGTACTGAGCGATAACTAATTAACCAATCAGTGTGTCTCTTATAAGAAATGTATGGAAGCGTAGAGCTGTCATCCTCATAAAAAAAAGGTTTGGGCCTTATTATGTTATAACGTGATAGTTTATTGTAAAAACGTGAAACATATCACGTTATAACGTGATAGTTTATTGTAAAAACGTGAAACATATCACGTTATAACGTGATAAGTTTATTGTAAAAACGTGAAACGTATCATGTATCTGAAAACGTGAACTTGGTCATTTTCGACTTTAGATGAGGAAATTGTGTGCGGGGTGGATAGGAGATCACAAATAGCTCATTTACAGGACTTAATAGAGTTTTTCTTCATACTTGGGTTGAGACATTGTGAAATTATGGTGCTTTGGAACACTTTCGATCACATTGTTATAAATATGCGTAATTTAAGGACAGTTTTGAAAGTCATGGGTCTGTACAGAAGGAAAAATGAGTCCAATCCCCATGATGTGGCATAATTTCTGATTGAAACTTGAGTCTTAGGTGCATCCAAGTGCCATCTATCCATCCCTTTTCTACCACTTAACGGGGTTCTGATCGCGGGGGCAGCAGCCTAAGCAGGGAAGCCCCCCTCCCCAGCCAACTCTGTGGGGGGGGGGGGCAAGGCGCTCCCAGGCCAGCTGAGAGATGTAATCCTTCCAGCGTTCAAGTGGTTATACGTTTTTACAATAAAGCATATCACGTTATAACGTGATACGTTTCACGTTTTTACAATAAACTGTCACGTTATAACGTAATAAGGCCCAAACTTTTTTTTTTATGAGGATGACAGCTTTACGCTTTCGTAGAAATGTAAATGGCCTTTTAATGTGAAATTTAGTACATAAAGTGGGGGTTAAGGTGCTTTTGCTGCCTGTTTTGAAAATACATTTTCTATGCTTTCGCCAAGGAGGTTTTGTTTTTACCAGCATTGATTTGTTTGTTTATTTGTGTTCAAAACATCTCAAGAAGTTATGTACGGATTTTAAATAAATTTTGTAGAAGTTGTTGGAAATGTAAAAAGGAACAAGTGATTTAATTTTGGTGGTGATCCGGATCACCGTTAGGATCCAGGAACTTTATAAAGGCCTTGGCGGAGGTTTGCGCTCTCCAAGTGCTTTTCTAGTTTATTCTAGTTTTTGAAGTTATTGTTAGTTTAGTCAAGGATTTATGTCATTTTTCTCATTTTTGTTAAATATAACGTAAAGGACTCTGAATCTATATATTTGCTTCTAATTTATTCTATTTACTGGACTGAACCAAATAAAAGTAACTCACTTCTTCAGATGTATTTAATGATCATCACTGTTTATTTGAAATATTTACTATCTTCCATCAACCTTGAAAACCTTACATAACCCTGGTTCATATTGCTTTGTGTACTTCAGCTTTCTGATGGGATATGTGGCTGAAGACCAAACTGACACTTGTCTTCCCTGCTCAGTATCAAGCTGGACCCCGTGTCTCTGCGATGTGTTTCACATACACGTTCAAACACACACAAAGCGGCTGCTGCCAGCAGGTGCTTTTAATGGCCTGGTGTTAATGAGAGTCTTGTTTAGAGCTGTCAGATGACTCTGGGCAATGCAGACTGACACCAGCGCCGTGTTCGCGGCTCTAGAGGTCACCACACAGTCCAGGCATGTGTGTGTGAGTGTTGGGTTTTCATGTGGTAATAGTCTTTAGGGTATCATTTATTACACCTAATTACTTTTACAGTCAGTGTTTCAAGACAATATCAACACATCTTTAATCTTTGATGGTTTATGGTCATTTCAGTTGATATTTATCTTAATCGAGCCTGGTCTCAGAATCGCAGCAGAAGGTTGTTCTTGCTGTGTTTGTGCTTATTTGTTTCTCGCCACGTTGTAAGTGGTCTATAAGCTGGCTATCCTTACAAAGCTTAACAATACTTTTTAAACCTGTCTGTTCAGCATCATGACAGCAGAATGATGGCCTGACTGTCGTATTGTACCAGAAGGTGCATTGTACCCCCCCAAAAGGAGCACCCACCCCCTGCCAAGAAGTGCAGGACCTGGGGGATCCAGGGCAGCAGTCTTCCAGTTCCACCAGCCCCTTCAAGCATGAATTGGGGACAGAATCCAAAGCTCCACAATCCCAAGAGCCACCCACAACCCTGGGGAACGCCTCTCAGGTGTCGGCCCCCATACCATGGGCCAATGCCTGCCCCAGTGCCCCCAGCCAAGCACCACAGAGACCAAAATGCCCCAAATCCCCCAACCCTCTAAACCCCCCACCACCACCACCCCGACAACAACACACGCACACACACTCACACCTTTCCAAAAATTTAGTTTGCTTAATGGGCTGCTTTACAGTCACAGTGTCTGGTGTGTTTTGACAAAAGAAATATGCAAAGCAGAGCAGGTTTATTGGGAATTCAGTAGCATTAATATACAACACTTTCATGTGAAAATTAAAATAAATCAATGAGTAATGCTGATACAGAAGAAGTGATCTAAAGATCACAGAAAGTAAAATTGTTTGACTTTATGGTGTCTATCCTTTAGACTGCATGCTGGCCTGTTTATGTATTTGTATATATATATATATATATATATACATATACATATTGCAATGTTTTTTCACTCCAAATTTTAAAAAAAATCAATTCCTCCCTTTATTCCCAAGCCAGTGTTTTCCATCTTTAGCACACGTGCTGTTAGTCTTCTTTTGTGTGTTGGTAGTGAGACTGTAATCTAGCTCGCTGTGTGGAGACCAATTCACAGAGTGGGAAGCGCCTGTGCTGGAGCCAAGCTGTGTGAGTGTGTGTGTTTAAGTAAAGGAGACTCAAGCTGACAGTTTGCCAGCAGCCTTGCACCTGCACACAGCTAGGTGTTGATCTCAGACTGGGGAGGGGAGTGGTGAAGAGAGGAAGGAAGACGGGGAGACAGGCAGAGGAGAATCAGGGGAGAAGATCCAACATGAGATGTTGAGGATGGATTAAAAAAGACTAGTAGAGCACGCAGGATAGGAAGATGTGACATGTAATTCCTGCTTATATGTCTTTTCGCTGTACGGGAAGCGTGTGCATGCCACAAGTGGAGGGAAAATGTGCAGCTGTGTGACAGTCGAGGCAGGAAAGCCAATTGGACTGATGAATTCTTTCATAGGTAACTGCCAACACCAGAGCGCAGCCGGAGACTCATTTGTCAGACTCACAGAAATAGCATTACGCTGTGATGTTTCACTCTGTCTTTGGCACAGAATTAACAACTCTCTGCTTTGGCATGGGAGAAGCTGTGCCACCGATGCAATTGTAAACCGCTGTTTAATTCAATTTGGGTAAAAAAGACAATAAAGGGATGCAAGTGCCTATATGTCACCTCTTACTGTATTGGTTTAGTGCTGTACATATAAGTCGCTGTTACTCACTTCTAAATTCAATAGCTTCTGTTAACCTTTTGCTGCTGAGCAGCAAAACTTCCCAGTATCTCTGGAGGATGCTCCAGAAACTCCATCAGCAAAACACACTATTGGGTAGCCTGAATTATTAAAGTCTAAGATAATTTAATATACAGTAATAAATCTCTTGTGACAGGGTATCATTTAATCAAGTACTTAAACAGAATATCAAGATTCAAAATAAGTTCATTGATCCTGAAAGGCAAATCCTTTGTAGCCCACCCGCATCCACATCACATACAAGACAAGTTTACATTTAATTTGACCCATAAGAGGGAAAACAGTCCCTTGTTTAGTTGCAGATACATGTTTTAAATTCTCAATTCTGTTTGAAGGGATCTGCACAGTTTGACCTATTTGAGGTCCTGGTGGTGAGAAGAAGAGTGAGCAAAACAGAGACGGACAGATGGGAGGGGTTAATTGAAGCTGACATGTGTCCAGTGTTTGTGTGTCCCCATATGACATGCAGCTCTCACCCATATGCCTGTGTTGCCTTCCTACCTCTGTTGCTCAACACTATCTGAGCTCCAGTTTTCACAACACGCAAGGAAATGTCCAAATAATTATGAGTTTTTGTCGGCAATGTTTTGGCATTATGATCATGTGTTTATCACTTTACAGTGTTTGTGTGGGGGTTGTGTGTGTGTGTGTGTGTGTGTGTGTGTGTGAATGTTTTTGTGTGCCAATAGAATGTGTGCATGTTGTGCAAATTGTCTGATTATTTGGTTTCATTTCACCCTCTAACCCTGTATGATCCGAGGCTTGAAGCATTAGACAGAGACCATCTGGCTCCAAATTAAAGCCAAAACAGCAGAGATTTTCCTGTCCAATCCATTTTTAACATCGCCCAGTCTTCTGTTGAATTCACCTCTTCATAATATCTGCTTCTGGTTTTTAATTAATGAACAGTTATTGTCATTTATTCTGTTGTTTTTGGACGCCATTGCTTAGCTGTACATTAGCAATCTGTGTGCACGATTACGATACTGTGTCATAATATCAGACTTTTGGTCAATACGAGGAAAAGTTTTATGTATGTTTTTTTGTGTCATTCTATCTGTCTGGTACTTGTGCTGTGTCCCTGCAGGCTTGCCATGGACTGGCAGAGTGTTGATCTAAGTGTCAGTGGGTCTCCTTTTCCAACACTCTTCTTCTCCACCAGCTGACAGACAAGGTCAGGGACTCATCCTGCCTGTCTTTCGCAGCTCCTGACAGCCTTTCCTTTGAGAGACAAACCCCACACAACCCTGCACTCCGTGGCACGCACCATCACCAATTAATATTGCATCACCATTTTCCAGTCTGCTCCCTCAGGAGCCACTTCTCAGGGTCTGATTGGGCCACCTTAGTTCCTTCTTGACCTCACTCAGCCCCCTTGAATAACAGGGAAAAATAAATTTCACAACATGCTGCACTCATTGGTTGATGTTCTGTCTAATTAATATTCTTCGAGGTTTTAAATCAAACAAGACTAAACTTTTTAAGACCCTTGCTCTGGTGGGGTTATACCAATTTGATCTTGTGTAACATAATATCCTTTTTTGTTTTGTTTTTTTTAACAGTGAAGCTGAGAAATCTTTTCTCCAGGGTTCCCACTGCCATGTTTTTCCTTTAGTCCACAACTTTAAGACAAAATATTTCAACAAATTTATTGCAGATTGAAATTGTATCTTTGCAGTCTGGTGGAGGATTTGTACTTTAATATTCACCTGGCACTTGCTCTTCATTTGAGGTCTAATATTTCCTACAAAAGATTTCTCATCACTCTCAACTTGTTTCATCTGTTTGTGCTCTCTGTTAAATGATACCATGTTGGCATTCTTATGGAAGCAGAGAGTAGCCGTGCTCGCAGGTTTTATTTTTTTTAATACTTCACTTTCTGGTGATAATGGAATAATATATCTCATTATCTCAAGAAAACAAACTTTTTTGTCTAAAGATAACAGATTGGAGCTGTTCTGTGCCCATCACAGAACCAATACAGAGAAACAGAATTTAGAAACCTTCATAACACTCATGTCTATGAACTGTGGGAGGAAGCTAAGAAAGAACTCATGCGTACATGGGGAGGGAGGTGGGAGCTTAATGTTTCATTGTATTTCTGTTATACTTTTTGGATGTTTGAGGACATGTGTATGTCTGCAGAGACGCCTTTAAGACCTTTTTACAGCAGTTTTTTGGAAAAAATTGATGCTTCTGAAGTATCTAAGCCTGAGCAACCAAAACTGCTGAAGTGGCTCAACATTGATTGGACATGACAGATCAAGTACCATTTTCAAAAGCTAGCAACCTAAGAGACACAATACAAAGACAAACAGATTGCTGCTTTTTCAAACACTTTCAAACACCATATTGTAAACTGTGAAAATTGCCATCCAAACTCAAATCAGCGACCATCTGGCTTCCCTCTGTTGCTACTGTCACTTTCATCCCAGAAATGAATTTATACACTCACAACTTAGATTGCTGCAATTAAAGCTAGCTCAGGTTCTCTACCAGAGTCCTGGGACCTTGAGGGTCCTACGCAGTATCTTAGCTGTTCCTAGGACTTTTCTGGTGGGAAATGTCTGATGTTTCATCAGGTATCTGCTGGAGCCACTTCTCCAGTGTGGGGGTGTAATGAACAGGCTTGTTCATTACGGGTTCACTCAAGCACTTTGCACATTGCACTTTAAAATATTCACAGCATTTGGTTATTCACTCTGCACTTGGGGAAGTGCTAATTTGCACATAAAGAAATTGCACATGATTGTCGTTTTAAAATAAATATATTTGTTTGTTGGGATGTTTGTTGCCCGTGGGTCCGGCCGGGGAGGCGTCACTTCCGGTAATGGCGGCCGCCGGTCCTGCGGGGCAACACGACAGTTATGATTGGATAAGTGCAATATATGTGTACATCTTTTAAATTGGTACTTTCTTTTAGGTGTGGGGCGCATGCGTGAATGTTCGAAGTGTGGAGTGTAGGTGAGAGTGTATGTCGGGTTTTGTTTTTATTTATGTCCTCCTCTTGTGTCCAGGGAGGCGGCGTCTGGCCAAAAGATTTCCCGGGGACCAGACGCCGCTGGAGAACGTTCCGGGCTGGACCAAGGGGAGGTACGAGATGGGGTGGTGGTTTTAGGATGTAGTATTATTTAGTCTTTAGTTATCATCTGCGTGGTTTTGTTTGGGGGTATATTTCGGTTGGGGGGTTTCTTTTTGTTAGTTTTGGTTATGGTTTGGCGTTAGAGAGTCTGAATATGAGTTTATGGTTAATGTTGTTTTGTGTTACACCTGTAGAGTTTTATGGTTTATCCAATTTCAGCAGACGGCATTTAAGGCGCCGTGAACAGATCAGGTTTTTCTTCTGTCTTCGGCTGCTGGAGAAGCCATCTTCTGTTTTTAACTCTCTGATGCACTTTATTGCACTTGGCACTTTACAAAGAAAATAAAAAGAAAAGATGTGGACCACCTTCAGCCTGCCTCTGCCTCCCCTCGTTAATGGTACTCACTCCACCGCTCGTGTCTTTCCTGGCTTACAGGGGGACACGACCCCCAGTTCTCCGATCACAATGGGCACTGTACTTTTGCTTTCACCCTCCAGGCTTTTACCAGTACTTCCTTGAGGCCTTGGTACTCCAGTTTCTCATGCTCCTTTTTGCTGATATTTCCATAAGTGGGGATGGATACATCGATCACTACGGCTTTCCCCTGCTGCTTATCCATGATCACTACGTCCGGTTGCTATGTTTAGACAAATGCCCAAGTCCCTGTAATATCACTCTGGATCTGGAAGTCCATGAGGATCTTAGCCCTCTTATCCTGCACCATCTGGGCCTCGATCGCTCTGGTGCTCAGGGCAAAAAAAAAAACAACATATATATATATACACATATATATATATATATATATAGATAGATAGATAGATAGATAGAAAGGATGTGTGTGTGCGTGTGTCTTTTCCTAAAGACATTTTTTTTCAGGCTTTGGACTGATTAAGACTTGGAGCACAGTAATGCTTTTCCTAATAAATTCTTACTAAAAGTGCAGCAATCGGGATGTAAGTAAAATATAACCTGCCATCCATCCTCTTCTGGCATATGATGCCTATGACAGGCCCATCAGAGGGAGATTACTTTATGGATTTCTTCACCATGTTGCCACGTTCTATCACTCTGATCCTGGAGCTACCGTTACAGCCTTGTAGCTCCATTCTTCAAACTCTGAACTACTTGCAGTGAAAGACATAACACCTCCCTGTGACCTTAGCGGATGACTTATCCTCCCACCTTGGGGACTGAGTAATGTGCTTGTGGCTCTGAGAATAGCTACAGTGCTGTCCATCTGGGTTGGGGTTGGGAGCGGCTTGAACAGCGACGATGTATTTGTCTGAATCACATCTCCTGGTTCACCCATGTGACTTGTCCTCCCATACGTACACACTCATACAGTTAGCTGGCACACATGCTTCTCAAATATAGCTTGATGGAGGAGCATGGGGGCCATGTGTCACTCCTTCTCTGCTAAAGCACTCACCTGACCCGTCTTCGGCACTGATTTAACTTGCCCTGCTGGTGTGAAATAAGCACACATGGGCATGCAACGATTGTACACCGGATCACTTGTTCTCGGTGTGTTTCTTGAAACACATAAGCCTGAAGAGTGTGAAGGAGAGGGAAAGAACAGACTGTCAGTCAGCAGATATGGCTACTTCTTATATCCCATCACACAAGAAGGATAGGAGTGTAATTTTCAGCTTAGCAGCTGTCTGTCTGTGCGTGGCTGATTTATTCAGAAACCTGACTTCTTCACAATCCGTGCCTATGTGTGTATGCACATGTGTGTGGATGTGTGTCTGTTCCACAGATCGCTAATCTCTCTGAAGTCTTGTTTGTTCTCCAGGTTTGCCCCCTCTACAAACATTTCCCTGATCAAAGCTGTTGAAAAGGCCTGCCACTTCAAACAAAGTATACACACACCCTCACACACACATACACATGCATTCCAACACAACTCTACATGTTGTCATGGCAACCGTGTTAATCCTAAACCAACCGTCATGCAGCTGTTGCATCAGGCGAGCCAATCAGGAGTGGGAGGAGAGACACACAAACGGGAGTCAGAGCTGAATGACTCTTTTCAGTTCTCGTCTGTTTTCATACATGAAAGTTTGTTTTCATCACTCAGATTATACATAGCTGAATTCACTCTGTTTTTCTGGCTTTATTTTAAGTTAGAGGCTAATTTGCTCTGTTCTCCAGCTCCACTAACATTTTTTTTCCTCAAAGCAGTCACAAAAGAGTGCAAAAAAAATGTTCTGGATATTCTCCGAGTCAGAGATAAGCAGGGATGTTATCACAAGTATTTGAAGTTACCTTTTTGTACTAACTGCAGGTACTAATGCTGTGCTTAAATCCTTTCAAGTTCATTTACAGAGAGATAAGCATGATAAATAAATCCTTTGAATTTATGTAATCATTTTACTTTATTTGAATTACCTTAAACTGAATGTTTTACTCCCCTCCTTTATTTTAGTTTGAGCATACTTCATTAAATACAGTAATTATACAGTTGGGTATATGAAATAGTAAACATATATATAATTTTTTCAAGGATTAAACTATTTTGAGTTTTGAAAAAGCATGGAATAGCTTCTTTTTTCTTTTGGTCAAAGACAGAGATAAGAAATGTCTTTGTGTGTATTTCTGTGGCAACGTTACAGTTGCACACACAAGCACAACACGCTACAGCGTTTTCACCAGTTTTCTGTGGATGCACACTTTTTTTTTTAAACTAATCTGTCTTAATAGATAACTTATATAATCAAATTGTCTCCACTTCCATGTGGATGCGGCCTTATTTGAGCCATTTTTAGAAAACTGGTCACGCTAAGTGTGTATACCACTATATTATGTGCATCTGTATGCAAGCAGGGCTTTCCTGATAATATGTATGTAAGAATATGTTTTTTAGCAGGTGTCTTTTTTTAGCAGCTAAAGGAGTAACAGACATGCAAGATGCATGACTAAAATGTTTTTGGTAAAAAAAAAAAAAGTGTTTTGCACAGCTAAGACACACTTAAATATGATGCTAATTCAAGATCATAGAGATCAGAGAGTCAGTTATCAGGCAACTACTAGGATAGAAACACCTCAAAGAAACATGAGCATTTTAAGAATGGGTTATATAGAGGTATGAAAATAATCTTTTTAGCCATTTTGTATTTGCTACCTTTACCAGTTTTAGGGGAAATGTCTGTTTTAAAAACAGAATTAAGAAATGTCTTTTTATAACTGCTGTAGAAATCACTAGACAACTCTGTTTAACCACAGACAAGTTCAAAGTCTGTATAAACGATTGATGCACCGAAATGGAGTCTGCTTCAGCTCCAGGACTTCTTGCCCAATGCTTCCTCTCTGACTTCAGAGGAAAGCTACTTATTCTGATAGAAAACTGGTTTTCTTTGAGGTTGTAAAATGAATATGAAATACCTGCAGGTGATAGTTTCTAATGTTTGCTGCATTTATTTAACAAATGCAGTTGAAAATTGAAATTATTATACATCAAGCTACATTTACATTCATATCATTTGATATGTTACATTTAACTTGCGAATACAGCTTGATTTACTCTCTGCTCTCAGTTTATACACTGACACAGATGTGTCTGATGTGTTTCTTGGCCTTTAAAGGACAAAAACATACATAGTGTTTGCATGTGTCATTAAAGTGGAACTATTATGTGCATTTCAGGCTAATTTACCAGACCAGACGGGCTGGGATTGATCGAGTTATTGTCACAAATGGCTTTATTTACTTCAGACCGACCCTCTCCGTAGGCTGTCAGATCAGCCTGTGGGCAAAACGAGTGGATTGAGACGAGACTCTTCCGCATTAAGCCCCGCCTCCCGCCACTGCACTACATCGGGAGCGTGCACTGCACCTGCTTTCGCCGTCATTGTAACGTCTCATAAACAGAAGAATTAGGCTCATATGAACTCAATAAAAAAAAACAAAATACAATGTCAACACATAGCATACAGCCCTACATGTTGGAACCTGAAAACAAAGTGGAAAACAGCAACCCACAGCAAGGAATTCAGCAGGATGTCTCTCTTTGGTAAACTCACCAGCCATCGTTCAAAATAACTTTATCCGACGTTTTTCACCCGCCTGATGTATTTGTACATGCCCTTGTTAACCAGTAGAAGGTAACCAATCACCGAACCTTATCCCCCGGGACGTCACAAGGATTTCCACATAGAAAAAACTCTCTAAAATGACACGTTTGTCGTCGCCATGGAAACTGAACGGAGAGCGTGCTGGAACTCAAACTCAAACTCAAACTCAAACATGCATTTAAGTGATAAAAAAAAACAGTGCCGTTCACATGTCTGATGAGGATTCAACACTGTAACACTGTAGAAAGCTCAGAAAACTCCAAATACCATAATAGCACCCCTTTAAAGACGCATTATGTAACTTTCTGACCTTAAAACTCTGCTTTCCGGACTTGTTTGATGACATAGTGACATCTATCATGTGCATTTCTGGAGGAGCAGCTCCAGATATACAAAATCCCGACACTAAGAAACCGCACTGTACAACTTTTTCATCCGGGACGGGACGTGACGTTGCAGCAGAGTTTCACTTCAACGCATCGTGACTGATTCAGCAAAGGAGCGCAAGAAGATTGAAAGACAGAAAGGGATAAAACAAGAGTCATCACAAGTCTTTTGCTGACCTGAGAGAGCTAACAGGTTAGGTAGGATGCAAGATGGATGCCAAATTAGCCTTTGATAGGGGACCCGTGTGATGTGGAAAATGGCATAGTTCTGTACAATCTCAAAAATAGAGGTACAAGATAAGGACATTCCTGTACCTATAGGTACATTTTAAAGAAATGTTCTCTCAAAAGTACAATACTGGTCTTTAAGAGATCAGAAGCACACCTTCAGAGTACGAAAAAGGGTTCAAAGTGACATAAAGTACAAATTTGTACCATTTTGACCATAAGGGTACCTGCAGCATTGAAAAATGTAATGTTAATGGCTGTAAAGTTACAAACTAGAGCAGAGTTGAGTGATGACAGTAGTACTACTTAACAGTCATTTACTACACCAGACAATGAAGGTCAGATGCTGCAAACTAAGTGTATGGCTGGTCAGTATTTTGAGTTTTTGAAGATTATTTCTAGATTAAAGATAAGATAATATTGCTAAGTGGAATGGACCAGGCCTAATGCTGTGGAAAACATAAAAAACATAACTTGAAAAGGTGAGGTTGAACTTGGTAAGGTACAAAAATAGACCAGAACTGAAGGGTACAGAAATGTCTCTCAGAAGAGTACACCCCCAGCGACAAGCATTTGTACCTTTTTAGGTACAAGCTGGTACCTCTATTTTTGAGTGTGTAGTCTTTAAGACGAAACAAACAAAAAAAGAAATCAGGGGTATCCAAGTTCAGTCATAGAACTCCACCATCCTGCAACTTTTAGATGCAGCCCTCATTCAACACAGCTGAATCAAATTAATGTATTGTTACCAGGCCTCTGTAGAGCTGGATGACATACAGAAGAGGGAATTCAGCTTCTTGATGCAGGTGCGTTGTATCTAAAAGTCGCAGGATGGTAGTTCTCAATGACTGGACTTGGGCACCCCTGGAATAAGTAAACTGCTTTCTTCTTTCACTCTTTTGCTACAAAGCCGATCATTTGACCAATCTGTATGACTAGTTCTGTTAACAATACATCAGTCCTCTTCATCCTGAACCAGTTTAACTGACTGAATGTCATGCAGTTCATCCTTGTGCGACAGGAGTCTGCCCTACCAAGGAGAACAAGGAGCTCTTAAAATGGGACACACAACCATCTAGGATAAGAGTGTCAGAAACAGCACTAGTGGAGACAAAATACTGCTGATGCAAGTGAGCAGAGGCAACAAAAGCCTCTCATGTCTACACACTACCCAACGTTGTGTAGACATAAATCTTTTTATAAAGTCACAGCAACAGTACCTGACTGCTATGTGTAGACAAATGCCCAAGTCCCTGTAATATAAAACATTGAGTTTCTATATTAAAACTTGACTTAGAGCTCTTATACACCAAACAGATGTGAAGAGTCAGCAGCAATGCGTCTCCCTCCTCATGTGTCTCCTTATGTTACCAGCATCTGGGCAAACAAAACAGTGCTTAAACGCACCGCAAAGACAGCTTCCAGCTGCCAGATAGGACATAGAAGCTACACTTGTGCAAGATGACGTCCTTACAGTAACAACACAACACATAAGGGAAACTGAAAGACCACATAGATTGAAAAATGTGAACATAGCAGTATGTAATTGGTGATGTCAGACATGACGTGTGCATATTTATGAAAAGTTGTGCAAAATCAGTAAAAATAAATGAGTATTCATGCATATTTACTTGTACACACATTTTATTTGTCGTTTACCTTATACAATATGTGCATTTTGTATTTTTGGGTAATGTCTTGATAAAACTGTGAGTATGTTAACCCTGAGTTGTAGGAAAGCCACGGTTTTACCATTCCAGAAAGTGAGATAAGTCTATGGCGAGTCACACAGAACGGGTTCAAAGCTAAACAGATTGTTTAGCTTTGAAGTTCTGCAAGATGTTTTTTCCGTACAAAACTATGATAATATTTATTTGCTGTCGATGGGAACCAAGTTACTGCTGTACTACATCATGTCTTGAATACCACCTGCTGTGCAACACACAGCTGATTCAGACTGTTGAGGAGTGCAGATGCCTGGATAATTCTGCAAGCAGCTACCTGTCGACAGCTAATCTGGATAAACTGAAGAAGTTGGAAATGGTGCTGGAGAACTGCAGGATATTTACTCATGTTTGTTGTACAGTATGTTTGCTTCTCTGGCTGCATCCACACTGCAGATCTTAATGCTCAAATCTCTTTTTTTTTAACTGTAATCCGTTTTCCTGTCACTGTTCACATCATCATTTCAGTGCAACCTCATCACAACTATATGTGAACAATACATGTTCCTGAAGTGAACCGCATGCTCAGAGGAAAACACAATCTCACGTGTTTGTGTGTCAGTTTGGATGTGTTTGCACAGTCAGATCTGACAAAATTATACAGTCTTCCTAAGCACGATTAAGTCCAAAAGTTCACTTTACCTTCCAAGCTGCATCAGCATTATCTGCTATGAATCTAGCTAACCCTTACGCTGGCGCAGAATTATGTTATTTGTCTGACTTCTGTGTGTCAAAGTTGGGTGAAATGTGGCATTATCGTTTGGACTGCGGTTGGTTTTGTATCAGATTTAGAACCACAAATACAAGTGATCCTGAGTCAGATTTGTGATCTTCTGGCTGTCATAAAAAAAAAATCCAATATAAGTTACATTCGTTCATTCATTCATTATCCAAACCGCTTAGTCCACTGAAGGGTCATGAGGAAGCTGGAGCCTATCTCAGTAGTCTTTAGGCAAAAGGCAGGTTACACCCTGGACAGCTCGCCAGTCCATCGCCAGGCCACACAGAGACGAAAAAACATATGGTCAAAAAAATCAGCATCAAGTGCTGTGTGAGTGCAGCGTAAATGAGCGTGAGAGTGTCAGAAATGGTATGAGAGAGAGTGTGTGTGTGTGTGTGTGTGTGTGTGTGTGTGTGTGTGTGTGTGCGTGTAAAAGGGTTATTTGTGTGTACATACCTGTATCTGTATGTAAAGAGGGAGTTTGTACTTGTGTGTGTGAGTGCACTTGTATGATTGTGTGTGAAAGAGACTATAATGGGGAGTGTGTTTTTAAGTTTCTGCCTCATTCACTGTCTAGCATGTGAAGGATTTTTAAATATACATAAATTGGGTTTATTGTGTAAAACATTTTGTTGCTTTTTGCATGAAAAGCTCTTTATAACCAAAAAAATGTGAAATTTAAATACAGGTCATGGTTTGGTATCCCATCATAGTCTAAAAAATATTCACTTAACTTTAAGTTGCCTACATGTATGTTTTTACCCCAGCAGCATTCAATCGACCAATATTTGAAGTCATATGCTGCAGTTTTATTGCAAATAATTTTTCACTGTGTATTCATATTTCTATATTGATTCTGTAGCAATTTTCTTCCATTACTTAGTAACTGTAATGTTCATATTTATTTATGAAATAACTCTTAGTATTGCTTCTCTGCTTTAACAAAAACGTATTACTCCAATGATGAAATAACTACAGTCTTTTCCTGAGTATAAGTCGCATCAGTCAAAAAATGCATCACAAAAAGGAAAAAAGTAGAGTTTGGCCAATACCAATACTAGAAACAGACATACACACAAATTAAGAAGACTGGGATTGGTTAGTGTTTTTGTCCATTCATCTTAACCTGAAATGAAATGGTCATGTTACTCCCTACATCACATACGAATACAAGTAAATAAAAATGTGTTGCCATTATACTTTTGCAGTATACTTCTATATCGAAAAATTTAAGAAACTACTTCATGAGAGCTTAAAAGTTTTTTGGCAATATTTGAAAGGTTCCTTTCAAGGTCTTTACATTTCTAATGTTTATTGTGATTTTAGGATATTTAATACAGTGTTTTACAATCAATTAGAAAGGAAAATAAGGGAGACAGGCTTCAAAAAGCAAATCCCCTGCAGAAGTAGAAAACCCTGAAATAACACTACATGGCTACTTTGCATAAATGCAATTTTTGTAAAACCTTGTTTGGCTGATGAGATTTTATAAGAACTGCAGCTTATGTGATAAACACCATTCAGCCGAAACACCAGCAAATCGCAAATGTAGTTTGTCAAAATGAAAAAAAAAAAAAAAAAAAAAAAATCAAATTTATTTATCAAAAAACTGTAATGGAAACGCAGCTGATAACAGAGGTTTGGTTTGGTTTGGTAGCTAGGATTCAAACCACCAGCCTATCTATCAGCTGATGACTCTTTTAAGTCTCAACCTCTCCGATTAGTGTTTCAAACTGTAAAACTTAACTGGATTTAGTTTAATTATGAACTGTATGTAACAATTTAATACATAAAAAAATGCATACATATGTGTCACTGTCTTTTTTCTTTTTTCATGAATATATTGTCTGATCAGTGAGAAAACCTTCTTTGCTTTAGAAAATCTGACAGCTTTTCTGCTCCAGCGTCCCAGTAACTGACCTCATGAATCACGTGCAATGTCCACTCAGCCATCTGTGATGTCGTTTAGAGTTTAATAAAACACAAATATCCAATTATTTTTCAATCATAGTAAAATATACAAGCTATTCAGTCCACTACCAAATAGGGATTTTATTCTATTTAATAACCCAAAAACATGGGCTGCCCCCTCTTTTCCTCTCTGTTGTTGTGGTACGATAAGTGTAAATCTCCATGAAATTTTTTAAAGTTAAGCTAATTCCTCTAAATTAATGTAAAGTTAAACATTTAAAAAAAATCCTTTTATTCTGTGTTAGATGCTAAAATTAGTACCAAGTCTGTGAGTTAAATACACAATATTAGTAACAATAATTACTAAAGAACTTGAAGAACGCAGACCTCCATTAAGCAGCTTGTTTCCACCCACACTAAGATTTCCACCCTGTTATGGTCCTACATTTATTTTATATGTACACTATTAGATACCTGGATACACTGAAAATAAATCCAGTGTCTAGACTATATTGTTTTGTTTAAATGTATGTTTATATGTTAATTTGTTCTCTTGTAGTGATAAAAAAAAAAAAAAAAAACAGAAAAAAAAAAAAAACAAAGATCCTTTATTTTTTCCTGTTCAGTATCATAGTATCCAGAATTTTGCCAGGATCCAGATCTAACTTTGATAACTTTCAAAACCTGTTGGGAACTTTTCCCTGGCTATGTATTGTGCAGTTATACACTGGAAATAGTCCTTTCTCGAATGAAAAAAATCCTTTAAAAAGCGTTGCATCCAGATGGTGATCTGGATCACTCCCAAAATTTAATGGAATCAAAGTTACATCAAGACCCACTTTCAGACAAAATACTAAGAAAATTGTTTCAGTAGTTTTTGCATAAACTTATTAACAGACAGACAGACAGGCTGACAAGTGGCAGGGGTAATAATAATGATGACAATAACAATAAACTGTTAACTGAATTCAAATCTGTGCTGCTCCTACCCAAAGGACAAAAAAAAGTCTGAGACTCAAAGTAGAATGTGCTTTAATGTTTTATTAGTAAAAAGATATAATCATGTTGTCTGTTGTTTTGTCATTGTTCTGTTGTGTCCCAGCGGCCTGTTGATTTGAATCATGCACTAAGTGGCTGTTAATGGCATGAACATGTCCGTGTTTTTAAAATAGCAGACTGCCCATTAGACTGGTATTAACAAGCTAATGGTCTGTTACTAAACTGCTGAATGACATTGTTGCTGTCGCCCAGCCGAGCCGCTGCCCACACTGCACACATGGTCTCATATAAAGACACACTCCACATTCAGTTTTCTGTGCACAAAGAAATACATGAGCTTTTACTGCTATTGTGGTATCTGATTATTATTATCATTATTATTATTATATCACATGTATGTGTGCAAAGCCACAGAGTTATACTGATTTCTAACTTTGTTCTTCGGAAGAAATATGAGATAAGGAAATGAGATGAGTGGCAGCTGCTAACCAAATGGAGAAAAACTGGAAGACATAGCTGGCAGGTGTAACTGTAGTTATTAAAGCTGGGATGCACTGTGGTTGTTTACTTCGGCCTGACTGCATTGTTGTGTCTCAGGAATTATTGATAGGCACAAAGAGACAGAGTAATAAAGAACTACACATCAGTCCCGCCTGTACATCTAGCTCTATGTTTACGCTGCTTGTCAGATTGACTTTTGTAACGACTTCTTTCTAAAAACCACCCTTATTTAAAGAAACTGGGTCTTCTTTTTTCTATCGAACACAGGAGGAAGTGCTCATATATCAAACGTCACGCTGTGCATGTGTGTAGTATGTTGAATTTTCCAAATACACAGTCATGTACATGCTCCAACGCACATGCGCACAAACACACTCTAACACTGTGGTGCAGCGATAGGGCAGCACAGCAGGGGGGATATCCCTGGGAAATCATTTCTCCCTCTCCTTTCTTCCTATTTGTAACTTGTCCTTTCAAGCAAGACGGCCCTTAAAGTTCAGTGGCGCATTCTTCAAAAAAGGCTATTACTGGCTGCCTCTGATTCTGTATCATGCCGCGCACAGACCAGCCATCCCTCCTTTTTATTTGCCTCTCCTCCTGTCATCATTTTCTGAAGCCAAGAGAGAAGAAGTCAGGGTTTCAGAAAGGCCTGTGACCAATGCCTTGAAACCCTATGCTATCCCCACTCTGACTTTGCGCCAGACGTCCATATCATATCGCTAAAAGGTCCTATTGCTTTTGATACTTGACAGAGCTCCCACTTTGTCTCTTTCTTACTGGATCTCTGTCTCCCCCTCTGTGCTAACTGTCTATCACACTCATTCTTAACACTTACAGGGCTATCATAAAACAGTGTGGGACTGTAAAAGATACCTAAAAGGTATGAAGAAGATTGTGATGTTGCTGGCCCTGAAGACAAAGGATAAAGGTTCCCACCTAGACAGTAGACAGTGATCATAAAGAAGGATCTCTTACAAAGAACTGTGGCTCTGAAATATCAGTGGCCTAAAGCTGCACTAATGCTTGATGCATTAGGTATATCTATAGAATATAAAAAAGATGGATGGAGGATCCAGTGTGGAGATGTGAAGCCAAAGAACTTCCTTATACAGGATTGCAAGGGGATTGCCACTTGGGGTTCCAACACATCTTTGGCTTCAATAGACCCTTTCCAAAGTCATAACAATTCCATTAATGGCCTTCTCCCCTTTTGATCATTGTTTAAAGAGTTCTCCTGAAAGTAATTTCATTATTGAATAGCAATTAGGTCTAAAAGATATCTTTGTTTTTAAGTTTTGATCTTATTGAACTACATCGGCTCTCCTTCTTTACTTTCCTTATCTTTATTGATTATTTAAAGCACTTTGGATGCTGTAGCTTTTTAAATGTGCTATCCAAATAAAACTGACTTTGACATTGACAAATTTTGTCCAAGTAAGAAAAGAAAACAACCAAATGCAAAACTGAGGTTTCAAAATCTTTTTTTTTTTCATGTAGAGGACATTGTCCACCAACAGACTGCCATAACCATCTGAACTCCTGAGTACAAAAGGTTCCTTGTGTTTTTTGTTTTTTTTCAAAGATACGAGTTACCACTAAGAAAATAGATGGATTATTATACGTGAACACCAAGGAAATTATTTGCAAAATGTACAAAGTGATAATAGAAGGCTTGTAGCTCTTAACAGCAAACATTTTAACTTTTGCAGCTCTTGCAACGCTCTCCCTCTTCAAGTCCTCTGCTCTTAAGGGACCTATATTTACTGCTGGCTCATGTGCAATCACATCCTGTAACCAAAATGATAGTTGTCAGAATTGTCACTGTGTTTTACAAAAACAAAGATGTACCCTTCAATTGGAGTATTGTTTTAAATAAATATAGTAACACATGCCATATGAATATTCAATAAACGATTGAATATATATTATGTAAATATTTGCTCTTCGTCAATGAATCGAAGGCTAACCAACAGCTGTTGATCCAGTTGATAGCCACAAAGGTGGTCAGAGCAGTAATTTAATATCTTTTGGGCAGCAGTACTGTAGAAGCTTACATAAAGGTGCCTCACAGTGTCTCATCACTCTTGGGTGTGATTACTAGTGCAACAAAACGTGCTTCAAAGGTAAGAATACCTCAAAAACTTGGGAAAAAGGCAGGACAATACTGCTTATGTCACAAAGCTTCACTTAAATATGTCAGTATCTCAACAGACATTTTAATTATGTATGTAAGAGAACAGTTGTTGTGTATCATGCTGGAAGCTGTCCGCTTGGTGGTCAATGATGACTAAAGGACTGCCTCTCACTACAGCCAATCATTAACATAATTAGAAAGCCCTTCAGCTCAGGCCTGAATACTGATGTTGGACTACCTTGTTTCCCCCCCTTCCTGTCCCTCCGACACTCGTCTCCCTCTGTCTGTGTCTCACTCTGTCACTCCCATCGTCTGTGACCTCCACTGTCATCACGGCTGTCCTTGAGGAGCAAAAATCTCTCCATTTCACAGGGACCAGCCATAAGGGGGCTTGATTGCGGCAAATTGATCCATAATCACACAGTGCTCAGAGCTTTTTATCCTGTCGCCTCTTCATCTCCACTTAAGAGGCCCACTGTTGGCGTATTTACATGCTGTCTTCTCAAGGGTTTCCTCCGCTCCCACCCTTCTATCTGTCTCTTTTTTCCTCCATTTTTTTCTCTCTCCCTGCCCGTCACCCCTTTTATGACTCTGCCAACCAATTTTCTTTGCTCTTCTTCTCTCAATCCCTCCTTCTTTCTGTCTGGATGTGATGCCAATCGGAGTGTCTGGACATGGCCATTGTAATCCTCTTCTTAGGTCCGCACTGTGTCTTACACACACACTTCAGATTCACCTCTGACCAAAGCATCTCTGTTGTTGAGATCTTCAGCTACACACACAAACCTACATGGTCATCATGGGATGGGAGGAAATGAGTGGGTATATAGAGATGCTTCACAGGTAGAGGTGACTTAACCCAACAATAACTGTCTCATTCAGTATGTGTTTGTGCCCTCTTTCACTTTGGTCTTACCGACATTTGTCTTTTAATTTTATCCATTTGACTAATTTAGAATTTATGTATGGCTATAACTGAAGTAAATAAATATAAAATAAATAAGTGAAATAACTTAATGCCTCACTACATCTTCTGATGGCAGTAAGTTTTGTGTTTCTGTCCATGGGAAAATGCATGTCGCTCAACAGTAAAGGCTCAGAAACATTCAAATGTCTTTCTTTTCCTTCATCAGTTCTCTGCTCTGATACAGCTAATGATGATGTTTCCGCTCCTTGTATTTTCTGCTCTTGATGTGATAATCTTGACATTTGGCCAGTTGGAAAAGTGTTGTGTAATGGGAAATGTGGTTGTCGGGTTGAGATCATAGCTTCAGCTCCCAACCGGCAGTCTTTTCCACAGTTCTTCAATTATAGACTTCCACTTCTTTCTTTTTTTAACAATGTTTTTTTCTTCACTCTCACCTGTAAGCTATCAGGAGATCAGAGAAAAGGGAAAGGGAGTTACAGAAACAGATGGACATTTGAAGCAAAACACTACTTGAAATGACAGAATATTATTAGACCATGCTTTCAATACCAGCGGTAGGTATTTGGTTGGGGGTAACGCTGTGTTGCTCTTATTGCCATGTAAATGTTCAGTTACTTTTTCATTTTGTCCCCAGTGTTCAGAAGCCATGGAAAGCATATATTTTTCAGCAGTATGTTGATGTCACTTGCTTTGATCTGCACAATCAGATCACTAACAGTGTCACCATGCAGTTGCTTCAGTCTTGTGCAAATGGTTTTAGTTGAGGAAAGTAAACTCAGTCTCTATTTCTTCCACCAATCTTAGAACCCTTAAGAACAAACACAAACCTTCACCTTAAAGAAAACAAATGGGAAGCATGCCTTCAGCTATTGTCTCATGAGGTGAGATCTATTATTTGCTCCTTTAAAATAGAAAATCAAAGCTCTGAAACTTTGATTGGATCAGTCTTTCATTTTTTTAAACTGCTTAGTCTAATTAAGAGTTGTGGGGAAGCTGAAGTCCATCCCAGCAATCATTGGGTGAGAGGCAGGGTACAAGTTCCCATTCCATTGTGATCAATCATTTGGATCATTGGCTCTGAAATGACTGTGAAGTGATTGTTTATATTAGCTTTACCTGAGGTTTTCTTGAGGGTTTTCACGCAGAATGCTTTGTCCATTGTGGTGTTACTCTGCATGTTATTTATGTTTCAACTCTGTTACCGTTGCATTTCATAGCGCCTCACATTTTTGTTGCTTACCGTGTAATGACTGTTTAAAACTTATTACTAGGTAATTAACAAGTAATTAGTTACTGGCTTCCATTACGTTGCACAACTACATAAACTTACATCGTAATTATCGCTTTCTCACAATTTTCCTGGATGGTGAAATGTGGACAAAAATTCCTATTTGACGATTAATCAGGTACATTCTGCATCCATTAAAAGTTAAACACATTAGTCAGTAGTTAACATGTAAAACAATGTGTAAAGGGAAAATTCTAGATTCATTTCAATACTTTCTCATTCACTTGTCTGTACCAGAAATAATTTGATCTTTAGAAAAATATGTTATGAAAGTGTACATGTGCATCCTACCTACACAAGCCCTGACACTAACTCAAACCAGGCTGAAGTCAATTTTTTCACCCTAAATGCCCAGCAAACGGAAAAGCTTCTTAGTTGTCAAAACAAGTGAGCATCAACAACCATTTCCAATCTATCCCTTAGTGTTCTGAAGAAGGTGAAAGTGTCTTTTTTTTATCCTGACATCCTGCTTTCAGCTTGTAAGACATCTTAAAATGTCAAGCTAGTTAGGCAAAGATGTCAAGTCATTTTTCATGAGAATAGTTTGAAGCAAGCAAAGAGTTTTTCTTTCTGAAAAATGAGGAAAGGCTGTAATGCAGAGAAAATGGCTGTGAAAGCCCACTACATCAGGGCATTACTTCAAGTACTTGTTTTTCTTTTTAACTTCTGTTGGCCAACTTAAACAGGTTCATTTCCTGTTTGAGTACAGATTTCACTCCAGCTTGGTTTGTGTATGGAACATCAAAAGAAAATATAGTTAACCCTTTATGCTTAGCAACATTTTAAATTAATGTTTTAAAAAATGTTCTTGTTGTTGCCTAAAAGTAATGAGAAATTACATTTTTAAAAAAAAAACTGCATATAGAGATTGGGAACCACTTTAAATAAATGTGGTGCACTGAAAATAAGGACATAAACAGCCTGGAAATTTAAAGTGTTCTGTGTATCTTGTTGATATATGACTCTTGTGACTTTTTTTTTTTAAATCATTCCCTTCATTTGGTTTCCTTTTATGCACCTGCATGAGTAAACATCTCGTCCTATGTACAGAAGAAATAATTTTTTTCATGTGAGAAAAAACAAAAAGGCTCCATTTAATGACAGTTAAGGTTGTGCATGCAGTTTTTGCCTCTTACTGCCTTTCCTCTCGCTGCTCCCAGGGTTTAGTTGTGTAATGTATGATGTGTTGGCTGACAGGGGATGTTTTATGAATGTATGAGAAGGCCTTGGCAGCACCCCTGCCTCCCCACAATAAGATGAGCTGAATAAATCTGAGACATGCCACAGGCTTTCCACATACGCAGACATGCACACAAAAAAATTTAAGTCAGGGACCTGGTCAATTCCTGGGGAAGAAAACAGAATCATAAAACTCTTATCACTTTAGAGCCCTCTGCACCTCGGCACATTCCTCCATCCCTCTCTGTCTCGTTTTTTTTTTTTTTTTTCTGCTTTCCTCCTCTCTCTGTCTGGGTGTCCTTGAGGTGGCAGAGAGGTGGTGTCAGCGGCAGGAGCGAGACGGGGGTGTGAAGCTTTGATGCTTGTTGGGGCTCACTGAGCTGGCCAGTACAGAGTACCGCCTCTCGTCCCAAGGCTCTGAATAAATTCAACGTCAGTGACAATTTACAGCTCGTGCCCATCCTCGATATGATGCACTGAGCAGAGCGTTGAGCGTGTCTTGTTGCTATTTCAACAAAGTGAGGCTAATTTATTACAGTGTAAAATCCACAGAGCAGAGATATAGGGAGGCCTTGGTTTGAGACTTGTGGTGTAAAACTGTGGCTAGTGTGATGTTTTTTATTATATTACTGCGTGTAGAGGGACAAGGCTGCAGTGTATGCTGGAGCGTACAGTTAGAACGAAATATGGGATATAATTCATTTGCTTTAATATCAAAACCAAGTGGCTTTTCAGCATCCAGTAACATGAGTGAAGTTTTGCAGTTTAGTGTCTTTCATGTCATAAAGTTTGGACTTAAATGAAATTTTAAAAAAGCAAGCAAACTCTGCTTCTATCTTCTTGACTCTAATTTACTTTTAACAAGGGTAATTTGATTTAAATATATGCCCCCATCTTCAAGAAGTCTTGACAGGGCCTCTATTGTAGTGGCTGTGGAGGAATGATGAAGAAGATCTCAGTTAATTACATCATGTCATAAGTTATGAGACTGAACCCAAAGTTCCCCAGACTGCTGTCACAGAAAGAGCTGACCAGCACAATCGAGACTGACCTTCAAAATCCATTAGATTTGTTGTTTTTTTTTTCTTGGTTTTTTTTTTCACCAGCATTTTTCTTCCCTCCAGTAATTTGCATATTTATCAGAGCCGATCGTGGTTTGACATCCTTTAATTTTTTATTTCCTCCCAGAGAGAATGAGAAGCAATGTGCCGTGCAGCATGTGACTTTGGCAGGTGAGGAATATGCTGAGGGAGCACTTTGATTTGGAAGTGTGGGCATAAATTTTGCCTCTGCTGCTTTCACTCACTCATTGTCACCAACCACCCCTCCTTCTCAGCCTCCACCTTCTCACTGTAGCAGATAACTTTATTCTTTTAAATGTACAAGCCAACTTCATTTTTTCTTTAATCTGTTTTGTTTGTTTGTTTGTTTGTTTTTTTGCCACATTTCAACAGAAACGTCATAATGTGAAGTTAGAGAAGCACATATTTCAAAGTCATGGGCTCATCAATCTCTTAAAACTGGATGTAGGGAACATGTAAACCTCAGTTGTAGTGCAACATTAATACATAGAGAAGGAGCCTCATATGCATTCATGTGGAAGAAAAGGACATCCTCCTTTCATTTTAAAGTGTTCGATTTCAGTGCATAATTAAAGAAATCATCATTTGGTCCTTAACATCTTGTATAATTTGGTAAATAAACCCTAAGATGAACAGCATCCTATGACACATCACTCTGTCATCATTGATTTCACACAACCTGAGCCTAAATGCAGAAGCAGTACAAGAAAGAAACACACCCCAATCAGTAGAGCCAGATGCTGCACTTAACTGATCATTAGGAAGAGCGAGCACTTCTATAAAAACAGATTTTGGCAGTTTGAAGGAACAGTCAGGTTGCATGTGTTTTATGAGATGAGAGGTGCTGCTGCCATACGCAGTGAAACACTGACACAAAAAGGGACAGAAGAAAAAAAAAAAAGTCTATCACGTGCCGACACTCTTGCCATGACCTTGTACTCATAGTTTTCCTTTCTCCAAAAAGAACGTTAAACCAGGTTTATACGGCCACCATGTGGATCACTGGTCGTTCCCCAAAGATAAACAACAAAAACCTGGACAAAAATTGATTCTCATCTCTGAAATATGTGCTTTTTATATTACTGTTTACTCAGACATACAAGTGGTGAGCATTTATTTGGAGGAACAAACACAAAAAAACAATGTTAGTGTGTCATCTAAATGACAGTGCAGTGATGTGCAGTGATGTGGCTTTGACATCCAGCTCAGTGCACTTCATGGAAAACATCCATTGTTGATGGACTGTTTCTCCCTTCTTCTTTTCTGTCAACAGACAAAAAGCTTTTCCAGGGAAGAGTTTGAGCATTTCTGTTGCCACAGAGAGCTACCCTTCAGTCTAATCCTTTTCCTTGTCTTTCCTTTTTTACTTCTGTCTTTCATTCCCTTTTTTCTGCCAGTCTCTCTCGCTGCCGCCCCTTGGCTGCTGATCTCTTCTGCCACCTTGGGGTCAGCATATGCTGCTGCATCCCTGTAATCTTGAAACTTAACACTAACTGGACCCTAACTTTCATGCTAAATGCCAACATGTGATTTTCCTGGACATATATGCAAGCCATGATACATATTTTCTGAAAGTTCCCTGTGGTTGTTTGGGCGCTTATGGAATAGTGGGACTTAATTTTGTGCTACAACGCTTGGCTGCACACAGCCAGATACAGTGGAATGCAGAGATACAGACACATAAACACAACAGCTACTCGGGGAGCATTTGTGAGAGCCCTGAGGAGACATATTCACACAGACACACAGTGAAACACACACAGACGCACAGAATGATGTGGCATAAACAGTACATCCATTGTAAGCTCCAGGAGCCTGCTGGAAGAGATTGTTTTGATGAAGCAGCAAGGGCACACAAGCACTGAGACTAAATGTGGCATGGCCATGATGGTTGAATTCCCTGACAGTCGGGACCTTGGCAGCTGCCTCTGCTTTGGCTCACAACTTTCTGGGTTCTTGGTTTTACCGTTGGGTAAATGGCTGTGTGTGTTTTGTTTGTGCATGTCTGCCTACATGTTTTTCTCTCGCTGTAGAAGCTATCTGAGTGTATGTCATAGCTGTGTTCCTGCTCCACGAGCCTGTGTGGCGGTGGCCTGGGGTTGGGGCCAAAGTAGAAATTTCTAAGTGATGGAATTTCACAGCCACCGAGCACCCAGCGGCCGGCCAAACCGCAAGCACTCACATTTACAACAAACGGCCTGCTCCGCTCCACAGAGACTCCTGAATGGCAAACTCATTTGTCTCTGTGAAGGGCAGAGGGAGGAAAAAGCTAAATAAAATCAGAGGCAGAGTACTTTAATGGAACAATGCCTTTTTTTTTCTTGTATGTTCGTTTACGACTCTTAACTACTCACACAGACACACATGTACGCTCACATAAGCACACACACATCGCTGTGAGGTTAAATTGGAATTAAAGACAAGGAAAAGTGCATAGCCTAATGCTAATTAGCATTTTCTCTGCTCAGCAGAAGGGGGCGGAAGAATCAATAAGATATTAAGTTTGTGTATAGCAATGAGGCACACAATCACTTTCATCCATTAGTAACAGCAGATTAGAAGAGAAACACTGGCCAAGAAAACAGCAAAACTTTGACCTCTGTGGATTTAAACCAGGCTGGGAATGCAGAATGGGTGCTGCTTGTTTAGCTTCTCTGTACTACTGTATTTAGAGTATGATTAAAGATTCTCCTCGAAACATCAACAGAAACTTCAGAGGTTAACTTGCCCTCTTCCAAGTACAGCTGACTACAACTTTTTGATCCTGACCTCAGAGATAAAACATCTCTGGGATTTATACTCAAATATTTCATCGTCAATAAAATTTCACACATCTGTCAAACACCCATTGCTAAATCAATAGAAAAAGGGGAAATCGTCAGCTGGACCAGAAGACTTGACTCAAAGTCCTCCTCCAGGTCACACTAGTTGCGAGCTGATCCTGACCCCCGTAGATGTATAATTCACCTGTATTGTTGAATATTCTGTGCAGAGTGTTGGTTTGATGTTTCATTCATGTGCGTCTGGCTGAAATGGACCTCCAGGTCAGAATGTGTTGTGACTCAACCTCGATCATGTGGGCTGTGTTAAGGTGCATGTATATCTATATCTACTGATACCAAATTACAGTGATTTCAGTAAAACTAATAGCTCCCTTCAAGTTTACTACATCTTTATGCATTAAGAAGCTTTTTTCCTCCATGATTTTACAGTATTTACCTTCTCTTTTAAAATCTTTTCTCCATCCTGTCTTGCTGTTTTAGACCATACAAGTGCAGAGAGAGAGAAGAAGCTGGTCTTTCTTACAGCGCGTGTTCATCCCGGAGAGTCTCCTGCCTCCTTCGTATGTCAAGGTGAAGTCATTTGCTGTTTTTTTTTTTCTGCGTTTAATTGGATTGCTGTAGATTAAGGCAAGGTTTTCAAGTCCTGCAGGTTTTCATTGTGTCCCTGCTTCAACACACCTGACTCAGTGAAAATTCCTCCAACAGCCTGTGGAGTTCTATGCAAGTGACTCATTAATTTGAGTCAGGTGTGTTGGAGCAGGAGGACATGGAAAACCTCCAGCACTAGTGCAGCCCTGATGTAGACTGTGCAACACTTTCCTGTGTTTAGTTTGTTAAAATCTGTCAAAGTTCATGATAAACATAATGTCTAGTGTATATTTCATCAGCTTTGCAGAGAATATTTATCAAGTTGCAGCTTTTGCTATAATGGGCGAATAGATTTTAACACTACAATAACATTTGTTTTGTTTTATTTGTTTTCTTTTTTCATTTAAGCTATGGGGCATTTAGTACAAAGAACAAGCAGCTCCTTCAATGTTTTGGTCGGGTAAACAATAAGTTCTGAATATCTTTTAACAGCAGCTTTGTTTGTGCTTTACTTTGGCGAAGCACAGTAGTTTTCTCAGAGGCCCAAGATGTCCTTTCTCTTAATGTCACCTCCCCCATATCCTCAACTGGATGAAATGGGTATAGAAAATGGATTGATGGATGGTTCCTAATAGAGTTCAATTACCCAGAAGTACCCAAAAAGTGGCCGTAGCAGGACTGTAGTTTTCTGAAAAGTAGGAAAAGGTGCTGCAGTGTTTTATTTCTTGTCTCCTTCACTGTGTTCTATAGAACAAGACTCGACTAAACTCATTAAAAAAGGAAAGGATCACAGTTACTTGTCATGCTAATTGGAATTCATGTATTTGAACATAAGTGGAAAGATTAAATCTCTAACCTTTAGTAATGAAGTAAAACAGAGCATTGTCTATGTTCACACAGACAGAGTGAAACAGAAGAAAAGGAAAACACAGGACGAATTATCTAATATGCTTTCTGTAGTTGGAACAGTTGTCGACTTCAACAGAGCTGTCAGCATTTTATTCTCTTAGTACCAGTGTTGTCTTTTACTTAGTCTTTATGAATTCACTATCATAATGTTTCTTGACCTCGTAACATTTTCCATCATGATCAAGTAAAAGTTCTTAGGAAAAGAGACACAACATATTTTCAGCTTTTAGACAAAAAGTACCCAATGAAGTACTTTAAAAAAAAGTCTGTCTGTAATGTGCTCTGTTCGTCAACATAATATTTAGCAACATCATTAAACATCATCATTTGGGGGGTCTTTAAACATGTGAATATCCTTGTAAAATATTGCACTTACACTGATACCACTAAGGCATTTTAAAACAGTCCCCCTGCACCTGAACCTGAAGTTCTTCACAGAACCAAAAATAGAAACAAGAAGCTGTGTCTCTACATAAAATCTCAGGAAATACAATCTAGAAAAACAATTGGGTTGCAGTGTTCTCACTCCTGAGCTGTGGTAGCTCAAATCTAATAAAACATCTTGAAAAACTGGGAACCTCTGGGAAATCGTCTCCTCGTGCAGACCAACAGCCTGAAAGACAATTTTAGTAGGATTTAATGACTTTGTTGCTCCCTTTCACCTGCTCAGACTATCTATCTATCTATCTATCTATCTATCTATCTATCTATCTATCTATCTATCTATCTATCTATCTATCTATCTATCTATCTATCTATCGGTCTGGTTGTCTTTGTGTGTGTGTGTGTGTGTGTGTGTGTGTGTGTGTGTGTGTGTGTGTGTGTGTGTGTGTGTGTGTGTCTCATCATGAATCAGATGATTCGGCTTTTAGCCCGCTGCGTGCTGTTTTTCCAACGCTGTCAGCTCCATTCTATTTGTATTGATTTAGGCTTGACGTCTCCTATTCCTTCCTCGATTCTGATGATGCCCCCTCGCTGTCCTTCCTTGTCCTTTTGTTTCTCAAAACTCAATTAACTGCTCGCCCGCCTTTGGTTTTCTTTTCAAGTCTATTTCCCTCTGTGTGTGTGATTGTGTGTGTGTGTTCCGGGTGGATTTATGTGCATGTGTATTAGGCGTGATTGACTTCCTGGTGAGCCAACATCCAGTTGCTCAGATCCTGCGAGATCATGTCATCTTCAAGATTGTCCCCATGCTGAATCCTGATGGAGTCTATCTGGGCAACTACAGGTACACAGTCATGCATGTTTGAATTCCTCATTTGAAAAGATTTCAGTCATTTATGTGGGATTAAATCCTCTTAAATCTGTTTTTAGGGAGCTTAATGAATTCACACAGCTACCAGCAGTATGTTTGTTAGAACACAGTGTTTGGATTTAGGGCTGTTCTTTCCGCCGGCTCTATGTCCATCCTCTCCTCCCTTCTGCCTGTAACACTGTTGCTGCAGCTCTGTGGGTATCCTCCTCTCTTCTCTTCTCTTTCCCTTCCTCATAATTGCCTTTTACTTAATAGGCTCAGCCCATAGAATACTAATGCTTAGTGCGATAAGCATCAGCAGCACGCTGCCACAGTGTTTGTGAATGCCATCTAGTGGTGGAGCTTCTCCACTGCCTCAAAAATCCATCTGCTGGGACTCTCGGCTGCAATAGTCTCTGTAGTATTTATTGTTGACTTGGGATAGATGCTGCTTAAACACTGTCCTCATTAGTTTGCCTTCACATTGAATGGAGATAAGCTTCATATTGACAGAAGGTGAAAAGTGACAGTCCTCACCTCACCAATCACACACGCAAGCACACAGAAAAACACTGGGACGTGTATATGGAATGGCTGTAGGATACAGTGGAGAGTATGCAGAGGAAATAATCAATGGTAGTTAACCTGAGATGAGTATTCTGTTCATGGATGGCTGCTCTCATAGTTGGTCTGCAGTCTCAGGGTAATAGTAACATCTGCATCATTACTAGCAACTTCAGTCATAGAAATACATGACAGCAAACAGGACGGATCAGCGTGTTTACCTGTGAGCATCCCATTATGGTAGGTGAAGGCTGGTACAGGCAGGGTACCCCTTTGGCTTCCACATTTCAGCTGTGGGCCCATCAGACCTTTCTTACATGTCACGACTCCTTACATGCCCGACTCCTGTGTTCCCTACAGCAGAAATCAGACACACAATATGCAGAAAGAAGGCAGGAAAGCAGAAGAGCAGTCTATTATCTGTCTATCTATGTAAGCTAACAGGGTTTTTGGGTTGTTTTTTTTGTAACTAGTAACCTCTACACCAAGTGTTTTTGTTCTTTTGAGAGAAAGGCAGTTTCACGTTCATGTTTGCAGCCAGTAGTGCCTTGTGCACATTACCATTGTTAATGTTGTGGCTCCTCTTTGACTTCAGTTTTCAGAGAAACTGAATCCAAATAAAGAACTATTGTAAAGAATTTTATTTAATCAACTTTATAATTAGACACTGTAGTTTATTTTATTTTATTTTATTTTACTTTTACTTATAACGAGTTAAAAATAATCCCAACCATATTATATTTATGGTCATAATTTTTCAGTAGCTGCCTTTTTTTCTTTCCTTTGCCTTTATTGGCACATTGGCGTGTGCTCTCACCACCATCTGTTGATCAGTAGAAACGCCTCAAGCTACTGGCTGGAAGTGCAAACCTGGACCAAAAGCAAATATGTCGGGAAAGAATTGTTTGATAAATGTTGTTGCTCCAGCCATGATCTGTAGCACCTCTGGAGGTCAAAAAGTTCCCATCTTGCTTTTAATAATTTGCTTCAATGTGTTTAAAAAGGAAACTACAACGAGATGTTTGTCATTGACTCTGCTTCTGTTCATGTGTGTATTTTATGTGTGTGTGGGTGTATACAGGTGTTCTTTGATGGGCTTCGACCTGAATCGCCACTGGCAGGATCCCTCTCCATGGGCACACCCCACGCTGCACGCTGTTAAACAGCTCATAGTGCAGATGAACCAAGACCCGGTGAACACACACACACACACAAACTCAGGTGTACTACTATTCCATGCTCAACATTCCTGATACACAGAGGAATCCACTGGTCCCAAGAACCGTTTTCTTTCTCTCTGCTTGGTTCAGCATGTTTCTGCAATCTGTGTTTAGGGTGTTTGCACAGGGGGAGCATAGAGAGGCCAGTCAGCACCTCCAGAATGTCAGCTAGGTTCTCCTGGCCATTCAAAACATATTAGTGAAGCAAGACTGTACGCTTTCCGTCTTAAACTCCACTGTAACTTTTTCCCTCTCTAGTTTTAGTCTTTCCGTCTGAGGAATGCTACACAGGCAGGCAAGAGATTTTTCCCTCTTTGTTCCTGATGTTAATTATACGCAGAGTGTCAGGTTGGTAGGATTATTGAAGGTCAGTATGTGTCCTGGGAATACTCTGCCCTTTTGTACACTTCTCTAATCCCGATAAGAGAGGGAGCAGGCTGTGGAGGGATGTGGGGCAGGCCAGAGATGTGGTGAGGTGCGGAGCTGGCATCGGGCAGATTAACCTTTTCCCCTGATGCTGACACACTGATTGATAGACTCTGTCATGGCAGGGTGATCCACTCATGCCTGTCATTCACACTCACATGCAGTAACACACACTCAGTCAAACAAACAGACACACAAATAGAGAGATGCAGCGATACGCAGCTGAAAGAGTCTGGGGTAATTTTCGCATGCTATAATATTTTTTCATTCAGGTATATATTTTTTAGTATACCCCACCCCCACCCAAAAAAACTGGAACTTTATCACTGTATAATGTGATAAGTTTCTTTTTTTGTAAAAATGAGAAACAAATTACGTTATGTCATAAGTTTTATGGTTAAAATATGAGACGTGTCACATTATAACATCACAAATATTGTAAGAAGATGAAACACAAAAGCACTGCATGCAGATGCTGTCGCTTACTAAAAATATTGCAGCAAAATGTATTTCATAGAAATGATTCATTTCAAACAGAAACATTTCAGTTCTTTTTGTCAAGGATTAATTGTTCTATTTGATTTATTATTTTACACACTGGAATGTGGGACAGATAAATGTGTGTGTATCTGTGTGTGTTGCTTTTGCTTAACATGTGCCAATAGTTACGCCTATGGCCTTACTGTCTTCTGAAAATGAAAATTGAAATCGTAAAGGCTATATGCAAGGCTGGGACTGGGAGAATTAAGTATCCTACACAAAGATGTAGTCCTGTCTTTATCACAGTGTCCTCCAAGCTCCCCCATCTCAATCTCTCCTTTGAAGTACAATTTAATCCCATTTGATAAATTAGACATTTCCCTGATCCACTGCAAGCACAGTTTCCTCATTCAAAGACGAATATGGTTTATCCATTCATTCATTTTCTATACCGCTAAGTCCAATTCTGGGTCACGGGGGAGCTGGAGCCTATCCCACCAATCATTGAGTGAGAGGCAGGGTACACCCTGAACAGGTCACCAGTCCATCACAGGGCCAACACAGAAGGACAAGCAACCATTCATGCTAAAATTCATTCTAAGGGAGAATTAGCATCTCTTTGGACAGTGGGAGGAAGCCGAAGTACCCTAAGAGAACCCACACATACACAGGGAGAGCATGCAAACTCAGAACATGAAAGGCCACTGTTCAAACCTCCCAAATACAGTTTATATTCCACATTTTTATTACAAAATGTATCTTAAAAGTTTCATGCATTTATGATTGCACTTATCTCAACTACAGTATAAATAGTTTCTTGAGTCTTGTTCTAATGAATTTTTTTGATGGGACTGTAAACTCAGTCTGAACAAATTCCTTCAAGCTCTAAATATTTTTACATTCAGCAGAACTGCTGGGAAACAGGTAGCAATCTATTTTAAAATTTTGCTCTTCACGTGTAACAAAAGTAGTTTACCTGCTGGCAAAGTTTGTTGTTTACTGCTGATTTGTGAATAGACAAATCTGCTGGATGCTTCACTCTCAAATGCCTGTCCATAGCCATGGTTCACATATGACAGCTTGATCTGGCAGAGGTCACACTGAGCCACATTTTAGTTTATTTTATATACAAGACCAGTCAAAGTCCTTTACAGAAAGCGTTAAAAGCATTATGGATTATGCAAATAATGCAGCAACAAATAGCAAAACTATCAGGTGCTGGTTAAAACTTAACAGTTGGACATCAAGACAGCAGTCACAACTATTCAAATAACTATTCAAAAAGTCTAAAATTATGACCCAGCCCTAATATTTGTCCCAGTTCATTTAACTTTCACAGTTTCATGAAGTGCTACATTTTACTTCCATCAAGTTGTTGATGGAAGACTCTAAATAATTAGAGTTGTCATTTGAAGTGTTGTCATTTGAAGTAACACACAAACCAAGAACATCCTAAAAACCACATTCTGACTTCAGACTTCATTTCTCCTCATTTCTCTTAGACTGAAGTCTTATTTATTCTCTTCTGGCTTTTGACTTGAATAAAGCAAATAGCTAACTTCACATTTAAGAAGGAAAGATAAGGCTTGTAGTCATGTAGTCTTTGCCACATATTCTCAAATATTCAGTCTTAATGGCAGACTTTCAATCACCTCTCATTACTGGGAATGTGACTTTTAACTGAATAAATGCAACCTCCAGTCAACACAGTTATGGACCGTATGTGTCCTAAGTCAAATCCTGCTGGTCAGATATCTTCCAGTCTCTTTTACGCTGTTGACAACCAGCCCACCAGCACTTGCCCTGCTGTTGCCCTTCCCCTCCCTTACAATTGCCTTCCTTCTTGTGGAGTTAATTTAGGAGCTTGGGCAACCTCTCCTCTTCTTTCTCTTTCTTGTCACAGCCAGTTAATCCCATCAGACAGACTACTCATGTCTGGGGCTCCCAGATGCCTGCTTCAATGCCAGCTCTGCAGCGAGAAGCCCCCATGTTGCTGCTCCCTCTTCCCTTCCATACATGTTCATCTCACACAGTGGGCATAGAGTCTAATGAGGCTACCAGAGTTGGAGGGCTCTGCTGGAGGACTCCATTAACAGGAGATCAGCTAAATCCACAGCAGAACAGTTGACTAAAGTCAGGACTAAAGCCAGTCCTCGAGGGCCCCTGTCCTGCAGGTTTTCAATGTATTCCTGTTCCAACACACCTGACTCAAACTAATCATTCGTTGTGTAGAACTTTATTGGATGTTGGATTCATTTAATGGAAGGCAGGTGTGTTGAAACAGGGATACCTGGAAAACCTGCAGGATTGTGGCTCTCAGGGACTGGAGCTGGGCACCACTGTTCTATTAGCTATCCAATTGAGTGTAGTAGTTTGTTTAATATGATAATATAATAATGATAATTATTGTTGACATAATATAATATAATATAATATAATATAATATAATATAATATAATATAATATAATATAATATAATATAATATAATGACGTTAATTTTTCTTTCACAAAGAATGCTTAAATCCAAAGTTATGGTCTAAAGTTATCTATATAAGTAATAGTTTAATAGCATAAACAATAAAATAGTTTGGATCGTTCATAACTAAATTACACAATGGCCCTTTTTACACATCGCTTTCATGCTGGAACACATGCGCTTTTGTAGCATATCAGGGCCATAAAGTCCAGAGGAGCAACAGGATGTGACGCTGTTCCACTGCTAATGCATCTTTGAGCTGCTAATGGAAGGTAGTAACAGAGGCGAAGCTGTGCGGATACATATGTAAGAGCTGTCTTTTTGTGTGTAAGCACACACTAATACAGCACTGAGCTGACTCTGACATGTGTGAATTAGCAAAGAGAGACTCCAGTGGTTTAACAGGGATATGTTGTCGGCATTAATAAAGTACCGAAAGAGCTAATGTTGTTGATACTTGGAGATCTGACACTAAGTAATAGGTGAGAAAATGGAATCAATCAACAAAACATCCAAACCTTTGCTCAGTTATTACAATAATTTTATGCAAAGATGGTGAAAAATTTTGCAGCTAAACCTCCAAGCAGTCATTTGGTACTCATACCTGAGATTATATCTTCGAATCTGTAATACAGGTACCCAGAAATCAGTCACACAGTTTGGTTGCTGCTGTTGGTCCGGAGTCTTGAGATGAAGAAGATAAGAAACTACAAAAACACAGTTTCAATAAATGTCTCATTTTGTCTGTACAGATTTTGAAAATGTTGCTTTCAGTGGCCAGATTTTGATTTTAAAACAACACATTACAACAAACTGTTCATCATTGGAACATTTCCTTTTTTCCCAACTTGAAACAATAAACTCCAAAGTCAAAATTCCAACATTAAATAGAAAACAATGTGGTTTGTATAGTACCTGCAGTGATTGCATTAGCTCTCACTTTCCACTCCTTGGTTTGCAAATGTCATCATGTTTCATTGCTAATATGAACAGAGTAGTGTTTTCCAGAGGTTAAAATTAGGTCAGAATTAGATTTGCACATGTTTATAATCCAAACACATATATTGGACAATTTGAAGTCTGTTTGAGGATGAAGTGCATCAAACTTTGCTGTTACAAATGGTTTTTATGTTGGCTGTGAGATGAGAAGTTTCCCTGTTTTAGCAGATGCATAGTTGATGTGTGTTGTGGCATTTCCTTTATCTAGTAATCTAAAAAAAACATTCAAATTACCAACCCAATGCGCATTTAGTAAGAGTGTAAGAAAGTCATTTGTGAGTCATTGTGACATCTCTGATTTTACAAAGTGTAATTATACAACCACTAAATAAAGGCAAAATGCGTAAAGTGAGGCAGAGGAGCAGAGCTAATGCAAAAAAAAGGCAGCTGCTAAGTAATAGAACAAAAATTATCATGTTTTATCTTCTTCCTTTGACATCCAGTAACTACCTGCAACTAAAACAAATTGCTGAGTGCCACAGCTTATTACTGTTTTCAAAACATCTTCCACAGCTAGTAGGTAGCTGTGCACATATTAGAGATCACAAGAAAGTACAGTTATTCTGCCACATTTGTCTTTTTTTATTTTATTTGATTCATCCATTTATTTTTTGGAATATAAAAGGTGCATCCCTGAAAGGCTCAGTCATTCACAAGCAAGGATGGAGTGAGCTTCACCTCATTGTAAACTACATAAGCGAGTAGTCCAAAAGTTTAAGAACAATCTGTCTCAACGTACAGTTGAGAGGAGTTTATGGATTTCATCGTCTACAGTGAATAATATCATCAAAAGATTCAGAGAATCTGGAGAAATCTCTGCCGAAAACCAACACTGAATGCCGGTGACCTTCAATCCCTCAGGCAGCATTGCATTAAAAACTAACATGGTTAAAGGATATTCCTACATGGGCTCAGGAACACTTCAGAAAGCCTTTGTCAGGTAACACAGTTTGTCACTACATCGACAAGTACAAGTTATAACTCTACAATGCAAGGTAAAAGCCACATATCTACAAACCCAGAGATATTGTTGGCTTCTCTGGGCCTAAACTCATCACAGATGGACTGACGCAAAGCGGAAAAGTTTGCCGTGGTCGACGAGTCCACATGTCATATTGTTTTTGGAAAAATCGTGGACGTTGTGTGTTCCAAAGGCCAAAAAGGAAAATGGACTATCCGGATTGTAATCAGCACTAAGTTCAAAACACATTCTAGACACGTTACAGCAGTGTGGCTTCGACTGGCCTGCCTGGAGTCCAGACATGCCTCCCACTGGAAATGTATGGTGCATATGATATAATAGAATACAAGATACAAGAATACTTTATTCATCCCCAACATAAGGAAAACACATGAGAGGGCGTGGTCGGGGTGGGAACTCCCAGCACAGCCAGTCAGTTCGCAGCCGAGAAAGGCGCGTCCAACCAACTCACTGTCCATGAGTGGAGGGAGGGACAAAGACTGGAGAAGACGGTGAAAAATAGGAGGTGTCTGTTAACTGTGAATGTGCATACAAGTCTATGCTCATTGAGTGAATCTGGGAACTATCCGCCAGTTCATCTGTGCCATCTGTTGAAATGCGACCTCGAGAGCAGAGTTCAGTTTAGTTCCACAGGCCTGAGAGGAGAATGGGGTTGTGGGGGGCTGAGCATCAGACAGCAGGACTTCTGTCTTCCAGGAGACTTGATAACCAGCTTGCCAATGCCGGTGCAGGGAGCCAGATTCAGATGATAGCTTTGTTTTGGGTTAGGCTGAGTGTCGCTTGGCTCAGCCTTAAGTCCCTAGTGGTCCCTTCTCCATGATGTTTCCCACCTACAGAAGAGCTCCAGAACTGCATCCAGTCTGCCAGTTAGGGCCAGACTGGCATCCAGTTGACGGCCCAGCTCTATCACCACATGCGTTCGAGTGCTGCTAGTTGCTTGGCATAGTCCATCACAGATCTTCCAAAATTTGTGACATACCAGGAAACCACACACACTCCAAACAGCAGAAACCCAATTATCATAAATGTAATTGTGTAGAAATCCTCTACAGAAAGAAACAACAGACACAGGACCTTCAACTTGTATCCAGAAGCATGAATTCCGTAGGGATCTGCAGGCTCTCCGCCTGTTCTCCGGAAGAAAAAGGTTTGCTCAATTCAATGGAGAGACCAGCTGACCAGATCCATGATTCAAATTTGGAAGGAAATGGAGAAAGAGGCTCAGATCGAAAGATTGACAATACAAAGAAGCAGCAGGGCAGAGTGGGAACGGGAGGGAGAGAAATAGTGTCCATCCTCTTTGAGAGCAGGAAGAAAAAAGAAGCACAAAATATGACCACAGAAGCTCTGCACTGTCAAGCAAAATGGGAAAGATTTCCACCTAAAGCTTAAAAACTTAGTGTTGTCAGTTCCCAAATGCTTGTTGACTGTTGTTAAAAGGAAAAGTGATAAAAACACAGGTAAACTTGTCATATTGAAAGAAGTGAACGACTATTAGCCTGTGATGTACTGGTGACCTGTAAAGTGTGAACATTAAATATCTTGTCTTTGAGTTGAATTTAATTGAATATAGGTTAAAAGGATGTGCAGATCATTGTATTCTGATTTTTTTTTTTTTTTTAATTTTTTTTTTTTTTTTTTTACGTTTTAACATCCCAACCTTATTGGAATTGGGGTTGTACTACAGTGTTTACAGAACCATCACAAGTCTGTGGAAACACAGGGAGGTACAAAGCTGGCCGGCTCGACATTTGGTGTAAAGAAAAGTGGAACCATGGAAATTTAGATCACAAGAGATCACAGATAGGTGGGTTTTTAAGTTCACATGAAAACAATAAATGGTTAGCACTTTTAGGAGGGGCATCTTTTAAAAATTCAGACAGTAAACTGGATCCAGGTATGTCAGTCATTCACCACCTTCCTAGTGTTACTGATTGTAACTTGAGGGGCAACTCATGTTCGTTCATGTCCCCCTCTTGAGGTAAACATCTCTATTTTACAAAACCTTTGTGTAGAAAAACTTGGTAACCTTTTAGCATGTTTGTAACATGCCTTACAGTGCATATTTTAAACCATAATGTTTTTTCTAATCTGTCTGGATCATTTTGATGCATAAACTAGATTTGTTGTCTTAAATGAATCAAATTTTACATATAAAGTTCAGCTAACAACCTGCAAAAACTGAATCACACAAGTAGGTTCGTGTAGGTCTCGAAACTGGAAGATATTGGACTGCGACCAATCCTGATTCCATTTGTGGACTTTGTTGCCCTGAAGGCAGCATTTGTTTCTCACGTCAAGCATTGCAGCAGCTGGTGTGTTACACTACTGACACCAAACAACACTGTGTGTTTCCCACAGCCCTTCTAGTGTCATGAGCTAAAATTAAATATCCTTGTCTAAGAATAACCAACAATATTTAATGTTGTTGTTGTTGACGTGTTGTTTTCAGAACTGATTATTGTCGTAATGAATATTATATAAATGTAGTATAAAATATTGGTGTGATCAAGTAGTCACCATGCAAATGGAAACTAAGTATTTGCTCAGAAGTTGGCTGTAAACTTTCTCACCATCAGTCTGAAGGCAAACTTGCTTAAACTGTTTCATAAAATCCCATCATTTACCATCTGTAGCTGAACATTGGTCAGCAGGGAAAATGGCTGAAAGAGTCAGTGATGCAAGGAGCTATAATCTGTTCCCAAGCTACCCTGTTGTTTGTTTTGAAAAGAGAGAAATGGAGAGGGTAGGAGAAAAAAAGGAAAGGAGACCGACGAAACAAATGGACCCATCTCCTTCCTAAAGCGCTGCTTTTCCAGCTCATTTATCAAAAGCAGAAGAAGAATTCTTTTTGATTGGCTGATTACCAGAAGCATTCATCACTGGCAAATGTATCCCCACCAGTCTGACACTGCCATTTTGGATAATTTGTTAAGGACGACAAAGAGGTCATTGTTGCCTTGGCTTAGTTTTGACCTTTTTAATATTAGAAAATTAATTTTCTATCTGAAATAAATGTATTAGGACCTGTCACAGCACCTAGATGGATTCTCCCTGAAATCCTTCCTAATGCCCTCTGTTTGTGACTCCTTCAGTGCTGCTTTATAGTCTCTCTCCGTCTGTCTCTTTTGCTCATCGGTTGGATTTACCTGATGTGCGAAGTGTGTTGGTATTTTTGTATTTCTCTCTTCCTCCCTGTATCTTCACTCTTCATGTTGTATGTGTGTTAAAATGTCCTCTGGTGTCATCCAACCATTTCTGATCCATTTCTTGAGATTTATGGCCAATTTTTCCCCATCATCCCTGCTTCGTTTCAATCCTCCATCATCTCTTGCTTTATTCTTTCTGTTGGAAGCTGATTTGTCTGCTTTTCACAGAAAAATACAGATGAAGCTCTCTGACTCCAGCAATCTTATGTTGTTTTCTCAAATTACTTTAAAAGCTTTGATGTGTGTGTGTGTGTCTATACACATGCACACACACATATATCTATATATTTATATATATATATATATATACACAACCGGATTCCAAAAAAGTTGGGACACTTTAGAAATTGTGAATAAAAACTGAATGCAATGATGTGGAGGTGCCAACTTCTAATATTTTATTCAGAATACAACAGAAATCACAGGTCAATAGTTTAAACTGAGAAATTGTATGATATTAAGGAAAAATATGCTCATTCAAAATTTCATGGTGTCAACAAATCCCAAAAAAGTTGGGACAAGGCCATTTTCACCACTGTGTGACACCCCCCCTTCTTCTTACAACACTCAACAGACGTCTGGGCATTGAGGAGACCAGCTTCTCAAGTGTAGACATAGGAATGTTCTCCCATTCTTGTCTAATACAGGCCTCTAAGTGTTCAATCGTCTTGGGTCTTCTTTGTCTGACCTTCCTCTTAATGATGCGCCAAATGTTTTCTATAGGTGAAAGATCTGGACTGTTGGCTGGCCAGGTCAGTACCCAGATCCTTCTCCCACGCAGCTATGATGTTGTGATTGATGCAGAATGTGCTCTGGCATTATCTTGTTGAAAAATGCAGGGTCTTCCATGAAAGAGACGACGTTTGGATGGGAGCATATGTTGCTCTAGAACCTGAATATATTTTTCTGCATTGATGGTGCCTTTCCAGATGTGCAAGCTGCCCATGCCACACGCATTCATGCAACCCCATACCATCAGAGATGCAGGCTTCTGAACAGAGTGTTGATAGCAACTTGGGTTGTCACTGTCCTCTTTGGTCCTGATGACCTGGTGCCCCAGATTTCCAAAAAGAACCTCAAAACGTGATTCGTCTGACCACAGAACAGTCTTCCATTTTGCCACACTCCATTTTAAATGACTCCTGGCCCAGTGTAAACGTCTTCGCTTGTGGATCTTTGTTAGAAATAGCTTCTTCTTTGCAGAATAGAGTTTCAGCTGGCAACGGCGGATGGCACGGTGGATTGTGTTCACTGACAATGGTTTCTGGAAGTACTCCTGAGCCAATGCTGTGATTTCCTTCACAGTAGCACTCCTGTTTTTGATGCAGTGTCGTTTAAGGGCCCGGAGATCACGGGCATTCAGTATGGTTCTCCGGCCTTGACCTTTACGCACAGAGATTTTTCCAGATTCTCTGAATCTTCTGATGATATTATTCACAGTTGATGATGACAACTGCAAACTCTTTGCAATTTTTCGCTGGGTAACACCTCTCTGATACTGTTCCACTATCTTTTTACGCAACATTGTGGGAGTTGGTGATCCTCTACCCATCTTGGCTTCTGAGGGACACTGCCAATCTGAGAAGCACTTTTTATACCCAATCATATTGCCAATTGACCTGATTAGTGCTGATTGGTCTTCCAGGTGTTTGCTGTATGCTCAAATGACTTTTTCCAGCCTCTAATAGGTTCTTGTCCCAACTTTTTTGGGATTTGTTGACACCATGAAATTTTGAATGAGCATATATCATACAATTTCTCAGTTTAAACTATTGACCTGTGATTTCTGTTGTATTCTGAATAAAATATTAGAAGTTGGCACCTCCACATCATTGCATTCAGTTTTTATTCACAATTTCTAAAATGTCCCAACTTTTTTGGAATCCGGTTTGTCTATATATATAAAAAAAATATATATATATATAAATGTATATATATACATATATATATGTGTATATATATATATATATATATATATATATATATATATACATATGTGTGTGTGTGTGTGTGTGTGTATAATATATCATATTGCAATTATTATCACTGTTTCTGTTCTTTCTTTTTCTCTTGGCAAGCCCTCCAAACAGATGTGGCAGCTTATGTGTCACTAACAGACCCGAAGCGGAGGGTTGCCTGTGCCCGTTCAGCCTGATTACAAGTCACCTCTGTGTTCATAAACAGACAAATACCACCATCAATTTGAGAGCATCGTACAGGCTGGGAGGACGAAGGAGAGGGAGGTGGAAGAAAATCAGATAGATGGAGGCAGACGGAGGCAGAGTTTTGTGTCATTTGCTCTCATCCTCGAAGCGGTTCATGCCATCTGCCATGTTCTGTCACTGCTACATCTTTAAAGGGTCACCGACCATGGGCCCGTTTGACCTGAATAGGCATCTCGAACAGATTAAATAATGGTTAGAGTTTTACTGTGCATGTGTTATAATGATTAATTTTTTCCTATCCTTTTTTTTTTAGGAAACTATAAATGCTTGATTTTATCAGTCCAATCTAAGCGGTCTGTAGACGGCAAAATGACATTCCTGAGAAGCATATCACTTTTGTATTTGTGTAAAAGCTATTACTGGTTTTCTAAACATCTGAAGTATTCAATGAAAAGGCCGTGCAACTATGAGAAACAGCAGTTCTTTCAAGCCTTTGCTTGCTCAGATTTTTTTGTCTGCAAGTGTAATCAACAAAATGTAGGGTGCTGCAATATTTCATCCTTAATTAATTTGCTGATCCATTCCAGAAGCTACACTGTGAGTTTACTGGATTATTCAAGATTCTACAAAACTTTGATCACTGACTAATTCAAATGACAGTCAACAAAAAAACATTTGGAAAGAGTTTAGCTCAGATGTGTCATTTATCACGTATATGTAAGCGTGGTGGGAGCCCAACATATTCCATCACTGACACCGTGACTTAAGATTCTGCTGGTCTAATCCTGGCGTACACCGAAGTCATTTCCAGCATTACCTTGTCCAAAAAGTGACTTTTGAAGCACTCTGCTAATGAGCCGCAGGATACACTGGGCAGCAGAAGATGTTTGCTGAAGAAAATTGTGATAAAGTAAAAACATTTATACTACAAAACTGATGAAGTTACCCTAAAAATAAGTTACATAGTTACTGAAAATGGGCCAAAAATAGCTACTTGTTTGTAAGTAATCCATATATATATATATATATATATATATATATATATATATATATATATATATATATATATATATATATATATATATATATATATATATACACATATGCAGATTATGTATATTAGAATCCCACCAGTCTGTACTTAAAGTTTCTTAAAAGGTGAAAAATTTAAGAAGGAGCTTGTTGTGAACCCCTGGTCTATAGCTATAGGCATTTGCATAAAATCAGCGGACAGTGTCTATCATCTGTGGTTCCTCTTGTAACTTTCTACCCGAGCGAAGCTGCACAGTACTCTGGCCTCCATGGCGTGATGCTGGCTCTTCATAAAACCAGTATACAGATGTTTTCCCCTGTAGCTGCATGTATGTAAAGTGCTGTAAGAATTTGAGTAAAAGACTGTTGACTTGGTCCTGCAATCAGCAGAATCTAAATCTGACTGTGCTGATTATAGCCCCTTTAGCATCTGAAATAGTGCATTTCAGCCCTACTCTTCATGCAATGCGTCCAGTTTTATTTTCTCATTTTTCATTTGCAGTTTAAGAAAACAGTCAGTTAGTTGAAATGCTGGCTTCGAGTGAAGATTATTGTCCGCGGTGAAGGCAGACTCGCTAGTTAGATGGTAGACATACACACACACGATGGCATCGTTAAGTCCATAGTTTTTTAGGGGTGACATTAAGTGTTACTTTCACTAAATCAGGAAATCACTTCATTGCAGTTGTCCTAAGTTAAGACTGCTCAATAACAAACTGTTTAACGGTCTGGCTCCACGATTCAGTAAAACAATGCTCTTGGTCTTTTAAGTCATCCTAAACTATTGTTTAATTTTCTGTGCAGATCAAAAAAGATCTTGTTCTCCTCTTGAGTAGCTTTAGTAAAAGTTTAACTTACAAAGTAGTGCAAGCTGGCAATGTTAAGTAATCTCAGTACCTGAGATTAATTCATTATGGTTCATGACAAGCAACTTTTTCTTTAAACATTTTCTAACATAAAACATGTGGTCCCCAAATCCAGGAACATTAAAAGCATATGGCCACACTGTGCCAAAAAAAACATTCTGGCGACTTCACCTGAACTGTCTGTACCGAAACCTCTCTGATTTTTTGTGGGTTCTATTTCACTTTATCAGAGTTGGTCTTTGCAGATATAATGACCACATATTGTACTATGATTTGACATCAGTCAAAAGGGAAATTCATATTGAACCTGAAAGTGCTTTTTCTTTTCTAGGCGACCCCAAAACCTTTTTCATTTGAGCTGCTGTAAAACATTAGCATCAGGGTTTGTTAGCCAGCAACCACAACTAAACCTGCAGTCCAAGGAATCATCATATTCACTTAATACTGAAGCTGAAATTGGTGTTTTCCTTGTCACATTTAAAGTAAGACAAATTGTTTGATGATATGAACAACAAAAAAATAACATAGCCAAAATATAACCTCGCCCGTTGGGGATGAGTTTAGCAGCTCACGTTGTTTTTTCAGAGCTTTATCATTGAAATAAGGCTTTTCATTTTGTTAACCATGTGTTTTTATGCTTATAAATTATAAGCAAAATGAAAGTGCCTAAAAATCTCAGTGTGAACATTTCAGTGTACTGACAGCAGTCTCAGAAACGCATTCAGACAGACTCAAGAACACCCCAGTTTGAAGAGAAGAACCTGCAGACTGAGGTTGTCTCACATAACAGTAGTTTTTTTTATTTTTTATTTTGTAGTTATCAAACCAATTACCAATGTAGTTGTCATACGGTTAGATTTTCAATTCAAGACATACATGAAATACTTCACCACTCGTACTTCAACTCGTAGGAAGTTCTCTACAATATCTCTTCTTTCTCATCTTCTTTACCTCCCTTTTTCTTCTTAATCTTTAGATTTGGTTGCCCTTCAAACATATATGACTAAGTTTCACTCACATCTCATCTACTATTGTGCATCGTAAAGACGTTTTACAGTGTTTGAACTGAGACAAATTTGGACCAGTATACTCCAGGTGAGGCCGAGCAGTAGTGGAGTGGAGTGGAGATGAAAATAAGAACCAGTCAAATTTAACTAAGATTTCAGCTATTTTAAGGTATGAGGGGTCAACTTTAATTAGTTAAGAAAAAAGATATAACATCTTACGTATCTGATCTCTGGGATCATTTATGCTTTTTTGTGGTTTAATCCAGTGATTGTTCAATCTATTTTCCATGAGGACCCTCCTCGTGCAACTGCCAAAAAGATGGGGACCCTCCCATCTGCCCAGTCCCCATAAAGACCACAGCTGCATCTCACCTCCTGTGGTCTTTGGGGGACCACATTGGAAGTCCAGGGAATTCAGGTTGGGAACCACTGGTTTAATCAAAACATCTGGGCCCTTTTTTTAAAAAAATTCTGATTTATCCTCATGCTAATGATACCAGGACTGGCAAACTAAACTAAATAACAATGAAAGTTAGCTGATGATGCCTCTTTTGGGAGGCAAGCGTCGCTTCAGTCAGGTAATTGTCAAAAGAAGTTGGTTTTATTTGCCTCTGCTTGTAATCAAAGATTGACTCTGCCCTACATTAATTTAAATAATATCGGCTCCTGAAGCTATTAGCACAGTCATTTACATGTACAATTAGCAATCCAGAAAACCTGACTGGTGTAGCAACAAGAACTGCAGAGACAAATCGCAATCAGTTCTTTAGTCTTTACAGAGCCCATATGTATCTTGGACTCTCCCACAGACTAATTATAATTTTAAGATTGTATATTTTGCATTGCATCGGCAGTACAGGCCACTTTTTCCTGAACGAGCAGCAGTCCCCCTTCTCTTCAGAGGGTATGCTGCTGATGCCAAGAGCTTTATTCAGGAGCTTGTAATCCTGCTTCAATCAGCTCCTTTCCCTTTTCTGTGTAAAGATAAGCCCACCATTTATGGCCCCCACTGCACTCCAGCACCCTGCTCTAATTAATATGCAGCAGATAAGTACTTGTCTGACAAAATTCATTCGTTTGACCTTCTAGGTTTTACACTAAACTGTTTGCCGTCTCTGCAAGTTCACCACAAGTTGAGAGTTTGCTGGAGTTTCTACAGCAAGACGGGGCTTTCATCGCTCTCCGAGGTTTAATTCGGACTCTCGGTTTCTCTCTCTCACTCTCTCAAATTGTCTTCTGACTTTCATTCAGCAGTCTCTGTTTCTTAATTGACCCTAATTGCTTAATTACAATTTCAAATGAACAATTCTGGAGGTCAGAGCGGGTTGTTAATTGAAGCATCAATCACTGTGGTGGGGCCTTCGTAGCTGTCTCGGTTTGATTGACAGGGCATTAACTAAGCAATGTAGTAAGCATGGACATGACATTGTCGGCACTCCATGGCTGTTACTGATCATCTGGCGTCCTTAAGGAGACCTTCACAGCTTCATGTGGAGGCCTTCGGGTTAAGAACAAGTGTGTCATATGATGAGGTTTAAGATACTGAACCTAAAGATCCAGCCTGCCTAAGATGTGGTCACAGCCCAGCCACTGAAGGACATATGCTTTGGTCTTGTCCCTGTCTAGATACTTTTTGGGGAAGCATCTTTCAGGTATTATCACGCATTGGTGGACAAGATCTAGCCCCAGACTTTAGAATTGGTATTTTCGGTATACTGTCCCCACAATATCAGATAAATCGTTTTCAGGCAAACGCTATTGCTTTTGCCACCTTACTTGCTCGTAGGCTAATATTGTTCCACTGGAAATCGGACAAAGCTCCATCATTTTCACAATGGTTAATGGAGGTGCTTTCTTTTTTACCCTTAGAAAAACTTCGGTACAAAATTTTGCCATCACAACAGAAATTTTCTGATACATGGAAACCCTTTGTTGAATTTGTAAAAATGTTTGATTTTACTATATAACTTAATGTTTATACCTATACCTTTTATCTGTAACCTTTACCTTGTATGTATCTGTGTAAACTCCTGTCTACCTCTTTCTTCTTTTGTTTTTATTTTTTGTTGTTTTTTTTTTTTGTTTTTTATTGTTGAGAGCCAAGGGTGGGTGGGGGGTATTTTATTTTTATTTTATTATTTTTTATAACATGTAAATTTCCTACAAAGTTTATTATTATTGTGAAATGAATAAATAAAGTTTTCAAAAAAAAAAAAAAAAAAAGATACTGAACCTAAAGTTTGTGCTTATTCTCTCTGTCGTTGACTGGGTTTCTTCCAGATCAGGGAGGATCACTGCCAGTTGAACGTATTTCACTTCTTCAACACACCAGTTAAAATTGAGTCATTGTTCAGATCTTCCCTCGCATATTATTTGTCATACATGCTCCTTAGACTGTTTAATGGTAGACTTGCAGGTGTCCCGTGGCCTCATTTATCCAGAAAACTGACACTATGCGTTCTGTATGTTTGCTTTGTGGTTTGGAGACAGTTTGAATGTATTTTTCAGTCTTTTATATAATTTAAGGAAATTATATAAGGAATTTTTATTTAAGGAAAGGACTTTCCAAGTTTTTTTTTATTATATTGTTATTTTATGATATTGTTATATAATGTTATAACATTATATAACAATTAATGCACCTAGTCTATTCAATGTTTATTTATTGATGTTTTCAAATATCTATTTGTTTGACTGGTAGTTGTACTGTTTTTTTTGTTGTTGTTGTTTTGTTTGTTCATTTTATTTTTTCAAAAGTGACATTTATCACTTTTAAGCCTGATTTATCAAATCAGATAGCTTCAATATTAGGTTGTTGTACACAAGTGGTTCCCAGCCTGAAGACCACTTTCATGCATACTAAAAGCAGTGGACATCCCTATATTAAACCATGCTCGGTTTAGCAAAATTCTGTATTCTGGCTGAGTCTTGTCCTTTGATCTAGACAATGTTAAGCAGCACATAGCCTTCGTTTTTTTAGGTAGGGAAAAATATGTTGGTTTTTTTTGTTAACAAATGCTGCAGGCAGATTGACAGGTTACCAGGACTGACATGAAGTACTCAACTACTGTAGCTCCACCTGCTCACTGGCATCACTAAACCCCTGTACATGGATGAAAATGCACGAGCTGCAGCCTTATAAGTGTTTTCTTTGTTTGTTTTTTGTCTTGTTTTGTTTTGTTTTGTTTATGGCTAACAATATATGTGTTAAAATATTGTATAGCAAATTCTAATGACCCCCATTTGTTTAATTTAGGATTTGGTTTCAAAACTTTACGTTTTCAGGCTCCCAGAATGCCAGTTCTAAGTGAACGAAATGTTCAGATGATTAAAGAAAAATTGAGCAGACACACTTCACCTCATTTCTGTGTGGGCATTACTCTCTTTGGCTCTGAATAGTGAACGCTTATGTTACCCTCTATGCTCTTTGGGGGACTCCTCAAGAGTTTTCAGATTCTAGGGTGGGAACCACTATCAGTTCAGGTTCACTCCCTTTAAACATAAACCAAATGTAAATGTGACTTTTTGAACCACCACTGTGTTTTAAATCATGTGTAAAACAATTGTACACACACATAGCAGTGTGAATTTGAAAGTTAACGTGACTGAATTGTTCGACATTCACCCCAGAGTCCGTGGAAGCAACAGTCCACTGCACCAAGTTTGCCACTTTTTTCTAGCAGTGTTTTGTCCACCATCATCCTACGTAGCCTCTCCAGTCTCCTCTTACTTTTAACAACACCCATCCCCACTCCCCCACCCCAGGTGATTATTAGGCTGGTTTCCCTCGTCAAAATCCTGTCTGGTTGGTTCCTACTCTCTCCAGCCTCCTTTCTCTGAATGATAAACCAAGATCACACTCGCAGCATCTTTTTCTACAGCTCCCTCATCTCCCTCCCCACCCCCCTTTTATTTTCATTCTTTATTTAACTCTCCCTTTTGTCTGGCTGTATATTTCTCCCTCTGTCTACTTCACATCGCCACCACTGTTCACTTGGCTGCATTTAGCTTCTTTCCCGCTCTTGTTCTGTTTTTCTTTTGTTTTTCTGTTCACCCCCCCCCCCCCCCCCCCCCCACCCCCCCCCCCCTAACACCTCCCACCTCTCTCCTTACCCAACCCCACCATCTCCTGCTGCTGTTTCTCTCCTCTGGGGCTCCATCCATCAGGTTGTCGGGGGCTGCTAGCGGCCGACTCCCAGCCACCATATTTCACCGCCAGCCAGCCAAGCAGCTGACAGCACAGCCACCGCCAGGAAATTGCTTTGGCTGTGAGCAGAATTTCAAACACAGCCACACTGCGTCGCCTGGGCCGCACAAGCACCGCTTCCCTCTTTCTGTCTCTTTCCTGCCAATCTCTCTACACACATCTCTATGCTTCTTTCTATCGCTTTTTTTCTCTCATTTTCTCCTTCTCTTTGTTTGTCTTTATGTACTTGTTCTCTCCCTTTCTCTCTCCTTGTTGCTCAGTTCTGTTTTTCTTTTTGCTCTTCCTAACATCCTCTTTTCACACGCACACACACACACACACACACACACACACACACACACACACACACACACACACACACACACACACACACATTACTACAGGGGCACATGTCGCTTTTTCTTTCTTTTGTCTCTCTTCTTCCCTTTCCTTTTCTCCCTCTCTTCTTTCCCTGCTATATCTCCCACTCCTTTTCTATCCTTCTATCCCTCCCTTCTACTCCTCCTCCTCATGACCCGCAGGGAACAAGGTGTGGTGCTGAATCTTTAATAAGCATAGGGAAGTAGATAAAGAGGGAGAAGAAGAGCAGAAGGATAAAACCAGGATTGGGAGGCAACGTTATAAGATAGAGAGAGGAGGGATGCTGGTGGCCGTTGCTCCGTACTTTAGGGTCAGATGGTGTGAGGTAGCTGTGTGAGGACTTGTGTGCCTGCCCTTGTCAGAATCAGTTTAAGACTGCTGAAGTAAGGGGGATGGGGGGTAGCCACCTTTGCTTCCTCCTTTGTTTTGGTTTATGATTGGGATTGAACACACAGAACTAGCTGTAGCAAAAGCAATTTTTAAGCACTTGTTAAGTAGAGTTGCAAATGCTGACCAGGACAATCCCAAAGTCACATCAAAGGGGAAAAAAGATGCTCACATCTATAATAACCTCAGTAAGTAAAGTTTAACTTTTGCTAAAGTTTTCTTGGTATCTAACTTAAGTACTGTGAGGGTACAATAAGCCATGTTGCATTCTGGGAGCAGCATCTTGTAAGGAAAGCGCTCCCATGACCTTTATTTATTACTGTTACCTGGTTAGATATTTTTCCTCTGTGGCTGAAATGGTTAAATGTAGCTTGGAAGGAATCAGTGGAGGAAGAGAAACAAAGAATGAAGATAGACTTTGCAGAGAATAATTCAATCACACAACTTAATGCAAAATCTGTGCTGAAACATGGTAATCTATGACATCACTGTATTGATGGATTTTTTTAAACTCATTAAAAATGTGTTTTAGTTAATGTAAAGTAAACAGATATGTTCGACAAGGTTATGAAGCTTAGAAACAAACTGTGATGTGATTTTAGAAGTTGTTGCTACGGTATGAGCCCAGAAACGCTATCATTAAATTAAAACACATTTTGTGGATACAAAAGACAAGAGCAGAGCAATAAATATCTGGCATCTAAACAAACCCACCATAAACCTACAAGTTCTCTATATGGCTAAAAATTTTTTATCTATCTCTCAAGACAACACACAGAGGCAGATGTTCACATGACCATAAAATGTATATAAAATACACTTTGATACTATCTGATGGTCAGTTATCATTGGTTAATTTCAAGCAAAAACGTCCTAACAGTATATCCTAGGAACCAGAGCAGGGTTTGTCTTACTTAAAAGTAACACAAACAACCAGTAGTTTCAAAACAATTCAGGACCACAGTAGTTCAATTTCAAGAAAATAAAAGAAAAACCCTGGTAGGCAAAACCCTGGTGCTTTTATATCTACTCCATCAGTATCTGCATGTTTTCCTTTTTATGTTGTGTTTGTTGCTTCCATCAAGTTTGGAATGAGCTAGTATAATGCAGCTTGTTGCCATTTTCCTGCATGTTGCTGTACAAAAAGTTACAGCCTGAAGTTGGAGAATATGTCAGTCTTTTGGATCACAAGAAATTTTTTCATGCGTCTTTGTGTGCGTGTGTGTGTGTGTGTGTGTGTGTGTGTGTGTGTGTGTAGACTGAGGTCTTACAGAGTCAAGCAAGAGTCACAGATCTAATCAATTCCATTTTACAGAGTGTACCAGAAAGAAAAGACATTACACGCTTAATATGAAGTCCATATTAACCTGATAGATAAGTTGGGTGTATGTGATGAATCGGGGACGTCCACAAGAGACTGTGTGTATTTATATGATATTCCTCTCAGCTCCCCAGTACATGAATGTACTTACACTGTGCCCTTCAGAAGGACAGCTTGATTGAAGTTATGTGTGGGTGGTTGGCTCCTTTCAGGTATGACTGTATTCTCAGCCTGTACTGTCTGGAGGTTTTGTAGTTGTCCCATGGGTCAAAGCCTTTCTTCAACATCGTCTCCAAACCACAGACAGGTCCATCTTTAGTCCTAGTGGGGAATATCTGGTATGATGTGTTGCTCACCGTCAGAAAACTATTCCATCTAACCTGCTGTTTCCTTTTTTTAATCTTTTTGTCCTCTGTTCTCTCTTTTTCCTCCACCAGAGGGTTAGTTTGGAGTTCTACATTGATGTCCATGCCCACTCCACAATGCTAAATGGCTTCATGTATGGAAACGTGTTTGAAGACGAGGAGCGTGTCCAGAGACAGGCCGTCTTCCCTAGACTGCTGTGCCAAAATGCACCAGACTTCTCCTTTGTAAGTTAAACTAACAGACACACACAGTCACCTGGGAGGTGGGCTCGGGACCACAACTTCACCAGCTTTGGTCGAGGAGTTGGTTCAGAAACAGAGCATGAAATAGTGTTATCTCAGCACGTAGTGATGAAGTGTTGTTCAGTGAGGCACTGAATTGCCAGCTGCTGCATTAGTAGCAGACTCTTGAGAATATGGGTCGGTGTGGGTACCTGTGAAGTGTGGCTGTATGCACTGGATCAATATTGATTGGAAATAAAAAAGAACTTAGACATACTACGTGTCTGAATTAATTATCAGTAGGTTACACATGCAGCAGACATAAGTAAAACTGTAAACAGGTGAGCAGGATGTTAGGTTACTTGAGGAAATGCCAGTGGAAAAGAGAAGAATGGATAAAAACGGGCCATTTAAACTTAACCACAGAAGTGAGGAGGAGTGTGAGGGAACAAACTGTAAAAACACAACATGATATTGAAGAAGAGAAATATAAAGTTATAGTTTTCTGTGGATGGGTATTAAATATACACAGTACTGTATCATGTGTGCAACATTTCTGTGTGACACAAAGCAGACGTTACAGATATCCTAAAGATGTAAGAATGTGAACAGAAATGATGAGAATCTGCACCTTCACGCCACAAATATCTTCCATTGTAAATATCAAGACCAGAAACTTATGGAATAACATTTAACTAGCACATAAATAGGGCTGCATGGTGGCGTAATGGTTAGCACTGTGGCCTCCCAGCCAGAAGGTTGCTGGTTTGACCCTCTTGGCTACATTTTCTCACATTCATTATTGACAGAAGTACTGAAGTTGGGTCAGATTTCTTTGACCAACACCTTCTACTGTGACTCTGCTGTATAACTTCAGGATGATCCTGAAGCTGTATTTAGGTTGTTGTCTTCTCCCCAGTCTGAGCTCCAAAGCCTAAGAAAATATTGTGATTGCTCTACATTTTATCTTCATCTGTATTTCTGTCCCTCCTGACTGGTCTCCTGGTGTTGCAGATAAACACTCCCACAGTGTGACGCAGCCTTCACTGTGTGTGACATTAGGGAGAGAATTAAGAGGTTATGCTCAGAGTCTGGTTTCATCCACAGTCTGGTAGGAATTGTGGTAAATATTTCAGTATTTGTGTTAACAGATTAGAGGATTTCATGTTTTAATTTAATGTGAGTCATTCAGAGGCCTTTTTGCAAAATGCCAAAGAACACCATATACCTTTTATCATGCGATGTCTTTGTTGCTATGAAGGAGACATTAGTTATATATCAGTATTTATGGCGTCATAATGTTTAGTGTAGGGTTATCTTAAATGCAAACTGCTCTTTCTTGGAGTCAGATCCAAAAAATTCAGAAAAAAAACCTAGAAAAATGGTATGACTACAGAACTGAACAAAAATGTAGAATGTATTTCTAAATTTTATTGACATACACTTCAAGTACTGCAAAACCTCTTCTTGTATTTTTCCTATAGCTACACCTTGACCTAAACATGTCTCACAAAATAACCCCATAAAGCCCAACCTGACATTCTGCAGTTTCTGAGACATTTTGAATCACTGTACGGTAAAAGCTTTGCTAATGCTGGACACAGTCTGTTACTTGTCTTTTGTCCTCTAATAAATACCAGGAAACAGAAGAGTACACGATAATCATTTTGACATATCACATGATAATAAGTGGTAAATCTCCCCACAATAAATTATTTTTTGGGTATGTTTTGCTAAAGGGCCTAATAAAGACCTCACATTTTAAACATCTGACTTTTCTTACCACCCTTCATAGATTAGGCTGAAAAGAGGTGAAGGAACATTCCTCTCAACTTCCAGGCTTGAATCTTCCTTTCTTTAACCAACATCATCAGCTGTAAGAGCGCATATAGACAGAAATGAGCCTTCGCTGATTACTTCCAGTTAATTCAATTAGACACAGGTGGACTCTAATCAAGTTCGAGGAGCATCTCAAGGATTACTTAAAGCAGTGGGATGGACCAGAACTTAATTGCAGATGTCATAACAAAGGCAGCATCTCCTTATGTAGTGTGATTTCAGTCTTTCACTTCTAAGAAGTTAACCAAACTCTCCACCTTTTGTTTCTGATTTGTCTTTGTTAAAAGTTGTTTGAAAATTGATTAGAAAACATAAGATCTTGTTGCAGAAAACTAGAAAGAGACAGAAAAGTCCAAATACATTTTATGGGCTGGAAAATGGTCACAGGATTGTAAAATGATGTCGGGGACATCCATAAGAGCAGGTGGCTAAAACTAGGTTTATTTTAGATCGAGAGTAAACTTTTTAACTCAGTCTTGCTTGAAGAACCTTTTCATTCAGATACATTAACCATCGCTTTCCTGTTTCACTTCTGCTGACCTTCATTTACTCAGAGACAGTGACATTTCATCACAGAGCCACTTATACACATATTAAAGTATAACCTTTATTGTCCATTGATACTCTGAGCTAAACTTAGAGAAGCTAGACAGGCAGATGTTCATCCACGCATGTATAAAAATGTCACTTATTGTTAGTGAAGGACGAGTAAAACTCCATTTCAGGAGAAACTCTCCCTTTCTGTGTCTGTATGGCTTGTGTGACAGCTGGCCCAGGGGTCATCTCCCTTACTGCGCTTTTGTCCCTCTGCCCATTCAGCACTACCTAAAGCCCAGTGCAGCAGCAGCACAACACAATCATGGCAAACTCCCACTGGTGGCCACAAAGTCTGCATTTCAGCAACTCAACTCTCACCACTGCAGAGTGGAATGACAGTGAATGGAAAGTTTTTCCACACCCTCCCCAAGACAGCTTCATATTGTGCAGTATAGCTGACACACTCAAAGCTAAAATAAAGCTGTTGTTCTTTTTTTTTCTCAGATTTGCTCATTACAGCCAGCGTTTGTAATGCCATTGTACAAGCCTGTTTGAGTGAGTTGCCCTTTAGAAGTCATTGTGAGAATGAAATCAAAGAACACGGATGCAGCAACTTTATTAATACTCGCAAAAATAGACTCATACTGTGAATCTCATATTTTTTCTGTAACAGCATGCTGTATGATGAATAAACTCATTGTTTCTACTGAATTCAGACAGTTATTATAATAGCTTTGCTGGTACTGGGTCACCTTGAGAATATGTGTGTAATCCTGTAGCCAAGCGCTGTGTTGTAGATGGATCTACTGAAAAGGCGATTTTCACTTGTTTGTGGATATACTTGTCTTCATCATAGCCTTGAGGAATGTTGTGAAACTCTTAACTGATGTACTTAACAAATGAAGACTGGTTTTATTTATCCAAAAGCAAGATGATACCTTGTTAGTTGAGTTGACACTGACCAGGCCCTTCCTTATTGTGAGGTTTTTAATTGTACTAGAATTAAAGGCAACAATAGCAACTCTGACATGACTCAGTGGTTAGGGGACTGTCATTATGAAATTGTTTTCTTAATAGCTAGAAGTAGCCATATTTAGAAAGATGAGTGGAACTTTGGATGATGTCTGAAACTTGTCTGACTGTCTTTGATATTTGAAATGATCAAACATTTCCTGAATCCTTTAATATTACTGTGATGGACTGGCAACCTATCCAGGGTGTACCATGCTCGTCTTTCATCCAGTCGAGGCTGGAACAGGCGAGTACAGAAAATGGATGGATGGATGGATGGATGGATGGATGGATGGACTGACAGATGGATGAACTATTATCCATCTAGTGGGGTTGTCAGTGGTATTTGGTTTTATTTTGCAGAAGCAGTAGTTGCTATTATCCTTATCAGCAAACATTACTGTGGATTAACTATATACACCTTTTTATTAAACGATGATCTGTATGCATACGAAGGATCGGTAACTCAGTAAGTTGTCACATTTAATAGTTTACTTATTCCTGAACATGTTGCACCAAATCAGTTGAAATTATTTAAATTAATTTTGGTTACATTTAGTAGACTCACTCTGTTGAAATTTTCCAGCTTCTACCTTTAACTAACAGGACAAGATTTGGATTTTTCTTCTTCTCAGCTGCATCATGATCACAATATTCATCTGAGGGTGAACTTATTAACAAGTAGATACTTGTCAAACTTCCATTAGACTTAGCACTTATTGCTCTGTTTAACTCTTCCTCAGATAATTTGATTAGATGATTTAACTTCTTTGGAAATTCCTAAAGAGACTGCAAAATGAGATTCAGTAGTGTGTGTGGCCTCCATATGCCTGTATGCACTCCCTATAATGTCTGGGCATTCGTGTATATGGTGTGGTCATGGTCATGTCATGCTTATTGCTTCTCATTTCCACCTGTTTGTTACATTTGTACAACACTTGATGAACTTCTTAACTAGATAGTTATATCCCAGAAGGGTGACTGACTTTGAGTTACACGTTAATGATTACATGTTCCCCTTTGTTTTAAGCAGTGTATGATAGAAATAATTACTTTGTAGGATGAGTCTTATTGAATTATTCACTTTATTGCTACTTATTCCAAAGCATTACTTCATTATCCCCTGTTAGAAATATAGTCTTTACAGATGATCCCACACAAAGTTCCACTGGGACTAAATGTACAACTGTGCAGTGTGAAGTAGAAAAATGCATCGGTGTTGAGCGACAAGCAGCATGTTTCAGCTGGTAGACTTTGGTTGCAGCTGCTGGTTGCTTCCTTTTAAAACCGAAATCATCAGTTTTAAAATTACTCTTGATCTGAGTCATCGAAGACGATTATGAAGGAGGGATGTTTGCTACCGTGAACACTTCTCTCCAAATCTTTACTCTATTTCTTATCTCTACCTCTCTCCATCAGCCACCTAAGTGTCCAATGTGTGTTTGTGTTTTTCTAGTCCAACACTTCTTTTAACCGCGATGTGGTGAAGGCCGGTACTGGAAGACGTTTCCTTGGTGGTCTTCTTGATGACACTTCCTACTGCTACACTCTTGAGGTGTCCTTCTACAGCTACATGACAGCTGGCAGCACCGCCCCGGTTCCGTACTCAGAGGAGACCTGTATCCTTATTGTGTGTGGAAGGAAGAGAGAAAGTATGATTCATTGCTGTAATGGTTTCTTTTTTTTTCTCCTCTCTTCTTATCTAACTCACAAAAACACAAGCACACACACTCCACAGCAACAATCTCCTGCTGAAATCAAGTCGTAGTCGTGTTAATATTTGCGAGAGTGCATGCAAGCATGTGTGAATGCATTTGTCGGGTCACGCGTTTTCACAAAAAAGCGTGTTGCTCTTTTGTTGCCTTGTGTTGCAACAGATGTGCAGTGACAGAACAAGGGTGTGATATCTGCGTCTATTGATTTCGTTTACAAAGGAGAGCTTGTGTCGGCATATGTAGAACTGTGTGTGCATGTGTGTCCACATAGTTGAAGCTTTCATTCTCATAAACAATGAAACAATAGAGCAAGCACAATTCCTGTCAACTACAGTCACGCACACACACACAAACACAGGAACACACACGTGGATTTAGGACTGAAACAGAAGGTCACAGGTGCCTTAATAGAGGCAAATGGGAGGAAGTTTTCCTTTGACTGACCTTCTCAGGGGCTGAGGAGCTCCTGAGAGATGGCCGATAGCGGTCAGAGATGTTACTGATAGAGTGAAAGAAAAGAGGAGGTAAAAGAGATTTAGAGAGCAATAAGGACCCTACATATGAAAAGTATACACTCCCCTGCACATTCACTGCAGGTGGACATGGATGTAGCCCTAGTGCCCTCTAGTGCCAATAGCTAGCAGCCTTCCTCGACATAGATGAAACACGACACATAAAAAGTAAGTGATTAAAAGATAAATTTTATATGTGGATCCCTGGAAGCCTTTATGATGATGTTTTTATGGTTATTTAGTGACAGATAAACATGCAGTGGAGAGGAGACTAAAAGCAAGTCAGCTCTTCCTCGCTGTCCAGACAAAACCATCTGCTTTGGTATGTGGCATGTGTGTCGTTTCAACACACTTTCATCTCTTTAGATTCTGCACACAGAAACATCTCAGGTCTTTGCTTTGATGAAAATACTTGACACTACGTATTTGACAAAACACAACGCTGTCCCAGTCACAAACAAACAAGGGACAGGTGTTTAGTATCTGCTTCACATGACGAATCCGGTCCTTGTTTTCGTTTTATGTAGTGATCCTGGGGAGTCGATTTCTATTCTGTGTGTGTGTGTGTGTGTGTGTTTGTGTCTGTGTGTTTGACCTCTGAAGGTCAAGTTCTGAAAAGCTCAAGATGTACTCAGTATTTTGTGTTGGACTGTGTTTGTTGAGCTGAGAGAAGGGAGGGATCCGAGGAGGAGGAGCTCCACAGGGTGGGCTGGCAGTGCAGAGACCTGGTGTAGCGCGGAGATTGGGGTCAGGCAAGTTGAAGGAACCGACCATGTCACTTTTTACGCCCCAGCAGTCTGCTCGATGGCGCGTGTAAATCATCAACAGAGACCTTTAGCAACCCCCCCCTTTCCTCTACCTGCCCCACCCCACCACTTCTCTCACCTGACACACGCACACACACACATCTCTCCAAACTAACACATGACAAATAAATAATAACCTTGGCCCCTAACTCTTACCTCCTTGCAGAAGTGCTGCCCTCACCTTTTTATCGCCTTGTGTTCTCCACTGCAGTGACTTGCAGCCACCTAAAATGAAATCTTAACCTTTCCATCAGCCGAGACTTTTGTCACAGCTTGAAGGTGCTCAGGAAAAAGTGTAATCCAATGTGAGTGTGTATTTGTTTTGGATTTCTACTCTCTTGTCCTCTCCTCTACACTGTTCTTTCCTCTCATCTCATCACCCACAACATAACAGCTCATTATATCATCTAGTCAAGCTGAGAATACACTTCTCTGCAACAGCAGGGACAGATTCTCTTGTGTGTCTGACTTCTCGTCCTCTAATCACGCCACGGCTTTGTGTACGTGTGTTTCTCTGTGTGTGCGCCCTTGTACATGTCTGAGATGGTATGAAAAAGTCTTTGTCCTTACAGTCTGTATTTAGAGTTAGATGCAGCCATGTAAATTTGTTGACGAGGAGCGCATCTCCTGCTGCTGGATTCAAAATATGTCAGTCCATTTTTTCTCCCCCTTTTTGTTTGTTATTTTTATTTCACAACGTCATTGGATGGACTCTCCCATCCAGAATGTGAACTTTGAACGTCAAGGTGGAGAGCATCTGGGATCTCGTTCAAAACACAGCTGGACGCTTCCCGCTGTACTTTATATGTGTGTCATGGTACAATATGTGTGTTTTTATGTAAGCTCTCAGAGCCTACTCATCCTCGGTTTGTGTTTGTTTGTTTTGTGATCTCATTGACTTTGAAAGACTATTTGAAGCCATTCAGGATTAAATGTGTCCTTGAAAGCTCTTAGTCGGTTTCTTGCTTTGAGTTGAGCATTAGTTTTCATGTTTAAATTTCTAGAGGAGAAAAGCAGCCCCATTTTCTGCCTTATTTGATTCCAGCAAATTTACTGATTTTCCCATCAAAGGAGGTCACGCACAATCTAATCAAGTGTAGAATTGTCGGGCTGTTCATCAGAGTTGTGTGACGTCACAAATTGAAAGATGCGTTGATTCTCTGCATGCGTGATGCCTGTCTGCCAACCGAACACTTGACGTGCATTTCGCCGCAACAGTGGGGCTCCATGAATAGCAGAGCTGCCAAAAGAACACAGTATGCATCATTGAACCTGACACCCAACGGACAAGCTGTGACAAGTATGCAAATGATATAGCTGGGAGGCAGATATGCTTCACTAGCACGCATCATACACATCATATCACACAGCCGTGCCCAAATAGATAGCTGCTCACATATACAAGTGGGCACACAGACAGACACTCACATTTATGCACACAGTTGATTGCACGAATATTATTGCCATGCTCAGATGAGCAGGTGTCCTCACATGAGCACTCTCAAAAATGCACAATTCCAGTTGTGCTGTGTTGGTTTCTGCAGTAAGACTTGTCTTTGTAGAAAGTCGGAGAAAGTTTGAAAACTCTAAAGATCATTTAAAATAGTTCAGAGCTGCAGCTAGCTGAAGTGGCAGTGAAAATTCAAGTAATGAGATAAGCTGATATGGTGGTACACCCCAAGGGTCTCTTGGGGGTTTGTGTTTGAAAATGGCATACACAAAATGAACTGATTATGTCTCTGTGATTATAAGCTTTATATAAACCACCTTGGTGTCAAAATAAAAACTTGTGTGATTTTATCAAAGGGTGAAATCATCACCTCAGGTGCCACTGTGATGAAGCAATTAAGGACATTATAGGGGAAGACAGAATTCAGAATTTTCTCCTCACTTAGATATTTTATTTTTCATTTTTTTGTATGTCATAATATATAAATACCTATAAGGGCTTTGCTTCAGTGGACAAAATATCCAGAAAACTGCGACCCAACATGTGAACATTATAAGTGTAAAGTTAGATGGAGCTGAAGTAAAACATTGCGATGTTACAGAAGTTTTAGTAAAAAGATGCCAAAGCCTTTTTCAGTTTGGCCCGTTTTTGCACCATCTGTGAAAGTTGAGATTTTTTTAAGTATTGAAAGGCAGAAACGACCCAACTTCATTTGCAGGTGTTTTTAAGTATACCATGGTGTAATCTCTGTGTGGGGTACATAATGCACACTTTAGGTGCACACATGGGTTGTATGCTACTTTGTCTAAAATATGAGGCTGTAAGTTTGGCTATAGTTAGTGCCCACCCCTCATTCTAATCATGTGATACAGTGGAGTTATGCTGATGTCCTCGTGTTTACATTAGTCTGACCAATGATCAACAGTAAGGCAGGAAGTGTTTGCCTCTGATGCAAAATCACCCACCTATTGTTGTTCAATCAAACCTGGCAGGAAATAGTGATTTTGGATGGGAGACTGTTCCCAAAGCAGAATGGGTAACATACCTGTTTTATTAGATGCATTTTTGTCCCTGTGGAGACAAGTTTTGGAGGAAAGACAGCACAGGTACAACTAAATGGTGATGAAGTTTTTCAAACTTAAATAAAAAGCTTTACTTACTTTTGCGACTGGTTTGGTGAATCTGGGTCATGGCTATATGAAACTGATATTTTTAATCTGTGCAATGTGTGCTTTCAGTAGATATGTCATTTGTCCATCATGTCGTTAGATGGACACAGGGATCCATAATTTGTGATTTAATATTTTTGCAGATCTTGTTTACCTTGTCTTTTGATTATTTATTGTCTTAACTGCGTTTAGTGGTCATGGAAATGGTTTCTGTTGGCTTTTAGCTGAGATTTTGGGTTTTCTGTGGACACCACACATGGCTATATTTACATTACTGATGTTACACCTGTGAAAAAAGGGATGTGTTGTCCTCCAGCCCCCAGTCCTGGTGGCTTTTGGATGAGATGTTTAAGATTTAGTCGAGGTTAAATCACTTTAAAGGACCAAAGTGATCATACCATGACAGAGCTGGAAGCTTTGGCAGAGATGGAACTCCTGAACGTAGATGAACTCTTTTCAACAGCAAGTTTTAATGATAGAAAATGTTGCAAATCTGTCAAGATAGAGGTGTTAATGTGTAACCACCATACACGGCTGAATTCTTTGGGTTTGTAGGAGAAAGCAGAATCCTGTTGTTTGTCATTTTCAGGTCATTTGCGTCGTTAGGTTTATTTTTTAACAAGACAACATCCTTTTTTATTTTCTTTGATTGTTTATGGTTAGAGCTTGTCTCCTTGACAGTGACAGTCTTTTTTGTAAGAAATTTAAATCGACCCGTTTGTCCTTTTGGACCACCATACGTGAGGTCTTTCAGTCTGTTGATCCGCTGTTGGGGACAAAAACGTCCCTTTCTGTAGCGCTGTTGTTGACTAGCCTCTTAATTAGCATTGATAATTAGTTCTCTATGTGTCAGCGCTCTGACAGGGCCTGCCAGTGCCCCTTATTGATGACTTGAATGTCCCCTTGCTCGTCTCCTTGTTAGCTGTTGTCCAGTGTAGACAGCATTCTCCGCGTGCCTTGTTCATTTTACCACAAGGGGCCTTGTTGTCTGTTCGTCACCTTGTCTGTCTATCTACCAGGACAAGGCACGAGAGACATGGCGGTGAGAGCCGCTAAATGTGGTGCTGACAGCAAACATCTGCAGTAAACAAGTCATGATGCCGCTTCCCCCATTGCCTTTGTCTCGCACGCCTCATAATCTCATCAGCATCTAACCTGGCACGCCCTTGAGCCATGACAATGACCTATCATTGATTAGGTGTGATCATTACGTGTACAAGGAGTACACCTCAGTGACAGGCAGGCAGATTGCTCACACACTGCATACACACACCTTCCCGTGATAGATGGTGATAATTCTATGTTGATTACAGAGTATAAACAATATGATCAGTTTTAGTGTTTGTGTTAATTCAATAGAGATTTCCTGGATGTAGTTTGCAGCAGCTGAAATGTCTTTCCTGAGTATTTCCACACCACCTAGCACTCTAATCCACGCCACAGCTTGCCGACTGTTCCCTGGCACTCACAGATATAACTTCCTGCAGTAGCAGCAGTCTTGTTCCAGAGCTTACGGTTTCCCCCGGCAACGAGCCAGGCTGCACTCAGGGCATCCTCTTGTGTCTCCCAGTGTATACCTGGTAGAAGAAGTTCTCCTTCAAAAGCTGACCGTCCATCACCAAACCTCCTGTAATAGACAGTGAGTCGTGACGAGCCAAGCTGAGAGGCCATCTGCGCACCGTGGGGTCCGGGAGATATTTTCGTCGCTGTGCGTGCCTGGCCAAACAACCCAGGACTGGCACCGAGCTCTGCTGATGAAAGGAAAATGAGGAAAACACCAAAAACTTTCCAGAGGTCAGAGTGAAGACATCAATGCAAGCATGCCGTGTATGTTTGTTTCTAAAGTATGTTGTATGGGTGTCTGTATTCAGTCCTGGTTGATTGGCTTCTTGGTCCAGACTGAAATTTTGTTACTTTTCATGCCATTTAAGACTCCAGGGTAACTGGCTGGAGCCTATCCTATCTACTTATTCATAGTCTATCACAGGAAAAAACAACAACTTAACATGTGTCTTTGAACTGTGGGAGGAAGCTACAATACCTGATGTATTGTATTGAAACTGTTTGTTATATACAAACACACATTTACATGTATATATATATATATAAATATATATATATATATATATACATATATATATATATATATATATATATATATATATATATATATATATATATATATATATACATGTAAATGTGTGTTTGTATATAACAAACAGTTTCAATTGTTTCACAATTATAAGAACTAAAGTTTGTGTCGCATTAATCAGTTTACTCATTACTCAAAACTGGAAATTGGAAATAAATAAAAACTTTTGTTTTTTTTCTTCTGAGTGCCAGTTTTGAAAGATGGATAGTTCAGCAGCTGACAGGTCCTATCTGAGTATCAACAAGGTAATGACAGGAAAAAAGACAGATTACATCTTTGAGTTGCTCCATCATACTCAAGCCTGCTGAAGAATGGAGGCAGCAGAGCATCCCAGGTACAACATTCGGGGGGAAAAAGACTTTATGGATCTGTCTGTTTTGAGTTGGCATCTATGTAAACATTGTCTATGGATGGAAGATGATGGAATAGGCATGGAGAAATGCTGCGAGTTAGACTGGCAGCTGATATTGATGTGGTGTTTTTTCCAGAAAGTAACTCAGTTTATTGTACTTTGAACATTGTTTTAATTTGCCTGCATTCATTTCCCAACTTTTGGTTATTGAGGATATTATTGCCATTCAGGTGTTCACCACCTCTGAACCTGATTTAAATTTTTACAGCCTCTCTGATGCCAGCAATGCAACAGTACTCATAGATACTCAGCCGTTTTATAAAAGCATTTAAGTTATTGATAGGGTCTTATAATGCAGTAAGGGACAACTGGGTAGGGGGGGGTTGGATGTTCACACTCAGCTCTGAATATAAATGAGGCGGCAGACATAAGTAATTTTCTTTGTGTGAATCACACCAGCATCATGCATTTGGCTGATGTGAGTGAAATGCAGTTGATTTAGCCTTAACTTAATTCAGCAGTGTGTTGTAACTGAGGATTTACACAGCTCATTTCTCCAGGCGCTTGTCCTTGGTTATTTATTGCTGCTTGCTGGGCTTGTTGGTGATGACAAAGCAGCCATTTTTAAAGCTTTTTTTTTTGTCAGGGTATTTATTGGTATGAATGCATTATGCAAATATACATCACAAATACTACACATTTAGAATGCATTAAATCACATATTTTTCCTTTTTTTTTCTTAGACCTTATCTTGCTGGCTTTGAAGCTTCTTATCTTTTGCTATCATGGTGATCTTTGACTCCAGAAGAAGGAATCTCACAGCTTCCCATTATGAGAAAATGGAGGTTTCCTTAACATTACCACCTCCATATATGCTCAAGATGGGGAGATAAATGAAAAAAAGATGAATCCATTCTATTAACTGTACTCTTTGGCAACTTTTATGAATTAACATTAAAATAATACAAAATATCTAATGTGGATTATAATTAATTTGATTTAATTGTTTTAGTGAATTGGTTTGGATTGGGCTTTATTTGGATTAAATTAGATTGTATGTCTTACAGTGTCTTTACATGAATTTTGTGGTTATACGCAGTGGTGTAGTGGTCCCCCAAGAGGTGGGTATACTCTGAATGTGTTGCCTTCTTTTATAAAAACAGAAAAAAGTAGCCCAGAAAATGCTTTTTCAGAAAAAGTGAAATGTATTTAGTTTACCCCAAGTCCATCAGAGCATTTGCCCATTATCACATAATTTCTCCTCTTTGGTTTCAGGGAGGAAGAGTTGTGAAATGACTAAACCAATACTGGCACACAGACTAGTGAGAGGCAGGCTCATAGACATATAACTCTAGTATGTCTATATCTCAATTTAAGTTATCAATTGTTCATTTTTGCTTCCATTTGGTTCCAATGTTTTTATTATTTTCCATTTCTGATAACTTGTGATACCATTTAAGCGTCACAGGTTTTTTGCATCCATTTCGGGGATGACAAGTTGTAAACACTTGTTTAGCATCTCCATCATTTCTGGACTTTTAATTAATGTAAATGATCTCTCCAGGGGTATGCCCTGCCTTTTGCCCAGCGGTGGCTGGGACAGGCTCCAGACCATTTCCCCACAGTAGTTATCCTGATTGGGCAAAGCAGGTATACATAGTGTGAATGAAAGTCCAGCGCTGACCACTCTTTTGGCTTTCTAGTTATTGAGGAGAAACAAGTTGCTGAATGCTATATGTTTACAGCTAGTGTTGTACTGTTTATGGAGCAAAGAGTTTTAGATAAACCAGCTGTCTGCTAAAAGCTGTGAGAGAAACCAAACAGAATAGTTACAGCCCATTAATCCAACATACTCAGCTCAAAAGATGCTAAAAGGCCTCACAAAGTTGATTTAGCTCAGTTTGCTTTGGATGTAATTCTGTGTGGGTTCACCATAAGCAGATCTTTTTACATCATATTTAGTTATTTGCCCAAGTGTTTGTATTCAATACTGATTTGTAAAGTTTTCTTGTTTCACTTAACATTTTTCTGTTATTCATATGTAATCCTCCTGAAATGGCTCTGACACAACTGTTTCAGAAAATGCATTTAGCTTTAACTCCCTGTCCTCAGACATGAAATTAGGCAGGAATGTAGCTCGAACCTTCTTGGATTATTACAAACTCAACAACCTCATCAAGGACAACATGCCAACTCACATTCAAAGGTAAAAAAGTATGATTAATAATACATAATAAAACATCTCTGCTGCCCAATTATTATGTTTTTGTGTGTGTGTGTGTGTGTGTGTGTGTGTTACTGTTTTCTGATATGTGTCTTACCCTCTCAGTCATTCGTGTTGATATGTTTTTGTCTCCAGCACTGAGGTGATGTCCCAGACAGGTGACAGCAGCACTGGAAAGGGCATTGGCGTTGGCAGAAACATAGCGGACAGAGAAAAGCAGAAGAACCAAGGTGTCAGGCACTAAACAGTCAGACGGACTGAGCACGTATAAAATTCAGAGTGCTGTGGCAAGAGGATCCTTCACACTTCACTCCATTTATGAACTCCACATCTCTCTAACTATGAAGACTTATTTGCATTGATTTGTAACAGTAGGATGACTTGGCATTTGCAGCTCCAAAATTTGAACAGGTTTCCTTCTGGGTTATTTGGAGACTACTAAAATGCTCTGTTGAAGGGGAGACAGACTGGATGGTTCATTTAAATCCAAAGTGAGGCCTTCATTTGGCAGCTTTTTACATGTAAATATAAAATGCATGGGCTGTGTACTTTACTGAACAGCATCATTATCTTTGTTGCTATCATAAAAAGTAATAATAAAAAAACTCCACTTACTCATTCTCATGCTTTTGTTGCTGCTGTGTCACAATTCTGGAAACCCTGTACCAAAATTTATTCAGAAAAGACCTTAGCAAGGACGAGGCCAGGTAAGATACCCAAGAGCAAGAGAAGCAGCTTGTAACTTCATCACTATCGTGTTCTTGAACATAAATCACAGCTAAGGTACAGCATCATCTCACCAATTCCTTACATACAAACTGCTTACATTTTAGAAGATAGTAAAAGTCATAACAACACCAGATGTGATGACTGCACAAAGTTAAACAGCCAATAAGGCAGAAGAATCTAATAAAACCATATTTTTGGGTTAAAGTTTTTGTAGTGTTTCTGCAGGAGTGGTTACATCTTTTCAATGCAGGGTCATCTTGTTAGCTGTCTTCCACAAATTTCTTTGCATTTTACATTAGATGGCCATTTTAGTTGTAATTAGATGTCCCACTCTTTTCATGGTCTGTTTTCATGCCTGGCACCCCTCAAAACTATCATAGACCTGCCTCTGATTTTAGTGCATGTCGGCAGTATTTAGCACATATCTCTACATGGTCACGTAGACGTCATATCTTGTCATGTAACATGTCTGTGTATATGAGGACGTTTTAGCATTTTAATCTGGGTTGAAAAGTCAAGCTAAATGTTCAGCTATTGTATGTGTGTGTGTGTGTGTGTGTGTGTGTGTGTGTGTGTGTGTGTGTGTAAGCGCGCGCGTACCTGAGCTTTGATTTGCTACATTTTGGTCACGTGACTGTACGTCCTCTTGGTAATTGTTGCTGTTTGGCAGCCATGACAACGAACTTTAAAAGTTAGATGGATGGCCACAATGAAGAAGATGTCCTCCTCCAGAAGGCCTCGGAAGTCTCTGAAATGTACCGTATGCCTGGAAATTCAGACAGTAAGAGCGTCTTGTTTTCTCTTTGACACAAATCTTTGGAAATGAACTCGGTGCTGTGGCTTTGTTAACGTAAGCTAGCTTAGCAAGTTCACATCCTCTTTTCACAGCAAGTCTTCCAGTTAGCTTCCTTTGGCTAATTGTCACGTTGAAGCTGGTTTTATGCTGCTGAATGGGTGACAGCGTCTTTACTTGTTGGTAGCGTTCACTAGAAAGCATTATCCTTTTACCATTATCCTTTAAACATTTTTAAGTGGTATATTTTATGCTGTAATAACTTATATTTACTACAATTAGTGAAACTCTTTTTAGGGTGATTAAAGAAAAGTCATCAGATTGTTTTGAGCTGTCAGCACATGTTGACAGAAAAAAAACTGGTATTTTAATCAGAGATTATTTTAGTTTTTCACAGTGGGACATCTACAGAAAAGGGCAACTGTGCAGCTGCAATTAGAGACAAATTGTCGCAATGAAAGTCAAACGTTTTATTTTCTCAATTATTGATTCAGTAGCCATAACTTATTGATTTATTTATATGCTTTCAAACAAGCTTTGTGTATAATACAGTTTGTAAGATAAAGTAAAGATGAAGAAAAAAAAATGTTTAGATGGGATATCCATTAAGATTTATTGTAACCATTTGCATCTTTCTGTGGGCACAGATTTTTTAAACTAATCTTTTAGGAGATAAAACAGATCAACAAAAGGACAAGGCCAAGTGCATCTCCTCAGTTTAGAAATAGTTATCTCTGTATGACATTCATTTATTACTATTCATTCAAATTTAGCTTATATTCATTAGGTATTGGGTGTGAAGTTGCGTTCTTTATTGTCTGCCAAATCAGTACATATTACACACGCAACAGTAATTTTTCCTCTGTCATCAGGAAAATGTTTTAATATTGTAAAATCTAACTAAACATTTACGGTCTCCCAAGAAATAAGTTGATGTATTGCGCAGTTTAAAACATTTATTAGAAAAGTAATCAAAGCGCAATCAGATGTTACATGCTACATAAATTTTTTATGAAGTAATAAAAATAGATTATTTGTAATGTCTTATAGTGCCAACAGTACTCTGCATACATTTACATACAGTATTTGGTGCTTCATTTCAAACTCAGCTCATTTTTTCACTTAACATCTGCAGGTTTAAAGCCGTTTTTCTTTTTCTTTTTTTTTTTAAATTTTTTTTAAAAAGTAAAAGTTGAACTATGTAGCTCTGAAACTGCAAGATACCTGACTTATTACACTCTGTGCAGGTCACATGTCCAGGAGTGATTCTGCACAAGAAGAATGACATCTACTTCAGTGTGTGCATCATGGGCCAGCACAGGAAGACCCAGTGTTTACCTCCTGTATTTCCTTTACTGTTTCATCACAAGATGGTTTTTATCAAGGTAAGAATAATGCAGGTAATTAGAGAATTAAAAGATGTAATGCTTTAAAGGGTAGCTGCCTATGCTTGTTCAGTTTATTTGGCATCAGAGACTGCGGCAACACTGGGGGTTTTATTTCAAAACACCTTCAGTACTCTTTTACCATACTTTCATCTACACTGATTGATGATCAGAAATATTCTTAACACATTAAGTCAGGGCAATCTTAAACTGTAATTATCTTTTGGTATTACCATCATCATAAGGCTAAAGCACAGATTTAGAAATTCATTAATTAGATTAGATTTTAATCAGCAGTCCAGTTTGACACGTCTGTCCTTATCCCTGATAAAAACAGTGTCTTTACAGTGGGTAGATTGGCAGAGCTAGATGCTGGTCTGTCAGCCTGATCTTGTTATAAGTATTGATTCACTCTGTCTGTGCTCTGTCCGTTTCACCAGACTTTCTCTGGTGTTGTTGACCCTGCTGATGTAGCTGACCTACTCGAAGGTAAATGGCCATTTGGGATTTGCTTCGTCATCTCTTCCTGAATCCTAATCCATGCCTGTTTATAGGCTATTATCTTAGATAGTGATCATTAGCTTACAGTCTGTTTATGCTTTCTTTCTTCTTAGCTGACACAACATCTTTTGAGCTGATTCAGTTGGTCCCTCCAGGTATTCTTTTTGATGATGCCATATGGGCATTTTAACTATTCACTGTATCCAGTCATTACACTGCAAACACAGGATCTTTAACAGGGATTGTGCGTATGTGTGTTGGCGGTTCATTTTTATTCTGTTTATGCATGGTTTTCAGAGGGGGAGATTTTGGCTACAGTGGAGGAATGCAGCAGAGATTTTCTGTACCCTGATACCAGGTTGAGCACCAGAGAAGGAGTTGCAGAGAGGGAAATGCTGATGAAAAAATCCCCCTCATTCCTTGTAAGCTGTTTTTGATTTATATCCCTTTTCCCTTGCCTAGTCCTCTTTCCAACACATGGGTTATCACAATTTGGACTTCCAATGTTTGTCAATAGTAGAGATAACAGTTACTTGCTATGTGTGAGCAATAAGCCACATTCTTCAATACATTTAGCAAACTTAAGATGTAACTTTTACATTTTGCAAGTTGTTACATGATTGATTGCATTTTATCAGAGTAAGAAAATCCTATCAGATATGGATTCCCCTTCATTTGTACAATGTCAACTTTGGTTTTCCTCCTATCAGCTGTCAGCTAATTTCTAATTGTCTTCAAATCTGTGGAATTTTATACTGAAAGAAGTTTTGAATTCACAGAAGAGATTAATAATAGTTCAGTTTGAAAATGGGTAATTACTTAACTGGAATGCAAAGTATTGTCGATGTTTAAGACTAAATTTCAAATAATTAATAAGGATGGATTCAAAGTGTTCAGATCATTTCAAGTTTTCTTTCATCTGAAAGGTTTCTGATTAATTCAAATGAAATGGTCACTCTGCAACATAACCTCAACCATCATCATCATAGCATAAAACAGCATGTTGATCAGTGTGACATGATAGTTTTATGAAAACCAAAACAAACGCAAGAAGTGGGAATGGAACAAACTTACAAACCTGATGAGGTTGTGCTGTATATGTCCTCCAGCTTGTACCATGACAGCACCGAGAAGGACACAGCGTGGAAAGAAATACTGATGAGTAGGAAACCAGCAGACATACTAACACACACTGTCATTTTTCAGTGTGTCATCTCATCCTTTAACTTAGTGTGATGCTTGGAATCTGTGCTTTTCAGAAGCAGTCAAGTATGATTCAGCAGGTATCATCATCCTACATACATCAAACATGATATTGAAGCCAAGTTCATTAGATGCTTGTCGTAAGGTGCGGCTTGCATTGAGCTTAGGAATGGCTAAAATCACACAGCAGCGTTGTGATTTGCCTTTAGGCAAAGTTTTGTTTACATCAAACAAGATGGTTTTTTCCTATGTTGCTCTTGACAAGAATCTGAGAGAGTCTTTGTTTATCATCTTTCTCTCCCTTCATTTGCAGTTACTCCATCTCTCTCATGTCTGCATGTTGCTTTTCTATGCTTCCCCTTGTCCTCCAAAGCCCCAACTGGCATATTTAAATTTATTTAAACACCATTCGCTTCGCCAATGCTGTTATGTGTTTGAAGCCTACATAGCAATTTAGATGTCTCTTTCCAAATGTCATATTATTTAAACATCACTGGAGCCTTTCTCTTTTCTCCAATTTGTTTTTCTCAACTCGGGCGTAGATTGAAGATTTGTGGTTTTAAATTTGCGTTCCACGCAGTGCTTTTATCTGTCCTTTTGTCTTCGGTTTGCTGTTAAAGGTGTTTTGTTTGCTCCTTTGTCCCACTCCCTCTAGGGAATCTCCCCCAAAGTGCAGTTTGCCACGACATCAGTCATAGAGGAGAGTGATGGAAAAGACAGCTGGGCTGCTTCACCTGTAAGTGTGTCTTTTCTATGCACACATACACACCCATGCACACACATTAAGGCTGTAAGTTTGTAAGTTGTTTCAGTAAGTTGTATGTTTGTTTGCTCTCAGTATGAATTAAGGAGTTGGAGAAAGCGATATCCCTGTGAGCATGTCAACCACAGCTGGAGTACTAAAAGATTGATCTCTAGTGGGCTTTAATGAGTGGTATGGCTCACCATCACATTTGTCTGTTTCCACCATACGTACCCACTTTCTGTTGTTGCCATGGCTACTGCATTTATCTATCCATATCAGCAGTGTTTCAAGGGTATCTGTTCTCTCCTTGTGAATGTAATTATGGGGAGGCAGATCGGTGACGCTGATATTGAGGCCTCTCTTACATGTCCAGGAGTTTTAATACAACATGTCAGTCAGTCTTTTTATATACTAATGATACAGGTGGTGGGTCAACTGTATCTCTTTGGCTCATCTTTGTATTGGTTTTATATTGTAAATGTACTGTATAAAATCATATTTCACTTATAAAACGGTTTAGTTCATTACCCACCAAGGCGGAGGTCATGTATTCTGCAGTGCTGGTTTGTCTGTCTGTCTGTCTGTTTACAGCATGACTCAAAGGTTCTGGGTGGATTTTGATTAAATTTTCAGGAAATCTCAGAAATGGAATAAAAAAAACAAGTGATTTGATTTTGATCTCATTCTGGCTCACTGTCTGGATCCAGGAACTTTTTTTAAAGGGTTCTTTACCTTGGGGAGATATAGGTCATGCTGCCATTAGAGCAATTGCTTAGCAGAGCTCTGCACTCTCTGAGTGTTTCTAGTTTTGATTTTGATATTCTTTATTCTGCTCTTGTCATGTATGGTCATTTTAAAGTTTCCTTTCATGTTCTTTAACACAAAACAATGAGCATTGCAGGATTAAACCGTGTCTTTTTAGATCTGAACAGTTTGTCGTTTCTGTTTTTTTTCTTCTCTTGCTGTGATTAATAATATTAATAATACTTTCTTTTTTCTTTTTTTTTTTAAAAACCCATCAGCTGAATTCTTAAAAATTGTGATAAAGGTTTACCCTTATTTTCTGACATTTTATGAATAGAATGGTTTTAGCAGTCTTGAAATGAATGAAAAAATAACCCTCGGTCTTTGCCACCTGTTTCTTAAAATCGTCTTCTTGGTTCTTCTCTTTCAGCAGATCCACAATAAGAGGACAAAATAATGCTCCGGCTGTAGTCTGAAAACAAGTTAAAAATGGATAAATGGCAATCTTTACAATCAGTTAGCTATATATGATCTATTGCACGCCAGTTGGCATGTTGTGCCAAACACACTAGCATGAATTTCCCAGGTGCAGTAACCTAACCTAAGCTATTTGTTTAAATGGGATGTCAGTGACAGCGAAGCAGATTGTCTGACTGTTCTGCAGTGGCCCCTCAGGGGGATGTCTGGATCAGAGCACCGCTGTGGCTGTCAGACAGTAGGATTTCTCCATTTTCTCTCTCCTAATGGCTCCTCAGCATAGGCATTTCCCTGACGACGTGTCCACCAAGCTGACAAAACATGTTGTATTCAAACATATTTTATTGTTTAGGAGGATGGTGACTTCTGCAAAACCTCTGAAACAGCTCACTCTTAACCAACGCCTTGAGTTGATGGTATCTTGCTTGCTCTGGGACATTTTGTCAAAAGCTATAAATCTTATTGAAAAATAATTTGAATTCCAATTTATCCAGTTTGAGCAGCATCGTCCTGGTAACGGCACCAGCAGCCAGGCTTTACCATACATTTCTAGGAAGACTATTAACAACCATGATCTCACAAATGAGAAATCTTTTTACGTGATTAGTCTGCTTTAAAGCTACCACAAGTTTTATATTCAGAGCTTAAGTACAATTGTATTTCCTCTGTTCTGTTTAGAGGGGTTTTTCATAGCGCCATCTTGTGGTCAAATTCAGTTTATTACTTTGATTAATTTCCTGTCAGTCTACTCTGTTTTTTGCTAAGGAAACATTTTTGCAATGACATCTGCTTAACACCGGCTGGTTATCATTAGCTTTATGTAAGTGTTAGTGTTTTGAAGCATTTGGTTCTAAGCAGACTTACTAAACAGCATGGCAGTATTTAACCTTGTTATTTATCAGCATACTATACAACGTTTTTCAGGGTTTTTATCACTCAAAAACAATGGTGGGAATCTGTCCACCACATTAGTCAAGTTTTCACTTCCCAGCTAGTGACAGGAAAAATGACTCCCTTTAGTGTCTGAACAAACCATACAAGAGAGAAGTCAGAGAAGGTTTTTGGGGGGGGGGCATACTGGTCTTAATTCCATTATATCAGATTATTGTCAAATGGCAGCTTTGATGATGATTTATTCATCATTTCTCTTAAAAATAGTTTTAATGTAGTGTGATTTCCCTAATTAGCATTTAGATTATCATTGTTTTACAGCCAAGCAATGCCTCTTTATCATATTAGACTGGAGATGGCCATCAAATGCAATTAACATTTTATCTTAACTTATTTATCCCCGGTTGGCATTACCTGCAGGAAGTGGAATATTGCATGGGAGAATGATGTTAGTGGCCATTAGAGTTATTGAGGTAATTCTGCAGAGGTTGTCTCCATGGCAGTGCAGACTGCAAGAACTGTTGTTGTTATAACACTTAAGTGGAATCATTTAGCTAATGGCTTAATGGTTTTGTCCAGTGAGAGCAAGCGTTTGTGTAGAGTGAGAGTAGCTGTCTTAATGGATAAAATGAGTGATGTTTCTGGAAAGGAAGAAATTATTTCTACAGAAAAATTTGAGCTGTTGTATCACCTAAAAATTAAGGCATGAAAGTAGCTCAGCTTGTCACAGCTTCTCAACATTTTTCCTTTCTCATTTTCTTTTCCTGTGCTACAGACCTGCTCTCTTTCTCCAGTGAGGCCTTCTTTAACTCCAGCCAGACAGAATTCAAGAAAAACATCCTCACCCTTACCCAGAGGGCAATTTTCCAAAACAGATAATGGGAACTGTGCTGCTGGGAAAGATGGGAAGGAGAAGCTTAATATGGAAGCCAGAATCCCAAACTCTGGGCTCTCATCTACATCCAGACCTTCTCCTCTTTCATCCTCCTCTGGCTCTAGTCTGCAAAAAAGCAAGAAGGGAAGAAAAAACACTGTAACCAGAGTTTCTGTTGACTTTGGCTATCGACAGCCCACAGTTTCCTCAAGGACACGTGCCCTGTCCCCATATACACACCGCAAGATGTGCCAGCTCTCTGAGGACGCCAGGCAACGGCTCAGCCATCTCCATCTGGGGCCTCACCACTTCAGGAAGGAAACTGAAAGCCAGCAGCCCTTCTTGGTGAGTAACATGAAGTACTTTAAAAACTAAAGCCAACTGAAACATGGTGGTTTAATGCCAGCAATACATATGTCCAGTTAATCAGAGTTGTAATCAGAGGTGTGGTTTAAATCTTGGTAGGAGCTTCCCTAAATTTACTTTTATTATGCAAATTTATTAAGTGAAAGGTAGAGAGAGCTGTGTTAATATTTCACTTGGCCCACTAAAGGATTTTGTCATCACAAAACTGTTTCAACTATAAACAGTCATGGACTTTAGTGTGTGATCCTCACTATGGAGCACACTTTAATAGGACATTTCCTTTATTTAACCAAACCTTAGGTATTTGGTGTGACTTTAATCACTGCTAGCTAGGCTAACTGAAATTTACATTTTGTGTGTGTGTGTGTGTGTGTGTGTGTGTGTGTGTGTGTGTGTGTGTGAGAGAGAGTGAGAGAGAGAGAGAGAGTGAGAGTGAGAGAGAGAGAGAGAGAGAGTGTGAGATAGATAGCCTTGAGGGAATGTATGAAGTCGATTCCGCTGTCCCTCCCTCTGCTTGCTCCCCGCTGTATTCCTGCTTCTTCATTTACATCAAATTTAATCTGAAATTATGAACATGAATCCACTTGCATGCTGTTAATAGAAGATATGATTAGATGCTGCATTTGTTTTTGTCATGCACATGAAAGGAATTTACTGGAATACAATGGGTGTTTTATTAAAGACAGGAGCATGCTTTTCTGCCTCCACGTTTCCTGGGGCGATCTTCTTTCCATAATTAACCCCTTTAATTGAGAGTCAAGCTGCAATTAACAAATAGACACCTAATGAAGTAGTTTAGCCCCATGGTGACTGCATTATCAGTGTGGGTTTCAGCGCTTCAACCCATGTTTGTGTGGAGAGAGAGGGACATTCCTATAATTAATCCCAATTATTTTGTTTGACATAGAGTGTTCTGGGAAAAAAAGTTCTTTGTTTTCTTCTCAGCCTCATTTTGATCCTCTTGTGAACTAAGCTGAGGTAGAACATTTACTTTATGATGCAGAAACTAAAAGAAATGTCGAGACTAATTTACTGTTTTATTGACACGTTTTGTTGGTCACTTATGGAATTGATTAAAAGATACTGCTGAAAAGTACAAAAATAAACATGAGCAAATGTTTCACTTTGTGAATAGAAGTAAATTGATTTTCTAGTCTAGCAACACATTTTCTGTATTGTGTTTCGTGCCAGGTGTCTTATTGCAGTAATGCATCTGGGATGGGAACACCTTCCTCCTTCTATCTAAATGGCAGCATGGATCGACGCTCTGCCAGTTCCTTAGTGGGTCACACAGGTAGGCCTCAGATTCTCACAAATAAAATCTAATAATACATGCGGGTACACATGTAGACCTGTTTGTATCCGGTCCAGGAATCAATCATTTTTTAAATTTTTTTGGATAAAAAGCGAGTGAGCCAATGTGTTCTCAAGTGTTTTTACTTTATTGTGCATGTTTATTCATTGAAAATTTTTTGCTTATTTCTGTGCAGAGTCTTCTCTCAGTGGGAGTCACAGACCAAGAACAACAAAAGTAAGACTGATTTATTATTATCTAATATCCTCGAAGCTGCTCATATGATGCAATAAGACATGAGTGCAGTAGCAAAATGACCTGTGATGGTAAAGCAACGTTTCTTTCTATTAAAAGCTTTAATGCAACAACAATAAAGTTTCTTTATGTAGCACTTTTCCAAACAACAATTACAAAACTCTTTACAACAATGCAGAATAAATATATGAAAATGGGACAGTATCAAGTTTAATCCAGCACTAACTTTTTCCAAAAAATCAGTACCATAAAATGAAATTCAGGAAATCTTTCCTTTATTGTTCCTCTAGTTTGAAAAGAGGAAGGTTGGCGCTCTTTTAACTCTAAGGCTCCTAATGTTTGAAACCATCTGCCAGCATCCTTCAGGGCAACAACATCCTATAGTCACTTTAAAACCCTACATTATGCACACTTAAAAACAGTCTGTCTGTGTCTGCAACCCTGTTTTCCTTATGGACAATATCCAATTGACCATGTTTGTTCCTTGCAATATGATATGGGGGGCGGAAGGAGAGGGTGTGAACTGAATCATTCTATATCCCGACTGTCTTCTGTTAAGTTTTAGTCTTTAGTGTATTGTCTTGGAAATATGTTGGTGCTTGTTGTATTATGTGTGAAATTTTGTTATGTTTGTGTTATGTTGGTCCCACTTGGAAACAAGATGCTACACCACAAGAGGTTTTTTCCAGAAATACATTTCCTCAAACAAAAACCAGACCTGAGTTTCTGCTACTGTCAAATATACTCTCTGTGTGGAGATATAATTTATGCCCTTCATACTGTGGTCAAGTTCAAAAGGAAAAAACATGCCATTAAAAACATATTTATGATGCTTTTCTGTAAAAAGTGATCCGTTATTGGAAGAGATGTTTGCATTATTCCATCAACAGTGCTGTCTATTTCAGATATCATGCTAATTTGTTGGATTTTAAATATTCAAAATAAGCATGATTTGCAAAATTAATCAACCAAAAATACTTCAATTTTTCTAGGTGGGATCAGCCTCAGTGGAAGGTCAGTCCTTTCTAGAAACACCGTCCAGACATGAACCCCTGATCAGAAATCCTGTGAGACCTTTAGCCTCAGCCGACTCCAGAAGCCATTCAAACGTCAGCCGCCTTTCCCTTAAAGAAAGGTAAAAAAACCCTTTTCTGAACAATATTTCAGATTTAGCCAAATGTTTTAAAGCCGAGCTCAGTGGATTGATCTATATTAAGTTTTAAACTATGATACTGACCAAAAAGCATGTGAATACTAAAAATGTTTACTGCTCAACAGGACGGGAAGTCAGAGTGGTGTTGTCTCTTTCCATTTTCAATGTAATTAATGATCAAATAATAACTGTATACCATCAGAAATCCCTCACAGGGTTCACATCCATGTTGTACAAAAAGCAAAAGAGTATCAGCTAAATCTAATCGATGGAAAATGCTTGTTCATAACTCATCTTTTCAATCTGTGCTTGAACTTTTTTACCTGAAGAGAAACATTGTACAGATCAAATCTGAGCCTGATGGCTAAGAAGTCTGTGCTCGTTGGAACACCGAAGCAGGATCGAGCATAATCCTGTCTTTTTTTTCTTTTTCTTTTTTTTTTCTGTGGTTGTTTACCCTGAATTTGTCGATCCATCTGTGTAAATCATTTGTGTTTGCTGAAAAGATCTTAAAAGCAAAATAGGCACCTGTATGAGTTCCAAATTACCGTGGAAAGAAAATATATGGAAATCCCTTGAGGTGTTAGTCATACACTGCTGCTGCTGTGCAAGTCTGTGTGTACATACACATCTAATCTTTAATTTTGATCACACTCGATGGGCAGGATGAATTCCCCTCCACCGTTTAAATTACAGAAGCTGATATCTTGTCATGTTTGTTCATTACTGAGGGAGAAGGCAGAGAGAAGGGAAAACAAAGAGGAAAATGGTATTGATTCGTGTTTCGGCTCGAGACTGATGCATTTGACCTGATGCACGCTTTAATATGTTCAGAGAGACCTTGTCATCGATCACAACAGCTGTGAGTTGAACATGGCGATGGGACCGATGTTCTGTTTTGTTTGTTTGTTTGTGTATCACTTTCCCCCTTCCCCTCTGCTCAGTCTATAAGTAAACATTAAAATCGATGGACAATCCTAAACTGAAAAGTAAATTGCAGGAAATGAATGATACTTTTCTCTAAATTGGAAACACGGCAGGATTTGCTGGGTGGGAGATTAGAGCTGGCCTTTGTAGATTCCCTCTGACAAGCAGAGGGGCACGTCTTTCCACGAATCTTTGATCCATAAAGAAAATGACAGATGCCAGTGGCAGAATTTCCCCCTTAAGCTTCAGAGTCTCAGCCCATTCATGTTTCCGGATGATTTGTCCTTGATGACTTTTTGAAGCAGGTAGAGTTTATCTGATTATAGATGAAAAGCTTCTGCTCCAACACTGCCAAGCCAGACCAAGACACAAGTCAATCAGTCAGTCATCACCCCTTCACCACCAGCAAATAGAGGTGGATGAGAGGCTGTACTGGAATCCACATTTCTCTCCTCCATCTTTGTTGTTCTGACTGCTTTTAGCTAACATGCATTTATACAGCACTGATAAAGCACAATTATTCCTCCAGCACACACACTTCATGGTCTTGTCAGATGTAGAACTACTTTGCTGTAGCAAATTTATGTTTTAATAAACGCATAAGCACAATTGTTTAAATGGAAAAAGTAAAGCTGATTAGAATAATACAGAATATTTTTACACCTTAAGTCTGTCAGCTTGGTTCCCTCCCTCACATCTTATGTTTGGTTGCAGCACAGACTAGTGGACAAAGTAACACCTGTCAGCTGTACAAGCATCAGAACAAAATATAGTTCAGCAGTTTTTTTTTTTTCATAATAATAAACTTCTTTTCTTTAAAAGTCCTAAATTTAAATGTAACATATATTATTATTGATGGTGTGCTTGCTTGTGTTAGCCAAACATAATACCCATGACATAGCAGCAGGAATTCAGTTTGTAACTTGGACACTGGTTGCCCAGAGAGAGCAGTGATGGTACAGAGGAGATTCAAGTCATCGAAGTTTGATGTGTATTGCCTCTGAACAAGATGGGAGAGAAAGACCAAATGGTGTTTAAAAAAAAAAAAAAGAAATAGTGACAAGGTAAAATAGAAAATACAATAACAAATTGAACAATTGATCCCTCAAAACCTTTGCAGATATCTTTTGTGGACATTTTTGCAACATTCTTAACATGCTCTTCTTTTTTTTTTTCTTTTTTTCTTTTTTTTGTCTTGTCCAGCATTTAGGCAAGCAGAATGATGGTCTGGATGCTGTGTTCTGCTGAGCAAATTTTCTCTGCCAAGGGAAGCTTTATAGATATAATGATCCCCTTGACTTTCTGATTTTTTATTTTATTTCTATGTTTATTTTGTATTGTTGTTTGAATTGTAGAGTTTGTACTGCTGGACCAGAGAGGACAGACAAAAAACAGAAAGAGAAAGGAGAAGAAACACCTCATAAGAAAAGGGAAAGAGATAAAGGGAGAGAAAAGGGAGAGAAAAAAACATCAACTAAAAAATAACCCAAAAACAAAAAGAAAGAAAACAACCTACAGATGTATACATACACACATACAGGCACACACATACATATACACACACATACACACGCATACATACACATACATATACACACACGTATACACACATAATATATATATATACACAAATATATACATATGTACACATATACATATACACATACATACATTTACACACACACCTCTATGCACACACATACACACACATACATACGTACAAACATATACGCACTTGCCAGTATTAACACATATACATACACATACAAGCCAACTTTAGATCATAGTAACTAAACTATGAATCTAAAAAGTTAAATATAAATGAGAAACAAACAGAAATGAGAAAACTAGTTGCTGAATAAAACTGCGTGACGACTCGGTGACTGTGTCACATGCAGAACATGCAGAGTGGAACGTGTTCCGGAAAAGGTGATCATGCCAGTGTGACCCTTCCCACACAAAGGCAAGAGGCACGCCAGGAGTACCCCCGAGACCAGGGCCATCGGCAGCCATCCCCAGGCGCAGACCCCAACCGCCCCACCCCGGAGCCAGCCATGCACCGACCCAGGAGGAGGCAGAGGGGGGTCCCAGCCAGAGTCCCCCGCAGTCAGGGGGAACAGGCCCCAGCAGGTCCGGACCAGCGAGGACCGGCCCCGCCGGGCACCGGCCACCCAGGGCAGACAGAGCGCGGGCCCCAAGAGCCCAGAAGCAACCCCCCACCCCCGCAGGCAGAGGGCCCAGCCCACACCGACGGAGGGCCGGGATCCCCAGACCGCCACCGAGCAGCAGCCAGGCCGCACCCCAGCGCACCAGCAGCGCTCCCCGAGCACCAAGACCCTCCACGCACCCACGCACACAAACACACACACACACATACGCACACACGCACACACATGTGCACACGCACACACACACACACACACACGCACCCACCCACCTACCCCCACCCACACCCACACGCATCCACACTTCCTCCTTAAACACACCCTATACACCCATTCTCTTACACACGCTCAAACTCACACTCTCCTACCCCCGTTCTTTATACACACACACCCCCTCACACACACATCCCTGCTCCCTCTATAATCACCCATTCTTCCATACACGCATACCCCACTCTACACACACACACACACACACACCTCCCTACACCCCTCTATCCACATTCACAGTCCTCATTGTACACCCACCCCATCACTTCCCTGTACCACCAACATAACCCCACATACGCACCCCCACCCATCTGCATACACCCCCCCTTCCTCCTATCCCAGCGGCCATCCACTTTCCTAAATTCTTTCACCCTGATCCCCCCACCCCCCCTCTACCCTAACATTCAGTCACCACTTCATCCATTGGCTCATGCACGCCCTCACCTTTCTTTCCCAACATAATAATTCTTTCCCAAGCCAAACATAATACCCATGACATAGCAGCAGGAATTCAGTTTGTAACTTGGACACTGGTTGCCCAGAGAGAGCAGTGATGGTACAGAGGAGATTCAAGTCATCGAAGTTTGATGTGTATTGCCTCTGAACAAGATGGGAGAGAAAGACCAAATGGTGTTTAAAAAAAAAAAAAGAAATAGTGACAAGGTAAAATAGAAAATACAATAACAAATTGAACAATTGATCCCTCAAAACCTTTGCAGATATCTTTTGTGGACATTTTTGCAACATTCTTAACATGCTCTTCTTACCAGTCTCAAATTTCCCAACATCACCAGCATAAGTGTTCCTAAAGGTTTTACTAAGACGTAAGATCAACTGAAAGGTGGCTTTCTGCCACAGTGATAGTGAATCAGCTTCATGAATTAGTCTTTGAGACCTTTGTGATTTAAATGTTTCTTCAACACCTGATTCAGTTAAATGGGTCGGCTCATTATTAACCTCTGCAGTATCCTGATAATGAGCCAATCATTAGAAACAGGAAGTAGGAAAACATTTATTTAGGACAGTCTTGGTTATTGGACTGCTTTGATTAAATTACTGAAGAGTTTCCTCATAAGTCATTTAAAAACTTCACCGTCTGGACTTCGCTCATTTGTGATGGACTCATGAGGTTCTGACTTTCGTCTTGTGAGTCCATAAAACAACTTACTGAGATGTTGGAACAGACAAGCTCACCAGTGCAGGATGTAGGAGTACTGGTTCGGTACCCAGAGAGTTGTACCTTGGTTAACACCTCTGATTTAGGTCTCTCCAACTTGAAGTAGGTGTCTGTGATTGAAATTGTGGTTTAAAGTCTGTGTTGTGTTTCTCAGACTTCAGACTAGTCCATCCTACTGGGAGCAGATCCATAGCCGAGTCCAGAGGATTCTTCAGACACACAGACCACTTGGGACCACGCTTTGACCTTTAACCCACTGGAAAACCTGGCAGGTGATGGACGTTACAAACCTGAGTTTAAACTGTTAAAGCACATTAAAATAATGCATGGAGGAAAATAATTACTGTGTGTTGGAAAGTAGAAACACCTTAAAGTCAAGACTTTATTAGCAAGTCAAAAAACCTCTCAAACATTTCAAATAATCTCCCCTTCTAGCCGATTAAAATTTTTAACCTCTCTTTTATATGCCGAGTCATGTTAGTCATCACGCCTTAAAAATGCTGGAACCTGCAGGGGTTATCGTCAGAAGCATACCGCTTTCCTTCCATCTAGTCATATTTCTTTTGGGCTGTTATTTAAAAACATGGGCTGATGATGAAATTAAAATTTGATTAATTTAGTTATAAGAATATCAAACCTTTATGTAGATGTTAGACATTTAAAAATTATACATATCTATATATTGAAAGAGTATTTAATTAAAATGTACATAAATTGACAATAAAACCCACTCGCAGGTTTAATCTTTCATGTTTGTGCCTCATTTTCTACAAAGGCCATTTTAAAACATTTCCATCAGACCAAATAAGAACTCTCCAATACTTGCAACTCATTAGTTTAATCAGACAATTATAAAGTTTTTAGTTCAGTTAGTTTAAAATAAACAGCTCCTGATTGCATATGCAGGTGGTACATATATTACCTACGTTGATTGTGACACCACTTGGTGAGATCCGTCTAATTCAGCGTTGCAGGGAAGCTGAAGCCCATCCCAAAAAAAGTTTTACTTGTAAATTAAAGACTAGACAGTTTTTCCTGATCAGTCTTTATTGATAATCTTTATTTTTAATGTGGCCATTGGTGAATTTTTTTTTTTTTTTTAAATAGTCCATTTTTAGTGACAAAGAACCTTAAATAATCAAGGTTCAAGCTTTAAGTAATTTTATTTCACTGCCAAGATATTCATTAAGCTCACAGCAACAACCACCCTTCCTGTGCTGGAGAGATGTTAGGATTTTATGAAAATCCTCAGAGTCAGTGTTCATCAAGTCTTGTGGAATTTATTCTTCTTCTTGTTCCTCCTGCCGGCTCCATGTGCCGCTTTTTCTGCCATAATGTGCTGAAACCTCTTTTTGTTTTGGCTGGAAAGAAGAGAAAACATTTTTAAGGTTGTGTTTCCAGAAACAACTGTAAGTCAAAATGAGGCATCTATCACATGCATTTAGTTTTACTGCAGTTGCAAAGTTACCACCCATCAGAAAACTGAATAATCAAGAACCTGAAGATGCTACTAATGTATCTGGGGAATAGCTTCATTTGGTCACATTTAGAAAAAAAATGTTGTCAAAATTCTCACTATAAAAACCAAGCAGCAACCTCTGAACATGATTATGCAAGATTTTTCCATGGAAACGTTTAGATATAAAATATAGATGTAACCATCAGGTATGGAAAGCAGTTCCATTTACAGTTAAATTAATATGCCCATAAAAATAACCAATAAAATATACATTATTCAATAAGTAATTTATTTCATAAATGTACTTCTACTCATGTCTTGCTTCATGAATCCTTTTTTGCATCATATTTACATATTTCAAGAGAAATATTCTGTTACTATATTACTTCCTGGTTGCAATTCACTTCAAATGTTCACATTCATATAGAGACTTACAGCAGTTGCCACTAATCCAGTCTTTTTTGTTTTTCTTTTTTTTTTATTATCCCAAGTGTAAAAAGATTTGTGTCATCAAAGGCTTGTCATGTCCGGTTTGGCCAGGTATCGCTGCACCAACCTCTAGTGAAAACTACTTTTAAGCGGTACACTCTTGTAACTAAGTTTTCAGCCCTTGTGGACAGTTCTATGCATTTACAGCAATGTTAATGTGCATCATCCCTGTTGAATAAACTAAACGGGGGCACATCAGGATAGTAGAGTTAAAAAGGAAGTCATATCTGTCAACTAGTATAATGTAGAAAATATTTTTTTTCTGTTCCATCCAGGTGATTTTAGACTAGTGAATGAAGAGGATTATGAATATCAAGATCAAGACTGTCACACAGTTGTGATTAAATTATTTACATGTTAACTGAGGCCTAGTCACGTCACTTTAATTTCAAATACTGAAAAGGCTTCTCTAATGACACATGAGGTATCCTCGCTTAGCTCCTACAGCAAGTTTGTGTTCTCTTTTGGTGCATTAAAAGAACTGAAGCACCTTTCAAAGTACTTTGTCAGAATGGATTTATGTTGCACAGGCAGGAGAACGAAGGATAAAATAAAGATAAAAGGGACACAAACTGGACAAATAATACAAGCAACAGACAGACTCCTGGCTTCCAATAAACAGCTCACAAAGCAATATTCAGCATCTTGGTAGCTGCTTCCATAAAGTCTGTGGGTTCCTCCAAGTAATTGAGTACTCACAAACAGAGCTGATCTTTCCATAGGCGATATGAGGAAGCCTAGAGCGCCATCTGGCTTGTCAGATTTACCCTGACAGATGTTAATGCAAAAATCTAACCCGTTACCTTCATCAGCATAAATATGAAGCAGTAAAAGCTGTTCAGAGCCGAGCATCATACATGACCAACCAAAGACAAGTTGTAAAAATGTTCTGTATTTTTGTTTTCCTCTTTTTGATCACTGTTGCATCTTTTTTACACAGTTTAATAGTTTAGCCCATGTTAATCTTGTTTAAATTTCTGTCATTTTGTTCACTTCACTTTGCATAGATGCAAATAATCATGTAATGATTTGTACTGTCCTCAAACTGTATTATAATGAGAACAGAATATTTGTCAGTGTGTCTCACACTTATTTCACTTCTCATTGGGTATCATTTTAGATGAATAAAAAGATCCAATTAAAATTGTGGATATTATGCTGACAGTTTAATTCTTTTTTTATGCTTTAGCTAAGATCAGGAGGCTTTGATTGAACTTGTATAAGTTGGGATATATATGAATTTATCCAGTGGGACCTTTTGGACAATGTGAGACACTGGAAATGGTTTAACTTACTGTCTGAAGTCGGCATCAGCAAGCAGCTCCTCCACCATGGTTCTCTTCCTCTCCTTCTTGGGAATGCGTGAATGATAGAAGTCGACTGGGCTGTCTACCACTGTGCCAAACTGTTGCACACAACAACAACAAATTAACATCACATTCAAATAATCTGAAATTTTAATTCCTATGAAGACACCAGACTGGACTACTGCTGTTACAAATAAATGTAAAACCTTCATGTAAAGCTTTAACATGTAAAACCAGTTATGTGTGTGTGGAAGAACTTAATGGAGCAGGTAAGTAAAATCACTCACCTGGAAATACTTGGGAAAGCCATCTCTGTCGTTCTTCTTGTAGAACCTCTTTGGATCCAAGGAGCCTCTCATCTTTAGGACCTGGAGGTCTCCTTTCAGCTCCGGAGTCATCTCTGGGGCTTTCATATTAAACCATCCATCTCCTGTGGATTTCTCCCGCTCTGCCTACATGAACAAGCCAAATCATTTCAAAGCACTACAACAACAGATTTACAGCAACTTTCAAATCAACATTTGTGATTACTGAAGGTTACATGTAGGACAACCACTTACTCTGCGCTTCAGCTTTAAAGCCTGTTTAGATTCACTGTATGGAGGCACGGCATCCTTCTTTTCAAAATCTGGCCCAATCACACTCTTTTTCATCACCTGTGAACAGAAAGAAACAACGCAACATTTAACAACTCCTTCAATGCCACATGACTCATATAAAAAGGTCAAAGTCAAAACAAATACAGAAACTATAAACACCATCTGAATGACTATGAAGGCTCATTATTCATCCTCCGCCTCTGATCACCTTCAGAAAGGAAAAATCAATCACGCATTTACCTCATCCTGGATCTTCTTTTCCTTTGGTTGTTGCAGTGAACGCGAGTCCGGTTTTGATTTGCTGCCATCAAAACTGATGTATAAACCCCCGAGCTCCTTCAGTCTAATGCCGGGGTCAATACGGCTCGACAACTCTTTCCTGAAATTAATAAGCCCAGAGAAAATTACTCAGGAGAGGTAGTCGTGTCTCATTTCTCACCACAGCACGGTGTGTTTATGTCTTCACCGTCTTTATTTGATAAGATTTTGTTCAAATAACAAATTCCACAAAAAAAAAAAAAATCAAAACCTGAAGTCATATTTCACTAAAGTTTTGTTGGTGTTTGTAGAGCTGATGTGTTTGAATAAAGAGTTCTCAACATTCATACCCACTGTCCTGTTGGAACAAGCAGTCACCATCTTTGTCTCAGCAATGGACACTATTACGTACACATTTGAATATCTACACAGCCAATCAGGAGGAAGTCACTCACTACATTAAGGCATGTAGGCATGTTCAAGACGACCAGGTAATGATCAAACTGGTCATCAGACTGAGGTAAAAAGAAGATTTAAGTGACTTTGACTATGGCATGGTTGTTGTAGCCATACAGACTGGTCTCCGTATTTTAGAAATCACTAATCTACTGGGATTTTCACAAGCACCTCTGGTGTTTACAGAGTATGGTCTGAAAAAGAGAAAAATATGCAGTGAACAGCAGTTGTTTGGATGTGAACGCCTTGTTGATGTCGGAGATCAGAGAAGAAAGGACACACTGGTTGGTAATGAAAGAAAAGCAACAGCAAGTCAAATAACTGCTGGCTACAACCAAAGTATGCAGAACACAATCTCTGAACATAACACGTCCAAGTCTGAAGCAGATGATCCACAGCAAATGAAGATGGCACACCGAGTGTCGGTCTATCAGCAAACAGCAGGAAACCAAAGCTCAAACACATCACAAAAGACGACTAGAAAAATGTTGCCTGATGAGTCTTGATCTCGGCTGTCATATTGGTCGGATCAGAAGTTGATGTAAACAACATGAAAGCATAAATCTAGCCTGCTCTGTAGAAAAGGTTCTGGATACTTTCTAGCCAAACTTTAGGCCAAGGATCTGTTGTTTAAGTATTGTTGCTGATCATGTCCACCTCTTTATGACCAGTGTGTCATTCTCCTGTTGATTATGTCCAATAGGATTAAAGAAAAAACCCAGTCACCCCAGTATACTCAAATCATCTCAAACTGGTTTCTTAAACATGACAATGAGTTAACTTTACCCCAGTGGCCTCCACAGTCATTGAATCTCAATCCAATAGAGCGCCATTGGGATGTGGTAGAGCTGGAGATTCTCATCACAGATGTTCATCCAAAAACTGCTCTCTTGCCAATATGGACCAAAGTCTCTGACAAGTGTTTCCAACTCCATTTTGAATCTTTGCCATTAAGAATTAAGGAACTTCCAAAGGCAAAAAGCATCTAACCAGACCAGCAAGGTGTACGGAATAAAGGGACATTTACACCACCCAGTGACCCCTAAAGGCCCATTTATACTTGATGCAGAAGAAGGAAACGCAGACGGACGTCCATCTCCTGTGTCCGTTATTCATGTAATTTGGTCTGTTTTTCATGGACTTGGCTATCCGTCATAGATGCAGAAAAGGTAGCAATGACACTGTAGAACCCAGGGGCAGTGTTGAATTGTATTTGTGACAAGCAACCAGCAAAAAAAACAAACCAAAGAAGAAGAGGAACCGGTGCTGAAACCACCAGATAAAAAGAAGAAAGCTGACACCAGCAAAGAACTTGGTGGTTTTATTCTTCTACTTCTTTGGGTATTTGTGGGTTGTGTAAATAACTTTGGGTGCATTTCTGCCACCAACTAGTTCTGAAACACAGAAGTTAACTCTGAACACAGAACTCCCACTAGTGGATGAATAGGCTTAACACGTCTCTAGATCTTTTTTTTTTTTGTTCATTATGTTTTTATTGGAAACAACTTGTGCTACTTTTTTGTATTAAAAGTGCTTTATAAATAAAGACTGACTGAATTATGGCAACGTAAAAGACAGATGGAAGTATGAGGACAGCGACATGACAGACTTTGAAATGAACCTCTCCATTTAGTTCATAAGAGCATAAATGTAGAGGGGTTAATCTGAAACTACTGTTTCCTGACAATTACATATTCATCTAAAAAATAAAGACAGACAGTAACTAGCACATGATCTAGTGTTTCTTTATGCACTTGATGAAAATGAAATGAGCTTAGTTCATACTTGAAATTCAGGCAGTGTGTTTAAATCAGTGTGTTTTCTTACTCAAACAACAAAGCTGCATTAAAAGGGCTTCTTTTGTCCAGCCCATGTTGCACAAGTTACTGTCTACTGTACTTACGAATGAGAATCTCTACTTGAGAACAGGACTTTCGCATCTTCACCATCATCCTCCTCCTCCTCCTCATCCACAAACTCCTCATCTTCCTCCTGTTCATCCTCCTCTTCCCGCCTCTCTCTGTAGTAGTCTTCGTCAGCTTCCTGTCCAGGCCGAGTGTCAATCATAAACAGCCCATCAACTGACGTAGCTGCTGCCTCTGACTTGTTTGAGGGTCCAGCTCTCTCCTCATCTCTGGGCTCCACGTCTTCCTCTTCGTCAAATTCTTCTTCATCGTCGCTGCTGTCCAGGAGGCTGATTATTTTTGTTTTCTGGATGACAACATCTTTCGGATCCTGTTCAGGTTCAGAATCGACGGTGACCTTGTGCTGCTGGATCGATGTTACCTGGATGGGCTCGGTCTGGGTGGCGCTTGTGTCAAGCACCTGCGGAACTCCCGTTTTCAACATTACTTTCATTTTGTCTTCATCATCAAGCGGCGTTTCCACAATGGCATCCTCATCCAGAGGCTTCTCTGTTTCTGGCAGGTGGGTGTCAGCAGCATTTTGTTCCTCTTCTGCCTCCTCTGACATTTCAGAGGCCTTCTCACATGTTGTTACTGTAACCGGTGGGCAAGGCCCTGACGGTTCTGATGGTGGAGCTGTTTCTGGCATCTCTGAGGGATCTCTGTCTTTGATTTCAGTAGATGGCTCCTCCTGCTGGTCTACAGCGGTTACTGCAGGTTCACTTGTATCTTCTCCACAAACTGATACTGAGGGACCAACTTGGGAGTTATCGTCTGAGATGTCAGTTATCTCCTTTTCTATATTCTCTGCATTTGCTTCACTGGAAGTGGGATCAGTGGTACCTCTACCTGCTGGTTCTTCAGATCTGTCACTCTCATTGTCCTCCAACAAGGTGCAGTCGGCATCCTCTGCAATCACTGTGCTTTCCAGCATGGAATCATTTAGTGAATTGTTTTCTGATGTTTCAGCGGTTTTCAAAATAACACTACAGTCCTTGACTGAGTGTCTGGAAGCGGGTGCACCCCGACTGCTGGTCCCTGAGCCTGTGCGGCTGCTGCAGGGAGTCCCTCTGCCTCGTGTAGAGTCAGGGCTACCCACTGAGGAATGCACATCCATCACCTCAGAGTCTGAATCTGCGACTTTGTTGCCTGCTGAACGTGACCTGCCCCTTCTAAGAGTGGTCAAACTGTACGTAGGTCCGCCCTCAAACCCTTCAGACTCACAAGATGGGGGTTCACTGACATCTACAGTTGTTTCCACCTTCCCACTTTCTGCTCTGGTCCGCCGACTTGTCCGGACAGGAGACTGGGAACTTTCCGACATCTCGTCAAGGTGCAGGGGAAGAGGCCAGATTTGCCTTCTTGATCGCTGCCTCAAGGCGCCGGAGGTGCAGCTGTCTGCGTCTGAGAGCTCTGAGTCCTCGGTGTGTTTGGTAGTTGGTCTGATGCGAGCAGTTTTCCTCTGGCTTCTCGTAACTCTCTGGGATTCAGACACCACAGAACTGCAGGACTCCGTCTCCACCGTTGGCTCAACTTTGACATCTCCCGTTTGAGCCTGAGCTGTGTCAGAACTTCCAGGAGCTGCATTTCTCCTGGTGCTCCGACGGGTACTGTAGCCCGGCTTTGATCCAGACACAGCAGAGGAGCATGAATCCGCTTCAGATACCTCTTCATCTGCCTGACTGCCCGTGCGCGTCTGTCTCTTCCTCCTGGTGCATTTCACTGGTGGTTCTGGTTCTGACACTGCAGAGCAGCAGGACTCCAGGTCTGAATTGTCTGCTTCATGGATAGAGCCAACCGGGGTACAGGGCTGCTCTGGACTATGGAGTCTGGAAGCTCTGGTACATCTTTTCTTTGTGGAAGTAAGGTTAGATGGTAGAGCTTTATCTTCACTCTTAAGTTTGCTGCAAGTCTCTGCAAGGGTCTGCTGGGTGAGGGTCTCTTCTGGTTTAGCAGTCTTCCTGGTTCTTCGGCCAGTGGAGGGAGTGTCCTGTGTGAAGGAAGAAAGATGGTTAACGGTAATACTAACGGTGAAACTAAATAAACTATAGTCTTTCAAAAGAAGTACACTAAGTTCTTTTTTTCTTTTAAACAAGCTTTCCTGATTTTAGTCAGGTTTATTTAGTTATAGTCTTAATTACTGTATTTATAGTTAATTTAAAATGTAAATATAATACTTAGTTTAATTCCCTTCATGGATTAATGTATTTTATTCACTGATGTTCAAGGAAATGAGAGTCTCTAACCAGTTTAGATTGCTTACATACGGTACATGACATATAGCAGGGGTCTCTGGTGCTGGAAAGCTGCCATCTTGAAGGTTTCAGTGTTTCCCTGCTGCAACACACCTGACCCAAATCAATGTTTCTTTAACAAGCAGGTGCAGAAAATGACATCAGGTTATTGTTGAACCTTTTTATCTGAATTAAATGTGTTTTACCAGGGAAGCACTAAACCTGCTGCAGGATGGTAGCTCTCGGGGATCAGAGTTGGTGACCCCTGATGTAAACACTAAATAAACGGGGGTGTAAGAAGGTATAAGAACTCTGTGGATATGGAAGTTTGATTAATTCGATATATTTACCGGAAAATACTGTTCCCGTTGTTGCTTTATTACCCTTAGAT